>NC_053025.1:424991749-425291749 GCF_003073215.2 Triticum urartu
CCTTATCAGTAACAAAGATAGGTGAAGTAGCATAAGCAGGATCGTATTTCATTCTAGCATTTGGAGTTTTTTTGTTTAAACTTAGCTAGTAATTTCTTAAGATCACTTCTATCATTGCAAGCAAGAAAATCTCTTTTAGTTTCTTCATCCATAACATAGCCCTCAGGCACAACAGGCAATTCATATTTATTAGGAGAGCCTTCATCATCACTTTCATCAATATTATCAGTTTCAATAATTTCATTCTCTCTAGCCCTAGCACGTTGTTCATCAAGAAATTCACCAAGTGGCACAGTAGTATCAAGCATCGAAAGTAGTTTCATCATAAGTATCATGCATAGCAGAAGTGGCATCATAAATAATATGTGACATATCAGAATTAATAGCAGAAGCAGGTTTAGGTGTCGCAAGCTTACTCAAAACAGAAGGTGAATCAAGTGCAGAGCTAGATGGCAGTTCCTTACCTCCCCTCGTAGTTGAGGGATAAATCTTGGTTTTTGGATCTCTCAAGTTCTTCATAATGATAAGCAGATATAAATCCCAAGTGACTCAAAGAATAGAGCTATCTCCCCAGCAACGGCGCCAGAAAATAGTCTTGATAACCTACAAGTATAGGGGATCGCAACAGTTTTGGAGGGTAGAGAATTCAACCCAAATTTATTGATTCGACACAAGGGGAGCCAAAGAATATTCTCAAGTATTAGCAGCTGAGTTGTCAATTCAACCACACCTGGAAACTTAGTATCTGCAACAAAGTGTTTAGTAGCAAAGTAATATGATATTAGTGGTAACGGTAGCAAAAGGTAACGATAGCAAAAGTAATATTTTTGGTGTTTTGTAGTGATGATAACAATAGCAACGAAAAAGTAAATAAGAGAAGAACAATATATGGAAAGCTCATAGGCAATGGATCGGTGATAGAAAATTATGCCGGATGTGGTTCCTCACGTAACAGTCATAACATAGGGTGACACAGAACTAGCTCCAATTCATCAATGTAATGTAGGCATGTATTCTGAATATAGTCATATGTGCTTATGGAAAAGAACTTGCATGGCATCTTTTGTCCTACCCTCCCGTGGCAGCGGGGTCCTAGCGGCAACTAAGGGATATTAAGGCCTCCTTTTAATAGATTACCGGACCAAAGCATTAACACATGGTGAATACATGAACTCCTCAAACTACGGTCATCACCGGGGGTGGTCCCAACTATTGTCACTTCGGGGTTGCCGGATCATAACACATAGTAGGTGACTATAGACTTGCAAGATAGGATCAAGAACTCACATATATTCATGAAAAAATAATAGGTTTAGATTTGAAATCATGGCACTCGGGCCCTAGTGACAAGCATTAAGCATAGCAAAGTCATAGCAACATCAATCTCAGAACATAGTGGATACTAGGTATCAAACCCTAACAAAACTAACTCGACTACATGATAAATCTCATCCAACCCATCACCGTCCAGCAAGCCTACGATGGAATTACTCACGCACGGCGGTGAGCATCATGAAATTGGTGATGTATGATGGTTGATGATGACGATGGCGACGGATTCCCCTCTCCGGAGCCCCGACCACACTCCAGATCAGCCCTCCCGAGAGAGTTAGGGCTTGGTGGCGGCTCTGTATCGTAAAACGCGATGAATCCTTCTCCTTTATTTTTTTCCCGAACATGAATATATGGAGTTGGAGTTGAGGTCGGTGGAGCTCCAGGGGGCCCACGAGGCAGGGGGGCACGCCCCCCACCCTCGTGGCTAGGGTGTGGGCCTCTGGCCTTGATTCTTTGCCAGTATTTTTTATTATTTCCAAATATAATCTCCATGGAGTTTCAGGTCATTTCGAGAACTTTTGTTTCTGCACATAAATAACACCATGGAAATTCTGCTAAAAACAACGTCAGTCTGGGTTAGTTCCATTCAAATCATGCAAGTTAGCGTCCAAAACAAGGGCAAAAGTGTTTGGAAAAGTAGATACGACGGAGACGTATCAAGCGTCTTGTATGATTTGAGTCTTTTCTTTTTAGTTTACCAAAATCATCCTTGCTGTACACACATTTTGGGAGAGACACACATGAATCGGAATTTATTAGAATACTCTATGTGCTTCACTTTTATCTTTTGAGTTAGATAATTTTTCTCTAGTGCTTCACTTATATTTTTTAGAGCACGGTGGTGGTTTTATTTTGTAGAAATTATTGATCTCTCATGCTTCACTTATATTATCTTGAGAGTCTTTTAGAACAACATGGTAATTTGCTTTGGCTATAAAACTAGTCCTAATATGATAGGCATGCAAGATGGGTGTGATAAAAACTTTCATATAGAGTGCATTGAATACTATGATTGCTGATAGATGTTTTGAGATATAAAGGTGGTAATGTTAGAGTCATGCTAGTTGGGAAATTGTGAAATTGAGAAATACTTGTGTTAAAGTTGGCAAGTCCCATAGCATGCCGTATGGTAAACGTTGTGTGACAAATTTGAAGCATCAGGTGTTCTTTGAGTGCTTTCCTTATGAGTGGCGGTCGGGGACGAGCGATGATCTTTTCCTACCAATCTATCCCTCTAGGGGCATGCGTAGTAGTACTTTGCTTCGGGGGCTAATAAAGTTTTGCAATACGTATGTGAGTTCTTTATGACTGATGTGAGTCCATGGATCATACGCACTCTTACCTTTCCGCAATTTGCTAGCCTCTACGGTACCGTGCATTGCCCTTTCTCACCTTGAGATTTGGTGCAAACTTCGCCGGTGCATCCAAACCCCATGATATGATACGCTCTATCACACATAAGCCTCCTTATATCTTCCTCAAAACAGCCACCATACCTACCTATTATGGCATTTCCATAGCCATTCCGAGATATATTGCCATGCAACTTTCCACCATTCCGTTTATTATGACACGCTCCATCATTGTCATATTGCTTTGCATGATCATGTAGTTGACATCGTATTTGTGGCAAAGCCACTTTCATAATTCTTTCATACGTGTCGCTCTTGATTCATCTCATATCCCGGTACACCACCGGAGGCATTCACATAGAGTCATATTTTTGTTCTAGTATCGAGTTGTAACATTGAGTTATGAGTAAATAAAAGTGTGATGATCATCATTACTAGAACATTGTCCCATGTGAAGAAACTGAAAAAAGGAGGAAAAAGAAGCCCAAATAAAAAAAGAGGCCAAAGAAGCCCAAATAAAAAAAGAAAAAAAATGAGAGAAAAAGAGAGAAGTGACAATGTTACTATCCTTTTTCCACAATTGTGCTTCAAAATAGCACCATGGTCTTCATGATAGAGAGTTTCTTATTTTGTCACTTGCATATACTAGTGGGAATTTTTCATTATAGAACTTGGCTTGTATATTCCAATGATGGGCTTCCTCAAAATGCCCTAGGTCTTCATGAGCAGGCAAGTTGGATGCACACCCACTTAGTTTCTTTTGATAATATTTCATACACTTATAGCTCTAGTGCATCCGTTGCATGGCAATCCCTACTCCTCACATTGACATCAATTGATGGGCATCTCTTAGCCCGTTGATTAGCTGCGTCAATGTGAGACTTTCTCCTTTTTTTCTTCTCACATAACCCCCATCATCATATGTTATTCCACCTATAGTGCTATATCCATGGCTTGTGCTCATGTATTGCGTAAGGGTTGAAAAGGCTGAAGTGCATTAAAAAGTATGAACCAATTGCTCGTCTTGTCATTGGGGTCATGCGTAATGGGAGCATTTTGTGTGACGAAAATGAAGCATGGCCAAACTATATGATTTTGTAGGGATAAGCTTTCTTTGGCTATGTTATTTTGATAAGACATAATTGCTTGGTTGGCATGCTTGAAGTATTACTATTTTTATGTCAATATTAAACTTTTACCTTGAATCTTTTGGATCTGAACATTCACGCCACAATAAAAAGAATTACATTGAAAATTATGTTAGGGAGCATTCCACATCAAAAATTCTGTTTTTATCATTTACCTACTCGAGGACGAGCAGGAATTAAGCTTGGGGATGCTTGATACGTCTCCAACGTATCTATAATTTTTGATTGTTCCATACTATTATATTATTTGTTTTGGATGTTTAATGGGCTTTATTATACCTTTTTATATTATTTTTGGGACTAACCTATTAACCAAAAGCCCAGTGCAAATTGCTGTTTTTTTGCCTATTTCAGTGTTTCGCAGAAAAGGAATATCAAACGGAATCCAAACGGAATGAAATCTTCGCGAGGATCGTTTTTGGAACAAACGTGATCCAGATATTTGGATTGGATGTCAAGGAAGCAGTGAGGCGGACACGAGGTAGGGCGGCGCGCCCAGGGGGCCAAGCCCGCCCCCACCATCGTGGGCCCCTTGCAGCTCCACCGACCTACTCCTTTCACCTATATATACTTTTATACCCTGAAACCTTCGGGGAGAGCCACAAAACACCTTTTCCACCACCGCAACCACCCGTGAGATCCCATCTTGGGGCCTTTTTCGGCAATCTTCCGGAGGGGGATTCGATCATGAAGGGCTTCTACATCAACACCATAGCCTCTTCGATGATGTGTGAGTAGTTTACCACAGACCTTCGGGTCCATAGTTATTAGCTAGATGGCTTCTTCTCTCTCTTTGGATCTCAATACAAAGTTCTCCTCAATCTTCTTGGATATCTATTCAATGTAACTCTTTTGCGGTGTGTTTGCCGAGATCCGATGAACTGTGGGTTTATGAACTTGATTATCTATGAATATTATTTGATTCTTCTCTGAATTCTTATATGCATGATTTGATATCTTTGCAAGTCTCTTCGAATTATCGGTTTAGTTTGGCCTACTAGATTGATCTTTCTTGCAATGGGAGAAGTGCTTAGCTTTGGGTTCAATCTTGCGGTGCTCGATCCCAGTGACAGAAAGGGAAACGACACGTATTGTATTGTTGCCATCGAGGATAAAAAGATAGGGTTTATATCATATTGCTTGAGTTTATCCCTCTACATCATGTCATCTTGTCTAATGCGGTACTCCACTCTTATGAACTTAATACTCTAGATGCATGCTGGATAGCGGTCGATGTGTGGAGTAATAGTAGTAGATGTAGACTCGTTTCGATCTACTTGACACGAACATGATGCCTATATTCATGATCATTGCCTTAGATATCGTCATAACTATGCGCTTTTCTATCAATTGCTCGGCAGTAATTTGTTCACCCACCGTAATACATGCTATCTTGAGAGAAGCCACTAGTGAAACCTATGGCCCCCGGGTCTACTTTACATCATATAAGTTTCCAATCTACAATTCTAGTTTACTATTTATTTTGCAATATTTATTTTCCAATCTATACCACAAAAATACCAAAAATATTTATCTTATTATCTCTATCAGAACTCACTTTCGTAAGTGACCGTGAAGGGATTGACAACCCCTTTATCGCGTCGGTTGCGAGGTTCTTGTTTGTTTGTGCAGGTACTAGGCGACTTGCGTGTAGTCTTCTACTGGATTGATACCTTGGTTCTCAAAAACTGAGGGAAATACTTACGCTACTTTGCTGCATCACCCTTTCCCCTTCAAGGAAAAACCAATGCATGCTCAGGAGGTAGTACGGGCCGACCCTACGACCGCCGCCTCGGGATAGCTCTCCCGAGCCCAGGAGCCACCAACTCGGGGGCCACGACCGACGCCGTTTTCTCGGCGGCCACTTCGCTGGCATTCGATGGTGCTCGCCCCCCTGCACCCACTTCCGGGGTGAGCACCGAGGCGACGGCAGGCAGAGGAACCACGAGAACGGGGCTCTCGCTGGGCCCTTCAAGGCCGACTGGGTGCAGCCCCCATTCGTCGAAAGGGGGCATCTGCCTCATGAACTCCACCTTGTTCGAGCAACAATACAAGAGGCAACCCTCCTCCGGCAGGTCGGCTGGCGCCGGGTCGCCCGTCAAGAGCTCAAGCACCGTCCGCAACGCCTCGGTAGAGAGCGTAGGCATGTGGAGCCTTATGGGGTACCTGCTGCCGGAGAAGGTCCACATCGTTCTAGAGTGACCCTGGAGCGAAGCAATGTGGCACCGGATGAACTCCTTCACCACCATAAGCGCCTCCACCCCAAGGTCCTTTAACCTAGCCAGCCGACACCAGACTTGGGTGAGCCGCCAGTCGACGAGCTTCGCATGCCCCCGGTTGGAGCTCGGGACTGCCGGCGCCCATGGGAGCAGGAGCAGAGGGCTGAGCATGCCAGCATCCACGAATACCCACTGCTTCTGAAATCCATCCACAACTGATGAGAGCTCGAAGTCAATCCACGAGCCGGCCATCGCCACAACAGCCTAGAAAGTCACGCACCCCGAACGCTGGCAGGCGTCAGTCAGGTGCAGCGAGAAGAAATGGCGAAGCAAAGCCACGCAAGGGGAACTGCCCACCATGGCCTCACAGACAAAGGCGAAGATGGCGAGGAGGATGATGGACCGGGGATCCAGATGCAGCGCATTGATTTGGTAGTGTGAGAGCACGGTGTTGAAGAAATCATAGAAGGGGGGAATTAGGTCAGCCCAGAGGGCGTGAAGATAGATGGGGATCTCGGTGGCTGTCCTATCGATCGCAGCACGGTAAGTGGGCCAAGCCGCCGTCGCCTTCCATTCATTGGAGTCAGCGACGAGCGCGGGGCAAACCTTGTCCATCCCTTCTTGGTTGACCACCACCGACCGCTCGATGGCGGGCTCGAAGACCGGCGGCGCCTGGGCTGAGGTATGAGTCTTATTCTTTCCCTTCTTCTTATGGCTCGGTGCCATGACGACGGAGAGGATTAGTGCCGAGTCAGACCAGGGGAGGAAACCGCTGTTTTCTGGAAGATGGAGGAGCTGTGAAAGCGTGCTGCCAGCAATGGAGGCGGAACTATGTTGACAATGGCGGCCGCCTAGCCCGGCGGATATCAAGGCTGCGTGGGGGAGTGGAGGCACCCAGGTACCATCAATCGCCATGCGTCGACCGAGGCCGTAGGCGGTTGGGGCCCACAGCTCTCCGCACTTGCCCTTTGGCTTTGCCTCGAAAGCAAGATCAAGCGTGCCTTGGGCCCGGGGGCTATTGTCGGCGTCCTAGGAATGGGGGTTCCTAGACTTGCCTGCCTGCGGCCCGTGAGCATGTCTCCATCAATGGCCCAGTATGACCCAGCTTCATCAGCAACAACTCAAGACCCTCGCGAGGCAGACGACACCAAGACCTCCCTGGGGGCAGCCTCACTAGGCTGGCTCCCGAGGAGTGGAGATATCTATGCAAGGGGCACCTCGCGAGGTTCACGTAACATGAGCCATGACGAACAAGGCCATGTGGGAGCCAGCCGGCGCTGTGTACCAGTTTCCTCTTTGGTGCCGAGGAGGAAGGCGCAGGTGAGGAGTCCCGAGGCATTAGGAAAAGGTTTCCATATCAGTGCAACAAGACCAAGACCAGTGGGACGACAGGACAGAGGTCATCGCGGAGCCCACAACAGCGTCACCACTAGAGCCTTTGGCAGGCGAAGACTACTTTTGTCAGGATAGCTTGTACTATCTGCCCCCTTCAAACTTGGCCGTTGTGGGATCCATTCCCGCCTAAACATTTGGGAAGAGGACCAAGGCCACTATAAATTTGGCTTGAGCTATCTCATCTCTTAGTTTTGCGACTTCTGCGTTATGCTGCACTTGATCTATCGGGTTTACCTCTACCGTTAACAATGTTGTCAAGGTGTCCAATAAGTCGGATATGACTTGAGCCGGCGGGCGCACAGGGCCTCCTGCCCTGGCCGCCGTCACCACTGCTGACCCGAAAACCATTGCCGCTGTAGTCGAAGAATTCTGCCCTGGCTGTGTACCGGCCATGAAAATCGCAACCCGGTTTGGCGGCTCATAGGGGTCCGGAATACTATCGCCATCGGAATAGCCCCCAAGCATGCCGTCTTACAGTTGATACAATGAAGTAGTCTCGCCTATGGATGACTCCCCATCAGAATAGATGGCCGTCTCACCGCTAGATACAAATCCTTCCTCAAATTCCGCCCCATGGATGAATGCAACGAAGACGTGCTTCACGGCGGGTTGAACCTGGGCGGATCATGCACGCTGAGCCGTCTCGATGAT
Organism: Triticum urartu; assembly: GCF_003073215.2. NCBI lineage: Eukaryota > Viridiplantae > Streptophyta > Magnoliopsida > Poales > Poaceae > Triticum > Triticum urartu. The sequence continues at coordinate 424,999,850 of NC_053025.1, forward strand.
GTCAGTGCAGATGTCCGGCTCAGGGCCCGGTTCGCCGATCTTGCCGATGAAAACATGAATTCCGCCGAAGGGGACCCGATACATGTACTCAATTGAGCCGGCCTCGGGGCCCCAGCCTGCATGGTCGATGTAGAGCTTGCCGCGACGACTCTTGGTCATCCGACCCACAGCGTGTCCCTCGATCCCTTCAAAGTTGCCCTTTAAGAACTCAAAACCACCATGCGCTGGCCCCACGGTGGCCGCCAACTATCGTGGAATTGTCACGACAGATGTCCTAGCAGAAGGACTTAGTCGCGAAGCCATCGCAATAGGGTTAACTTAAAGGGGTTAAATGGGACAAAGGACACATGGAGTTTGTACTGGTTCGGCCCCTTGTGGTGAAGGTAAAGGCCTAATCTAGTTGAGGTGGTATTGCTTATGTCTAGATTACTAGGGAGCGAATACGCTTGACCTAGTTTTTGATTTGTTGTCTCTTGCCCTAAGCCGCCGCCGGGTCATCCCTTTATATACACAGGTTAACGCCCAATAGCTTACAGAGTCCTGGCCGGTTCATAACAACGTGTCCGGCTCAGTGACCAAATACACATGCCTTACAATACAAGTCATACATATATGGCGGTTTACACTTATGGGCTTTAAGCCGCCTCTGGGCTCTAGGCCTTTTTAACGAGTCTTCATAGTGAACCATCGTCTTCAGCATCTTTATGGGCTTTGTCTTGATAGACCACCATGGCTTAACCCGGCCCCTCCTGGGCGGGTTAACCCAATAGTTATATCCCCAACACTTGTTGTGAAAGGTTTTCGACAAGTTCAAAGAGTTGACTACAACGAGACATTCTCACCCGTAGCGATGCTTAAGTCTGTCCGAATCATGTTAGCAATTGCCGCATTTTACACTACTGCAGGATGCTGCTAACGCGACACTACGATCAGAGACCCTTCGACGAAACTATGTGCGATGCAATAATCACAAACGGTGGTGTAAAATAACTATCAAAAAGGTGCAAACCGTTTGTGATGGAGGATGCATCAAACACGGTTCAGATTTTAGTTGCGTGTGCAATGTAGGGCATACGATTGATCCATATGAACTGTTTGCGATTAGACAGAAAACAGAAACGGGCAGCAATATCAATGTGTGTGCGATATATGACATATAGTTCGCTCCGGTGAACTGTTCACGATGATCGAGGTGAACACAAATGATTCAGCGTAACAAGATGTGTGTGATACCCGGCAAACAGGTCTGTAATCAGAATTGTGTGGGATCATTATAGACAACCCATATGGACTTTCTTGTGAATTGCGTGCTCGTCAGGGCACACAATTCAACAAACCAACATGTGGGCGATAATGTAGAAGATCTTTGTCGAATACTTATTACTAACCGTCTGCGATGAGATTGACAGGATAAATAGAGCTAACAAATTAATATGAGCGAACGGAAACAGAGATATGTACGATATGCTTAATTTAGTCCTTCTTCTTCTTGTTGTTGTTGTTGTTGGATGGCCCCGTGACATCATCTTGGAGAGGACACTTCTTGCTGCTGACGGTTGGCTTTTCATCGGCACCGCTGTCGTCATCGTCGTTGCTGTCATCGTCCTCCTCCTCCTTGTTCGACCTTCCTCCTCCTCATCATCGTCGTCCTCTTCTCCGTACTCCAATGGCCCCTTGTCCATCAGGTTGTCGTCTGACGACTCCGGAGGCGGCGTCCCTTCCATGAACCGGATATAATCGAGGTCTGGGCTCGACACCAGACTCATGGAAGACGAGGGGGATGATTCCGATGTTGACCTATCATGGGGCACCAGACTGCTGGCTGAACTGTCGTCCTTGCTATCGCTCGACATGGCTGCAGAGTGTGTGCCAGTGTGTAGCGCGGGCTGTCAGGGACGATGAATATGGTGGACACTTAAGCGGGGTATCCAGAGAAGAGGAAATGCCAATTGAAGCGGGGGTTGACGTATTATCTAACCGCTGATATAATCAACCACAATTATTTGTACCTAGTCGCTCCAAATTCCCGGGGTTGCGCATGACTCTGTTGTCTGGTTTATTTTTTCAGGACAAAAAGAAGGAACGAATTTTGGGATTATGCACCGGTACCGGTACGAACGGAGTAGGACAGTTGGCAAGCAATACATTAAGGTCTTCTTATTGATAAAGCCAGTAATAATCAAACTACAAAGGAAAAGAAAAAATGACAAAGGGAAATATTTGCACGAATCTTCGCGTAACATCAATGGCATAGGACCTAGATGTGCATTACTTAGAGCACATCTAGATGTGCTTTGGCAATACTATCAAACAAAACCCCAAATCATCATTGCAAATAGCGCATAGAACATGGCTAATGCGATAACCAGAACTACACATGCTAGTTCCTTCTTGTCTCTTGCTTTGATCTGTTGCCTGTGATTGATTCTTTCTTGCTTCATCATACTAATTGTACATTCCAGATCAGCCAGTTTCTTCTTCAGCTTTACGTTATCTTCTCCGAGCTTGGTGATAACACTCCGAGCCCTGCCATGCCATTCTTCATCCAGCCAGTTAACAAAGGCGCAAGCCTCATATCCCTGCCAATTTTAAATAGTATTCAGGATGAGCGGTAGCATTAACTAAAGTAAAATGATGAACTTAGCACTAACCTCTAAGGGGCAACTGAGAAACCGCCTGCCAATGTTGAATCCCTCCGTGCATACACATCGAGCGGGAGTGTGCCCGTGCACACAACTCAGCTTTTGGTACTTCTTGGTGGTGCAAAACTCAGAGTTGAACTCATGTTGCGGGAGTTTGGAGTCATGCTCCGGCGGCAGATCACTTTCCTGGGGGGGGAGGGGGTGTCATTCAAGACAGATTCAGCAAGGACCTATACTTTGGACATGCTAAAAAAGATCGGGATAGATTGGAACGTGACAGGACGATTCAGATCCGTAGTACACCTGCCTTCTGACGACCTTAGGCAAGTGCTCGGTGACGACCGCCGTCGTGGCGGCGATACGAGCAAGAGCAGCCGCGCCGAAACCATCAGCACCACTCACCCGCATTCCCCCAATGTCAGCACCACGCAAGGGAATTTGGAGGCTATGTAGGGATTTGGGGGAAATGGGGAAACTATGGGAATAAGCTAACGGTCGGGAACTACTTATGACACTATATGTTGTATACGGCACACTATTTATACATGTCGTTTATGTTAGGTATTACAATGTCACACACAATTTCCGCACCAAACCATGTGAGAAGACAACGTAGGTTAGACACGGTTGTTGTTACATAACCGTATGTGATGTACTACCCTGTCCATATAATTGAGTTACATTGAGATACCGTGTAAATAGCCGCTTTGCGGATATCCGTAAAAAACAGCCACTCTGCATATAGAGATGGCAGCGGCGGCCTAGACAGTGGCTACCGGAGAAGAGGTCAATCCTCGGTCAGTGGGCGGTGGCAGCGTCATAGGAGGTCAATCCTCGGTCTGCGGCGGGAGATAGGAGGAGCTCAACCATCGAGGTCGGCGACGGTGTGATTCGAGCACATCCATCACGGTCGATGGCGGGATAGTGGAGGTGGAACTTCAGGCGGCAGTCGCACTAAGCTTTGCTCCTTGACCCTGCTGTCTCAGCGTGCCGCCGCATCACGCTTCTCTGTCTGCTGGGTGGAGGTCACCGCGTGGCTAATTAATTAAGGTATTCTTTTCGTGAGTGGCTTAATTAAGGTATTCAATTCCTAAGGGTAGTGTTGTACTAGTACTCTGCGTGTAAATTGACTGGCCATTAATTTTTGTCATTGCACGTCTGGATAACAACATGGAGCACCCTTAGTAATTATGAAAATAAAACCTTGTGATTTATGCACGCATCTTTGGGCAGCAAAAAATCTGTGTATTAATGTTGTTGTTTTGTTTTTAATTACCATTTGTGTGGTGCAGGTGGAACGATCTCGATGGATGAAGAATCGGAAAACTGCAAATTTTAATAGTGGCGTGACAGAGTTCATGAATTTGGCTGAAAGTACAAAGAGGAGAATTGGTGATGCGGATAACATCCTGTGTCCATGTACTGATTGTGCCAATACAGAGTCACATGAAGTTGCAAATGTCTAGTTGCACTTAGTCTCTAGGGGATTCATGGATGGATATACACGTTGGACCAAACACGGTGAAGAGGATGTCATGGATGAAGATACCCAGGGCAGCGAGATGCCAAACCCCGATCAGTGTCACAAGGATGTTGAATCTAACATTGGGGTAGAGGCGTCAAGCTACCAATGGAACACCAGAAAGCCAAAACGCCCACTGGAAAACCAAGACATCGACGCAGATGATGAAGATCTTGATATGTCAGATTTTGCTGCTATGATTGCAGATTTCGAGGGCCCAAAAAAGGATATGATTGGGTACAAGGATCTGCCAACCATTGATGCGGACTCCAAGAAATACTTGTATCTAGGTTGCCAAAAGAAATATTCCAAGTTGAGTGCCACCCTGGCGCTTCTCAGATTTAAAGCAGCAAACGGTCTATCAAACAAGGACTTCACAGAGATCTTAGGTATTTTCAAAGAAATTCTTCCAAAAGATAATGTGCTCCCCAGAAGCACGAATGAAGCCAAGAAAATTGTTTTCCCATTGGAACTTGAAGTACAGAAGATACACACTTGTGTGAGTGATTGTATATTGTACCATGGTGAGTACAAAGATTTGCGTGCATGTACCACATGCAAGCATGCACGATACAAGCGCAGGAGAGCAAAGGACAAGTACAAATTGGACGGCGAGATCAAGACAGGAATCCCGTTCAAGGTTGTTTGGTACTTGCCTTTAATTCCAAGGTTGAGGCATTTGTTTGAAAACCCTAGAGAGGCAAAGAGGTTGCGGTGGCATCATGATGAGCGAATTGAGGATAAGTTTATGAGGCACCCGAAAGATGGGGCTCAGTGGGAATTAGTCGATAAGAAGTTTGAAAAATTTGCCAAGGATCCTAGAAGTATAAGGCTCGGGGAGTGTACTGATGGGATGAATCCTTTTCGCGATATGAGCACCAATCACAGCACATGGCCGGTGCTTCTGTGCATATATAACCTAGCTCCTTGGTTGTGTATGAAGAAAAAATACATTATGATGTCAATTATTATCGAAGGCCCGAAGCAACCTGGAAATGACATCGACATTTACTTCCAGCTACTAGTAGAAGAACTGTTGACAGTGTGATAGATGCACCTGCTGTAAATTTTTATGATGCTTATAGAAAGGAGATTTTTGATCTACATGCGATGCTGGTGTACACCATTCAAGATATGCCGGCATTAGGCAACACATCGGTCAGAAAACAAAGGGAGATGTAGGGTGTGTCACATGCATGGATAGGGCAGCTAGCAGAGGACTTCCCAACTCGCTCAAAACCATGTATTTGCGTCATCGTAGGTTCTTACAGAAAACTCACCCATACCGAAAGATGAAAGCTGAATTTGATGGTATGGCAGAGGCAGGTGTTAGCCCAAGACCCTATGAAGGGGAGGTGGTCCAAAACATGGCTAAAAAATTTAATGTTGTGCTTGGCAAGAACCACCCTTTGATGATGAAAGAAATACCCAAGGGTCAAGTGTTTAAGAAGAAATCGGTGTTCAGGAAATTACCTTACTGGGAGATTCTACGTGTACGTCACTGCATAGATGTCATGCACGTAGAGAAGAACGTATGTGAAAGCATCTTTGGTACTCTGCTCAAGATTAAAGGTAAAAGAAAGGATGGTGGCGGTTCACGGCTCGATATGCGTGTTGATCAATCAAAATGCAAGAGTGAAGCAGAAGATGATGAAAAATTCATCAAAGCTTGCCAGAGTTACAATTTTGGTACAAAAGAAGCAACGCAGTTCTTCACCTATTTGTTGTCAGTTAAGAAACCCTCTTCCTACTACACAAACATTAGAAGACTCATGGATGTGTGCTCAGGTAAAATGAAGTTGGGACACATGAAGTCACATGATTGCCACGTAATGTTGACACAAATCCTCCTGGTGGCCATCGGGAATCTGATGGACAAAGATATAAGAAACACACTCATTGACCTCTGTGATTTCTTCAACAAACTATGGTAGAAAGTTGTAGATCCTAAAGAGTTGGATCATATGCAAGATGATATTGCAAGAATATTGTCCAACCTAGAGATGTTTTTCCCACCGTGATTCTTTGATGTCATGGTCCATATCACTGTGCACCTTGTCAACGAGATAAAGTATTGTGGTCATGTGTTTCTTCACAACATGTATCCCTTCAAGCGGTTCATGGGAATACTGAAGCACTTTTGTCGGAACCAAAACCATCCAGAGGCTCCTACAAGGTTATACCGTGGAGGAGGTGGTTGAGTTTTGCACCAAATACATGAATCAAAGACCTATAGGTTTGCCCCTCTCTCTCGCCACGAGGGAAAGCTGAAAGGTAAGCCGGTCTTTGCTGGCACGCAAATGGCTACACCTAGAGAATTGGCAGAGAAAGCCCATTTGACGGTACTGCTTAACATCCCAGTTCTTAGCGCTTATGCCGAAGAACACTTGGCAGAGATACGCCAAAGCTTCTTACCAATGGTCCCTTCATCAGATGTGGAGATGAAGGAGCACACTAAGAACTACGCCGAATGGCTGAAGAATCGTTTGACACAAGGATCCATCGATGACATTGCTATGTGGTTGGCACAAAAGCCATCACCTACGGTGTTGACGTACCAAGCATATGACATAAATGGATACACGTTGTACACTGAGGAACGTGATCAGAAGACCTCATATTAGAACAACTGTGTTCAAACCGAATGCATGACTATAAATGAAGCTGATAAAAGGGTATACTATGGAACCATCAAAGAGATTTGGGAGCTTGACTATGTGAAAGTTAAGGTGGCATTATTCAGGTGCGCATGGATCCCTCTTGGTCAGGTAAGGATTGATGAGTACAGGAAGACCTGTGTTAACATGACAACGATGGCATATCATGCGGACCCATTCATTATTGCCAGCGATGCTACCCAAATTTTCTTTGTGGAAGACCCCTTGCATAAGAACTGCCATGTAGTGATGCATGGGAAGAGAAGGGTACTGGGTGTCGACGATGTTGCCGATGAGGACGAGTATGATGAATTTGATGAGTTGCTAGCCAAGGGATCACTCACCCGTGTAATGGAGAAGCGTAAAATCATCGTAAGACTAGTCTTTATGCCTACCCTACAACTTAATTCGTTCAATTTAGAACTGTCGCGTGTACTGAATTTGTGAGTTATGCCCGGTTTCTGTTGATGTAAGAACCGTTAATATGTTGACCTTGATATGCTGTCAGCTCCGGCAATTAATATCAACTGTTTATTATTATTATTATTATTATATCATAGAGGTAGGACACTCAATTGATCTCACTACAGTATGTGTGAACAAAAATATGCAATCTGGTTTACGAATTGTTGGGGAATGCAGTATTTCAAAAAAATTACCTACGATCACGCAAGATCTATCTAGGAGATGCATAGCAACGAGAGGGGAGAGTGTGTCCACGTACCGTCGTAGACGAAAGCGGAAGCGTTTAGTAACGCGGTTGATGTAGTCGAACGTCTTCGTGATCCAACCGATCCAAGCACCGAACGTACGGCACCTCCGCACTCAGCACATGTTTAGCTCGATGACGTCCATCGATCTCTTGATCCAGTTGAGGACGAGGGAGAGTTCCGTCAGCACGACGGCGTGGCGATGGTGATGATGAAGTTACCAGTGCAGGGCTTCACCTAAGCACTACGACAATATGACTGAGGTGTGTAACTGTGGAGGGGGCACCGCACATGGTTAAGAGAAGACTTGGTGTGTCTTTGGGGTGCCCCCTCCCAGGTATATAAAGGGCGAGGAGAGGTGGCCGGCCGAAGGGGGCGCGCCATGGGGGGGAGTCCTACTTGGACTTCTGGTCCAAGTAGGATTTGCCCCCCTTTCCTATTCCCACTAGGAGAAGGGGGGAAAGAGGAGGAGGAGAGAAGGAATGGGGGCCGGCTCCCCTACCCTAGTCCAATTCGGTTTGGGCTTGGGGGGGTGAGCGCCACCACCTGGCCGCCGCCTCCTCTCTACACTAGGGCCCATCAAGGCCCATTGACTCCCGGGGGAGGGGGGGGGGTTCTGGTAACCCCCGGTACTCCAGAAATGCTCGAACCTTTCCAAAACCATTCTGGTGTCCAAACATAACCTTCCAATATATCAATCTTTATGTCTCGACCATTTCGAGACTCCTCGTCATGTTTGTGATCTCATCCGGGACTCCGAACAAACTTCAGTTCATCAAATCACATAACTCATAATACAAATCGTCATCGAACGTTAAGCATGCGGACCCTATGGGTTTGAGAACTATGTAGACATGACCGAGACACATCTCCAGTCAATAAACAATAGTGGAACCTGGATGCTCATATTGGCTCCTACATATTCTACAAAGATCTTTATCAATCAAACCGCATAACAACATATGTTGTTCCCTTTGTCATCGGTATGTTACTTACCCGAGATTCGATCGTCGGTATCATCATACCTAGTTCAATCTCGTTACCGGCAAGTCTCTTTACTCATTCTGTAATGCATCAGCCCGTGGCTAACTCATTAGACATATTGCTTGCAAGGATCCTAGTGATGTGCATTACCGAGAGGGCCCAGAGATACCTCTCTGATACACGGAGTGACAAGTCCTAATCTCGATCTATGCCAACTCAAAAAACACCATCGGAGACACCTGTACATCATCTTTATAATCACCCAGTTATGTTGTGATGTTTGATAGCACACAAGGTGTTCCTCCTGTATTCGGGAGTTGCATAATCTCATAGTCAGAGGAACATGTATAAGTCATGAAGAAAGCAATAGCAATAAAACTAAACGATCATTATGCTAAGCTAATGGATGGGTCTTGTCCATCACATCATTCTCTAATGATGGGTGATCCCGTTATCAAATGACAACACATGTCTATGGTCAGGAAACTTAACCATCTTTGATTAACGAGCTAGTCTAGTAGAGGCATACTAGGGACACTCTGTTTGTCTATGTACTAACTTTATTATTGCCTCTAGGGCCTATTTCCTTCAGTCTCCCACTTGCACTAGATTCAATAATCTAGATTACATAGTAATGATTCTAACACCCATGGAGTTTTGGTGTTGATCATGTTTTTCCCATGAGAGAGGCTTAGTCAACGGGTCTGCAACATTCAGATCCGTATGTATCTTCCAAATCTCTATGTCTCCCTCCTTGACTTGATCGCGCATGGAATTGAAGCGTCTCTTGATGTGTTTGGTTCTCTTGTGAAATCTGGATTCCTTCGCCAAGACAATTGCTCTATTATTGTCACAAAAGATTTTCATAGGACCCGATGCACTAGGTATGACACCTAGATCGGATATGAACTCCTTCATCCAGACTCCTTCATTTGCTACTTCCGAAGCAGCTATGTACTCCACTTCACATGTAGATCCTGCCACGACGCTCTGTTTGGAACTTCACCAACTGACAACTCCACCATTCAATATAAATACATATCCAATTTGTGACTTTGAGTCATCCGGATCAGTGTCAAAGCTTGCATCAACGTAACCATTTACGACGAGCTCTTTGTCACTACATAAACGAGAAACATATCCTTAGTCCTTTTCAGTTATTTTAGGATGTTCTTGACCGCTGTCCAGTGATCCACTCCTGGATTACTTTGGTACCTCCCTGCTAAACTAATTGCAAGGCACACATAAGGTCTGGTACACAGCATTGCATACATGATAGAACCTATGGCTGAGGCATAGGGAATGAGTTTCATTTTCTCTCTATCTTCTACAGTGGTCGGACATTGAGTCTGACTCAACTTCACACCTTGTAACACAGGCAAGAACCCTTTCTTTGACTGATCCATTTTGAACTTCTTCAAAACTTTATCAAGGTATGTCCTTTGTGAAAGTCCAAGTAAGCATCTTGATCTATCTCTATAGATCTTGATGCCCAATATATAAGCAGCTTCACCGAGGTCTTTCATTGAAAAATTCTTATTCAAGTATCCTTTTATGCTATTCAGAAATTCAGTATCATTTCCGATCAACAATATGTCATCCACATATAATATCAGAAATGCTACAGAGCTCCCACTCACTTTCCTGTAAATACAGGCTTCTCCAAAAGTCTGTATAAAACCATATGCTTTGATCACACTATCAAAGCATATATTCCAACTGCGAGAGGCTTGCACCAGTCCATAAATGGATTGCTGGAGCATGCACACTTTTTTAGCACCTTTTGGATCGACAAAACCTTCTGGTTGCATCATATATAACTATTCTTTAAGATATCCATTAAGGAATGTAGTTTTGACATCCATTTGCCAAATTTCATAATCATAAAATGCAGCAATTTCTAACATGATTCAGACAGACTTAAGCATCGCTACAGGTGAGAAGGTCTCATTGTAGTCAACTCCTTGAACTTGTCAAAAACCTTTCGCAACAAGTCGAGCTTTGTAGACAGTAACATTATTGTCAATGTCAGTCTTCCTCTTGAAGATACATTTATTCTCTATTGCTTGCCGACCATCCGGCAATTCAACCAAAGTCCACACTTTCTTCTCATACATGGCTCCCATCTCAGATTTCATGGCCTCAAGCCATTTCGCGGAATTTGGGCTCATCATCGCTTCCTCATAGTTCGTAGATTCATCATGGTCAAGTAACATGACCTCTAGAACAGGATTATCGTACCACTCTGGTGCAGATCTTATTCTGGTTAACCTACGAGGTTCGGTAGTAACTTGATCAAAAGTTTCATGATCATCATCATTAGCTTCGTCACTAATTGGTGTAGGAATCACTGGAACTGATTTCGGTGATGAACTACTTTCCAATTCGGGAGAAGGTACAATTACCTCATCAAGTTCTACTTTTCTTCCACTCACTTCTTTCGAGAGAAACTCGTTCTCTAGAAAGGATCCTTTCTTAGCAACGAATATCTTGCCTTCGGATCTGTGATAAAAGTTGTACTGATACGTCTCCAACGTATCTATAATTTTTGATTGCTCCATGCTATATTATCTACTGTTTTGGACTATATTGGGCTTTATTTTCCACTTTTATATTATTTTTGGGACTAACCTATTAACCGGAGGCCCAACCCAGAATTGTTGTTTTTTGCCTATTTCAGTGTTTCAGATAAACAGGATATCAAACGGAATAAAATCTTCGGAAACGTGATTTTCTCACCGAACGTGATCCAGGAGACTTGGACCCTACTGCAAGGGATCAAAGAGGTGATCACGAGGGTGGGGGGCGCCCCCCTAGGGCGCGCCCCCTGCATCGTGGGCCCCTCGGTGCTCCACCGACGTACTCCTTCCTCCTATATATACACACGTACCCCCAAACGATCAGGACAGGAGCCAAAAACCTAATTCCACCACCACAACTTTCTGTATCCATGAGATCCCATCTTGGGGCCTGTTCCGGAGCTCCGCCGGAAGAGGGCCGTCATCACGGAGGGCTTCTACATCATCCAAGCCCTTCCGATGAAGTGTGAGTAGTTTAACTCAGACCTTCGGGTCCATAGTTAGTAGCTAGATGGCTTCTTCTCTCTCTTTGAATCTCAATACAAAGTTCTCCCCCTCTCTTGTGGAGATCTATTCGATGTAATGTTCTTTTTGCGGTGTTTTTGTTGAGACCGATGAATTGTGGGTTTATGATCAAGTCTATCTATGAATAATATTTGAATCTTCTCTGAATTCTTTTATGCATGATTGGTTATCTTTGCAAGTCTCTTCGAATTATCCGTTTGGTTTGGCCAACTAGATTGGTAGTTCTTGCCATGGGAGAAGTGCTTAGCTTTGGGTTCGATCTTGCGGTGTACTTACCCAGTGACAGAAGGGGCAGCAAGGCACGTATTGTATCATTGCCATCGAGTGTAACAAGATGGGGTTTATTTCATATTGCATGAATTTATCTCTCTACATCATGTCATCTTGCTTAAGGCGTTACTCTGTTTTTAACTTAATACTCTAGATGCATGTTGGATAGCGGTCGATGAGTGGAGTAATAGTAGTAGATGCAGAATCATTTTGATCTACTTGTCATGGACATGATTCCTATATACATGATCATGCCTAGATATTCTCATAATTATGCACAATTCTATCAATTGCTCAACAGTAGTTTGTTCACCCACCGTAGAATACTTATGCTCTTGAGAGAAGCCACTAGTGAAACCTATGGCCCCCGGGTCTATTCTCATCAAATCAATCTCTATCACTTTTATATTGTTTTGCTATTTACTTTGCTTTTACTTTTTACTTTGCATCCTTATATCAAAAATACCAAAAATATTCTATCTATCAGATCTCATTCTCGTAAGTGACTGTGAAGGGCTTGACAACTCCTAATCGCGTTGGTTTCGAGTAGCTATTGCTTTGTGCAGGTACGAGGGACTTGAGCGTGGGCTCCTAGTGGATTGATACCTTCGTTCTCAAAAACTAAGGGAAATACTTACGCTACTCTGCTGCATCATCCCTTCCTCTTCGGGGTAAACCAACGCAAGCTCAAGACGTAGCAAGAAGGATTTTCTGCGCCGTTGCCTGGGAGTCTACGCAAAAAGTCAATATATCAAGTACCCATCACAATCCCTATCTCTCGCATTACATTATTTGCCATTTGCCTCTCGTTTTCCTCTCCCCCAATTCACCCTTGCCGTTTTATTCACCCTCTCTCTCTATTTGCCTCTTTCGTCCGCTTGCTTTTTGTTTGCTCGTGTGTTAGATTGCTTGTTTGTTGCGATGGCTCAAGATACTACTAAATTGTGTGACTTCACCAATACCAATAATAATGATTTCCTTAGCACTCCGATTGCTCCTCTAACTGATGCTGAATCTTGTGAAATTAATACTGCTTTGTTGAATCTTGTTATGAAAGATCAATTCGCCGGCCTTCCTAGTGAAGATGCCGCTACTCATCTGAATAGCTTCGTTGATTTATGTGATATGCAAAAGAAAAAAGATGTGACGCCCCGAGACCGCTGTGCCAGGTGTCCTCCAGTTATTCGCTGTTGTTGCCTTGTCATTGCTTGTGTGTGATGCATTGCATATCATGTCATCATGCGCATTTCTGCATACATGTTCGTCTCATGCATCCGAGCATTTTCCCCGTTGTACGTTTTGCAATCCGGCGCTCCTATGTCACCCGGTGTCCCCTTTTACCTCTTTTCGTGTGCGGGTGTTAAACGTTTTCAGATTGGACCGAGACTTGAAATGCGGCCTTGGTTTACTACTGGTAGACCGCCTGTCAAGTTTCGTGCCATTTGGACTTCGTTTGATACTCCAACGGTTAACCGAGGAACCGAAAAGGCCTCGTGAGTGTTGCAGCCCGACGCCCTTCCAATTTGGCCCAAAACCCACCTAAACCCCCTCCATCATCTCGGTCGTTCGATCACGATCGCGTGGCCGCAAACCGCACCTCATTTGGACTCTCCTAACTCCCTCTACCTATAAATATGCCCTCCCCGTCCATTTTTCGCGGACGAAACCCTAGATCTACTCCTCCCTGGGCCGCCGGACATGTCCGCCGCCGTCAGGACATGTCCAGCCGCCACGCCGGACCAATGGCATCGCGCCACCTGTCCCGCCGGCCCTCTCTCTCTCCCTGCACCGTGCCCGGCCCGGGGAACCCGAATAGGGCCCCCGAGAGCCCATCGCCGCCCCGCAGCGCCCGAGCGTGCCCGCCGCCTTCCGCGCCGAAGGCCGTCGCGCCGCCGCGTCGCCGGCGCCCGCCGCGCCTCCGCCGCCTTCGCCATCCGGCGCCGTCCGCCGCCTCGCCGCGCCCCTCATCGCCTCGCCGTGCCGCCGCAGGTGCTCGCCGGCGCCGCCCCGGTCCGCCGTTGCCTCGCCGGCCGGACAAGGCCCCGGCTACCTCCTCCTCCGATGAACCTCCCTCATCTCCGGCGATTCGTCGTCAGCTACAGTGTTTCCGGCCGTCCTCGATTTCCATGCATGATCTGGATCTTAGATCTGTAATTCCCCCCGGTTGACTTTTCCCCTCCGAACCCTAATTTTTATGCATTTTTCAACGCATCATAACTCTTCATCTGTGGCTCTGTTTTGAGCGTGTAGCATATCGAAATGTTCTTCTCGAAGAGTACATCATTTCATCTCATTGCATCATTTTCATTTGAGCTCATCTTGATGCCCGAAATGCTGTTGGAAGAGCGCTATGTGGTGAATTTGTCAGATCTGTTTCATCAAGTAGCTATTTGTCATTTTTGCCATGTTTATTGTGTGCATGCTATGACCCTGAGCTCTACATGTGTTCTGTTATATGCCATGCCATCTTTACAAAGGTGCTTGCCATGTATTTTTGTGATATTTGTGGTGACTAGCACAAGCTTGCAAAGTAGCGTAATCGGTAATGCTGATTTCAGGGACTTCGAATTTCACTAAGTCCTTGTCCTGATTTTGTCGTTATGCCATATGTTCATGTTGTTTCCTAGTGATCTGTGCCTCTTTTGAGGATGATCAGTAATTATGGTTTGTTAACATTGTGGTGCTCTATCCATCCATGTCTTTGTTTGCATTTATGGAGCAACCTAGCTTGAGTCAATCGAGCTCTAGTTTTGCTATATCGTGAATCCTGGCAGATTGTTGACTTGTTAGCGATTTTGCCGAGGATGTTGCTATTGATCCGTGCGTGCTATGTTGTTGTTCTTGCCATGTCTAGCTTCTATGCCATGTATTCTTGATGGGTGTATGCTTAGTTTGTCATGCCATGCTCTGTAGTGAGTGCATCGAGCTCCTAAACATGCCTACTCGTTAACAGATTTGCATCCTCCAGTTTTTCACCAAGTCTGAATCTGTTTATGTTTTTGCTATGTTCACATGCTTGCAATTGTATTTTCTGATCCCTTTTGGCTCAAGGTCACTAAGGGACTTTTGTTAAGTGCTTTGAGTAGCTTCATGAAATGCCTTGCTTTGCCATGTTAAGTTCCTATAGCATGTAGTTTTCATGCTCTAAAGTGTGCTTCCTGATGATAAATTCCAGACTTGTGTTAATTCCACTAAGTCTGAAACCTGTTATCTTTTGCACTTTTACCATGCTTGTTTGAACCTGTTAATTAGTGATTTATCCGTAGCTCAGTGTTCATCTTTTGTCAAGCATCTTGAGTAGATTCCTGCCATGTATTTTGTTGCCATGTTTGAGTGATGTAGCATATTTAACTTTTTGCATTTAGATGGCTACTTGCTGATTATCACAGACCGGTGCCATATTTGTTTTGCTTGCCATTTCCAAACCGTGCATCCGATTCCGGTGATCTTTATATCGATTTCAACCGAAATCACCTCACCTTTCCAGTGGCACTCTTGGATTTCCAAGTTAAGGCCAGTTTCAATCATTCCTTGTCAAATCATGCATATGCACCGCATCCCGCATCCCGCTTATCATACCATGATCATGTGTTGGTTGTTTACTATGTTGTGTGCTTCTTTCCGGTGGTTGCTTCTTTGGGTTGGTTCCGGTAACATCGCGTTTGTGAGGACCTGTTCGTCTACGTCCGTTTGTCTTCTTCATGGACTCGTTCTTCTTCCTTGCGGGATTTCAGGTAAGATGACCATACCCTCGAAATCACTTCTATCTTTGCTTGCTAGTTGCTCGCTCGTTTGCTATGCCTATGCTGCAATACCTACCACTTGCTTATCATGCCTCCCATATGTTGAGCCAAGCCTCTAACCCACCTTGTCCTAGCAAACCGTTGTTTGGCTATGTTACCGCTTTGCTCAGCCCCTCTTATAGCGTTGTTAGTTGTAGGTGAAGATTGAAGTTTGTTCCTTGTTGGAACATGGAGATGTTGTTCCTTGTTGGAACATGTTTATATGTTGGGATATCACAATATCTCTTATTTAATTAATGCATCTATATACTTGGTAAAGGGTGGAAGGCTCGACCTTATGTCTGGTGTTTTGTTCCACTCTTGCTGCCCTAGTTTCCGTCATATCAGTGTTATGTTCCCGGATTTTGCGTTCCTTACGCGGTTGGGTTATAATGGGAACCCCTTGACAGTTCGCCTTGTATAAAACTCCTCCAGCAAGGCCCAACATTGGTTTTACCATTTGCCACCTAGCCTTTTCTTTCCCTTGGGTAGGCCTACCCAAGGGTCATCTTTATTAAACCCCCGGGCCAATGCTCCTCTGAGTGTTGGTCCAACCTGTCAGCTGCCGGTGGCCACCAGGGGCAACTCTGGGCTGGCCTACCGGAACCTTGGACAATCTGGTGTGCCCTGAGAAAGAGATATGTGCAGCTCCTATCGGGATTTGTCGGCACATTCGGGTGGCTTTGCTGGTCTTGTTTTACCATTGTCGAGGATGTCTTGTAACCAGGATTCCGAGCCTGATCGGGTCTTCCCGCTAGAAGGAATATCCTTCATTGACCGTGAGAGCTTGTGATGGCTAAGTTGGGACACCCCTGCAGGGATTTGAACTTTCGAAAGCCGTGCCCACGGTTATGGGCAGATGGGAATTTGTTAATGTCTGGTTGTAGAAAACCTGAAGTTGACCTTAATTAAAATACATCAACCGCGTGTGTAACCGTGATGGTTTCTTCTCGGCGGGGTCCGGGAAGTGAACACGTTGTTGGAGCTATGTTTGACGTAGGTTGTTCTAGGATCACTTCTTGATCATAGTTGTTCGACCGTGCTTTTGCCTTCTCTTCTCGCTCTCATTTGCGAATAGGTTAGCCACCAAATATGCTAGTCGCTTGCTGCAGCTCCACCTCATAACTTTTACCTTACCTATAAGCTTAAATAGTCTTGATCGCGAGGGTGTGAGATTGCTGAGTCCTCGTGACTCACAGATACTTCCAAACCAGTTTGCAGGTGCCGATGTTACCGAGCAGGTGACGCAACCAAGCTAAAGGAGGAGCTCAATGAAGATCTTGTCCTTTGTGTTGTTTCGTTCTAGTTGATCAGTAGTGGAGCCCAGTCGGGACGATCGGGGATCTGTGTAGCATTTGGCGTAGTCTTCTTTTATTTTGGTTCCGTAGTCGGACCTTGATTGTATCTGGATGAATGTAATGCTTTATTCATGTATTTGTGTGAAGTGGCGATTGTAAGCCAACTACGTAACTCTTTCCCTTATGTATTACATGGGTTGTGTGAAGATTCCCCACTTGCGACATTGCTTTCAATGTGGTTATGCCTCTAAGTCGTGCTTTGACACGTGGGAGATATAGCCGCATCAAGGGCGTTACAGAAGATGTCAATAATGATGTCATTAAATTGAAGCCATTTCCTTTTTCGCTTAGAGATCGTGCTAAAGCTTGGTTTTTGTCTTTGCCTAAGAATAGTATTGATTCATGGAACAGGTGCAAAGATGCTTTTATCTCTAAGTATTTTCCTCCCGCTAAGATCATCTCTCTTAGAAACGATATAATGAACTTCAAAAAACTTGATCATGAACATGTTGCACAAGCTTGGGAGAGAATGAAATTAATGATATGTAATTTCCCTACTCATGGTTTGAATTTGTGGATGATTATACAAAATTTTTATGCCGGATTGAATTTTGCTTCTAGAAACCTTTTAGATTCGGCCACGGGAGGCACTTTTATGGAAATCACTTTAGGAGATGCTACTAAACTCCTAGATAATATTATGGCTAATTATTCTCAATGGCATACTGAAAGAACTTCTAATAAAAAAGTGCATGCGATAGAAGAAATTAATGTGTTGAGTGGAAAGATGGATGAACTTATGAAATTATTTGCTACTAAGAGTGTTTCTTCTGATCCTAATGATATGCCTTTGTCTACTTTGATTGAGAATAATAATGAATCTATGGGTGTGAATTTTTTGGTAGGAATAATTTTGGTAACAACGCTTATAGAGGGAATTTTAATCCTAGGCCATATCCTAGTAATCCTACTAATAATTATGGGAATTCCTACAACAACTCTTATGGAAATTATAATAAGATGCTGTCGGTGTACAAAAGGAGGGGTACACTTTTTGTACCCCTATAACTGTGCACGAGCAGTCTTTGCCACGGGCACCACCACACCAAGCAAGGCAAGGGAGGTGAGCCAGGGTAAGACCGAAGCTCAGGAGAACTAGAACGACGCCGAGGCCAAGACCACGAAGAGCAAAGACGACGAAGCGAACTCCCCCGGCAAGATCCTTGCCGGGAGACAGTTCTAGCAGCCCCGGCAAGACCCTTGCCGCAGCAACTCGTCCCGCGCCTACGGAGCAAGTCACCCTTGAGTCCACTGCCCCCAAATGGCAAGGATTTAGGAGACATCCCCGTGGAGGCATGCAGATCTTCGTGAAGACATTCAAGATCAGATACACACTAAGGAGACCACAACCCTTGGCGGGATCCCAGCCGAGGAAGACCATAAGGCCCCCGGAAAGCGCCTTGCCAGGGATGACAGCAGGCGCCTCGGCATGACCCTTGCCGGGGCCCCGGCAAGGCCCTTGCCGAGGACACTCACCGGGCCACCATCAGGCCCACGCCGACTAAACCTCCACCACCGCATGCATGCAGCTGCCGACCCAACCAGCTGGGCAGGCACCTGCGTGGCGGCATGCAGATCTTCATGAAGACCCACCACTACGCCACCTCAGCTGCCTACCTACCTACGTGGCATCGCAGGCATCGCTGGCCAGGGAGCGTGTCGACACAAGAAGGAGCAGCGACGGACGAGACAAGCTTCTCCCCCGTCCCCGATAAAGCAAGGACACCTAAGCAAGACACATTAAATGCGCCTTGTCATGTAATGCGAGGGATAACCTCGCATCACCATACCCTTTCCACCTCCTGTGTGCCACGATGGCATCCCCTTTTTTCTATAAAAGGAGGCCCGAGGCGACCAGGAGAAGGATTCGGCTTTTTGGAGCTCCTCATGCCCCATAGCTAGCTCAAGAACACCGATATACAATCCACCAAAGCAGGAGTAGGGTTTTACGCATCCTTGCGGCCCGAACCTCGATAAACAAACTGTGGGCTACCTGTTAGATCTGCTCTTCCCACGACCCCGCGCCCCGCTAACCTTAGTAGGGATTCTTGTGATCCCATAGGTGTCGCTCCTTAGCACCGGCATCTTTGGCGCGCCAGGTAGGGGGTGGAGTTGTGAGAATCGGCTCTAGCAATCAGCCCAGCACTCCTTCGTCTTCGTGGCCCTTGGAGAAGAAAGGGGGCCGGAAGACCAGCGCTCGAGCGACTACAAACAGAAGCTGAGTTGCACTGAACCCTTATTTGTTCTATCCTTCTTATATGAGTTTATTCCCCCTGGACATGTCACGCCTTTGTATGAGAAACCTGCACGCCAGGGGGCTCTCCCACAATCGGCAACGCCCTTGCCCTGTTTCGAGTCCGCTCAATAGCTCAAGCGGCTGCGTCGAGAATGGTAGAGTAGCCTTCCGCGATCAACAACGCTCTCGATTCTGACTCGAGTCAAGCTCGACAGTTCGAGCGGCCGCGTTCAGAACGGAAAGGTGGCTCGTCCGGCAACACGCGTACCTAGCAGGCCCATGGGGATCCGTCCCCAAAACGCCGCTAGGGGCTTCCGCGTCGGCGAGCCTACCCAATCGGCGTAGGGCACCCATACAAATAGGAATTGAACGGGGAAATAACGTGCATGAAATTAAAAAGTACTGCAAAGTTATATTACATCACATCATTGCTGCGGTTCTAACTAAAGATGAAATTTGTCTTGGTCGTGAACGTGCAGCGGCGGTGAAGAATGGGATGCCTAATCCCGGCGCTGGCCTTCCACCCTCTTGATTTCGTCGATGCTGCTGATGATGGGCTTGATGCGCTCCTTGAGCACCGTGAGGTCAATACCATCCGGCAAGCTATCCATCGTGGCACCGAAGTCGAGGTCGGGATTCCACTACGCCATCTTGGTGAGGACCTTGGTCATGACCCCCCGGCAAAGTCGCCGGGCTTCCCCGGCCAACGTGGCTGCTCGGTTGGAGTGAAGATAAGCCAAGGCTCCGAGGACACCCTCGAAGAACAGGGTCAGCTTGGTGTTGACGGTCCTGCTGCGCTCAGGGGCATACCTCACGTTTGGCATCCCCATGGTGGCCAACTGCGAGGTGACCCTGCCGGCGACCTCCTCCAGACGGCTGATCCATCTGTTCTCCCCCGCCACATAATCTTGGTGGGAGGCGGCCTCATTCGCCCGCAGCTGCTTCTCCTCCTCCAGACTCCTGGTCAAGGTCTCCTCCCGAGCCCTGCTCTCCGACAACATCTTCTCGAGATCCTCCAGCTTCAGCTTGAGATCTCTGATGGAGTTTTCCGCTTCGGAGAGCTCCCCAGCCTTGCTGATGACCGCTCCTTGCGCCTCCACCAAGGCGCTGTTGAGCGTGCTCTTCTCGTTGGACAGCTTGAGGGCCTGCTCCTTCAACTCGTCCTACGCCGCCTCCAACTCCCTTACTTTGCCGGCATGGGCCAGAGCCTGGGCATCGAGTGCCTCCTTGTGCCTCTACTCCAGCTCGCGAGTCCGCCACGCGACAAGGGCCTCGAGCTCCTCATCCTTGCCATGGAGCGCTGCGGCAAGCTTCGCCTCACGCACGGTGAGGTCCTCTTCCTGGTTATCCAGTGCGGCTTGATGCTGGTTTCGGACGGCCTCGGCCGCGGCAGCCAAGTTCGCCGCCTGTTCCTGGGCCTTCTCGATGTCAGCCATCTTCATGGTGAGCTCGACATTGCACTTGGCCAATTCCTCCTAGAAGGCCCACTACTCCTCGCGAGTCTGGTGGAACCAGGTCTGCGTCTCAGCAACGCGCGCCTTGAAATCCACCTCCGCCTGGTCCACCGTTGCCGTCCTGGACTTAACCTTGTCCAGACGGACACGGTAGAGCGCCTGGAGTTTTCGGAAGTTGGCCCCCATAGCGTGGAAAAGCTGCTCTTCTGGAGAACCATCACCGCCAATGCCCGGCTCATCGACAACCTCATGCCCGGTGGTGGCAAGCACCTCGCCGTCAAAGACTTCCCCTTCGGCGGGCGCTCGGGAACTTGACGCCCCTGGGAGATGGACGAAAAGATCGTCGCCCACCTTCAGATACCTGCCGGGGCCCGAGGTTGAGGAGGAGGGAGGCTGATCATCAACCGCCTCTTCCTCGGCAGTGGCCTTGCCGGCTTCCCCAGCAGGCCCACCGTTGGCGCCCTCGGCAGAAGCCTCGCCGGTCGCCTTGGCGGCCCCCGCAGCGGTGTCCTCGACAGCATCCTTGGTGGCCTCCTCAGCAATGTTCCCAACAACGGTATCCACGTCCTCCATACCTATTGAAGGAGGGCCTGGGTAGTAATGGGAGCATGGAAGCCAAGGACAAGAATAAGGAAAAAACAAAGACGGAGGACAGGCGACTCACCAGTGCCAAGTTGTGAAGCATAAGTCCCCTCCCCGCCAGCATCCGGCGCCGCGGCAGAGTCACCAGCACCCAAGTTCCCCTCTTCCTCCATGGGTGTGGGCTCCGTGCTTGATGCCCTTGCCGGGGACGCCCCTCGCGGCGGCGTAGTCGATGGGGGTGGTGTGTTGGGGGTAGCCCTCTGCGGCTCCTCCTGCTGCCGCTCCCCTCCTGCGAACCCGGCAAGGTCAACACCATAGCATCGAACGCCTACCACATGTCGAGTAAGAGGAGGGTGACGAACTTACGCTGGGGGCTGTGCCGGGGGCTGCTGTCTGGGCTGCTCAACACCACCAGTGGCGTCTGTGAAGCCCCAACTGGGGGCTGACTGCTCGCGGAGGCCTTCGCCCTCTTCACCCTCTGGGCCAACGTCTCTACATCCCTGCAAAAGCAAAAACGGATCAAGATAAGTGACTTGATTCAGGGGAATGGAAATGGCAGTAAGGGAAGGAGTACTTACTCGTCATCTATCTCCTCTTCCTCCGCCACTTTCCTTTTCCTCTTCGGGCTAAGAGGCCCGAGATCAAAAGTGACCTCCGCGTCAACATCCGAGTCGACATCTGCCGGAGGAGGCGAAGACGACGGGGTTTGTGCACGCCTAGATGAGGAAGGGGCTGTTGTCTTCTTCTTCTCAATGGCCTTCGTTAGCCTCTTGGCTGCCGAGGCCCTCGTGTGGCGCCCAGACCCCTCTAGGGTCAATTGAGGCCGCGTAGCCCTGCCGGGCCGAACCGGCTCGCCGGACTCAGCCTGCCGCAGGACTCGTCCTCTTCCCTTGGTTGGCATTGAGCCCACCGCCACGTCCTCCTCCGACGACGACTCGTCGGCCGCGTCTTCGACGAGCGGAGCTCTAGTGTCGGCGCTGCTGACCTCCCCGGAGGCCGCCGCCCACCGGGCGAGCTCCTCTTCCTCAGCAGCCGTTGTGGCCTTGTCCTCCTCACCCCCGGCGCTGCCGACCTCCATGGCAAGCTGAGCCTCCCTCGCCGTAGTGGCAATGTAGTCCAGCTCTGCCTGGGTGGTGTCCATGATAAGCCACCGCTCGGTGTCAGCATTGACATACACCTCGATCAGGGTGTCAAAGAATTGCTGCACATCAGCATCCTTCGGCTCCTTCCAGCTCGATACAAGGCCGTGCGCGTTACAGTCCGGCATCTTGGCGATGATCTCGGACCGACGTGAGTTGTTGCACAACGGGACCACCCCCACTGGCAACTTGAAAAACGGCCCCTTGATGGCCTTGCCAACCTTTTTGGCAGCCCTCGCGGCCTTGCCGGTCCGTTCGACCTCGCTGTCGCGACCCACATCAAGCTAGAAAAGCCGCTGGTAGAAGTGGGCATGCGCCAGCACTGTGAAGTTGGGGTCGAGGCCGGGGCGGAGTCGCATAATGTCAACCGGGTTCGTAAAGAGCCAAGCTGGCCTCCCCTTGTTGTGCAATGGGGCGATCCGGCGGCGAATGAAGTCCGCCCCGATCATCTCAAGGGTGAGTCCGGCCCGGGTGAGCCAGAGATTCCTGATGGTGGCGACTGTGAGCCTCCTGTCGGCGGCGTCGACATCGCTCCAATCGCTGCCACGGACCGGTGGCGCTCGGCGGACCTTGCAGAACTCCGGTGGGTTCTCATCCTCAATCTAGCACCACCGGCCACGCCATTCCTCCCACCTCTCCTTCACGGCACCGTCCGGGTACGCCCCCTTGGATCTTGGGATCCGGGTGACGCAACCAGAGACGGCACCTCCTGGCTGGATCCAAGGAAAGAAGTAATGGCGGAGGAGCGCCGTGTTGGGCTGCACCCCGGCAAAGCCTTCGCAAAGATGCGCGAAGAAAGCCATGCACGTCACCGTATTCGGAGTAAAATCCAAGAGGCGAAAGCCGAAGGTGTGCATAATGTCATAGAAGAAATCGGAGAAAGGGGGGCATAACCCGCAAGAAAGATAATCGACGAAAAAGGGATACCAATTTGGAGCAGGATCGGCACAAGCAGCAGGAATGATGCGCGTCGCCGGGTGCCCCGAATTCTCTCCCCCGTCTTCGCTCCCCATAGGGGCCTGAAGGAGGCCCGGAGCTCTTGAACATCAACTGTCGAGGGGAAGAAAAAGGCGGACTTTGTCCGGTCCCCCGACAGCGCGCTCTCCGGCGGCTCCACAGTCCCAGCGCCCTTAGCCACCCCCTTGCCCTTGACGGATTTGGGCGCCATGGCGACCAAGAAGTTTAGAGGGCTGAGGAAGGGGGGGTGGCGAAGCAACGACGGCAGGCGACGGTGGAAGCTTAGGAAGGAAGGAAGAGAGGAAACGACGGCTCTGAGATTGGAAAAGGCACGAGGAAAGAGGAGAAAGTGAGCAGCGTGCCCGCGGTTATTCCTTTCTTATGGGGGAAAACACGGGCCGCCTCCTTTCACATTAACTGTGGTGTGACGCATGCCCATGGGAACCAACCCCACGCATGCCGCCCACGTCACACGCACCTCCCCACGCCGCGCCACGCGCGGGAGTCGTGGGAAGCGCAGCGATCGAAGAATCTTACCGCGGTAAAAACTGCCCTGCCTGCCCGCGCACCGTTTTTGGGCCTAGCCCAACAACGCGTTGCGCTTATGTGTGGCCCAGGCCAGGGGGCTCCTGTCGGTGTATAAAAAGAGGGGTACACTTTTTGTACCCCTATAACTGTGCACGGGCAGTCTGATCCACGGGCACCACCACACCAAGCAAGGCAAGGGAGGTGAGCCAGGGTAAGACCGAAGCTCAAGAGAACTAGAACGACGCTGAGGCCAAGACCACGAAGAGCAAAGGGGACGAAGCGAACTCCCCCGGCAAGATCCTTGCCGGGAGACAGTTCTAGCAGCCCCGGCAAGACCCTTGCCGCGGCAAATCGTCCCGCGCCTATGGAGCAAGTCACCCTTGAGTCCACTGCCCCCAAAGGGCAAGGATTCAGGAGACATCCCCGTGGCGGCATGCAGATCTTCATGAAGACATTCAAGATCAGATACGCACTAAGGAGACGACAACCCTTGGCAAGATCCCAGCCGAGGAAGACCACAAGGCCCCCGGCAAGCGCCTTGCCGGGGATGACAGCAGGCGCCTCGGCAAGACCCTTGCCGGGGGGCCCGGCAAAGCCCCTGCCGAGGACACTCACAGGGCCACCATCAGGCCCACGCCGACTAAACCTCCACCACCGCATGCATGCAGCTGCCGACCCAACCAGCTGGGCAGGCACCTGCGTGGTGGCATGCAGATCTTCGTGAAGACCCACCACTGCGCCACCTCAGCTGCCTGCCTACCTACGTGGCATCGCAGGCATCGCTGGCCAGGGCGCGTGTCGACACAAGAAGGAGCGGCGACGGATGAGACAGGCTTCTCCCCCGTCCCCGATAAAGCAAGGACACCTAAGCAAGACGCATTAAATGCGCCTTGTCATGTAATGCGAGGGATAACCTCGCATCACCATACCCTTTCCACCTCCTGTGTGCCACGGTGGCATCCCATTTTTTCTATAAAATGAGGCCCGAGGCGACCAGGAGAAGGATTTGGCTTTTTGGAGCTCCTCACTCCCCATAGATAGCTCAAGAACACCGATATACAATCCACCAAAGCAGGAGTAGGGTTTTACGCATCCTTGCGGCCCGAACCTGGATAAACAAACTGTGGGCTACCTGTTAGATCCGCTCTTCCCACGACCCCGCGCCCCGCTAACCGTAGTAGGGATTCATGTGATCCCATAGGTGTCGCTCCTCAGCACCGACAGATGCCCTCTGATTTTGAATCTAATATTAAAGAATTTATTTCTTCGCAAAAGAATTTTAATGCTATGATTGGAGAAAAATTGCTTAAGATTGATGATTTGGCTAGGAACGTTGATAGAATTTCTCTTGATGTTGATGCTTTCAAACTTAGATCTATTCCACCTAAGCATGATATTAATGAGTCTCTAAAAGCCATGAGAATTTCAATTGATGAGTGTAAAGAAAGAACCGCTAGGATGTGTGCTTCCAAAGATGCCTTTATTAAAGCGTGTTCTTCCAATTCCTATGAAAATCAAGATGAAGATCTAAAAGTTATTGATGTGTCTCCTATTAAATCTTTATTTTGCAATATGAATGTTGATGAAACTGAATATGATCTTCCTTTACCTAGAAGGCGTTCTAAAAATTCGGAGTGTTTAGATCTTAATGATGAAATTGATGAAAGTGGGATGGAAAGAAATAAAAATATAGATGTTGCTAAACCCACTATATTGGATTTCAAGGAATTTAATTATGAAAATTGCTCTTTGATTGATTGTATTTCCTTGTTGCAATCCGTGCTAAATTCTCCACATGCTTATAGTCGAAATCACTGTTCAAGATATCTTCCGATATTTCGATAAATCGGCCGATTTATCGCTTACCGTTGTCTGACCGATAAGATAAATCATCCGATAAATCAACCGATATGGAGATAAATCGGCTGATATGCCGATAATCTGGCCGATTTACCCCTTATCATGGGTCGACCGATAAGTTCCCGATAAGCGATATCCCCAACATTGGTCGAAATAAAGCCTTCACCGAACATATTGTTGATGCCTTGATGCAATCTTATGAAGAAAAACTTGAGTTGAAAGTTTCTATCCCTAGAAAACTCTATGATGAGTGGGAACCAACTATTAAAATTAAAATTAAAGATCATGAGTTTTATGCTTTGTATGATTTGGGTGCTAGTGTCTCTACTATTCCCAAGACTTTGTGTGATTTACTAGATTTCCGTAATTTTGATGATTGCTCTCTAAACATGCATCTTGCGGATTCCACTATTAAGAAACCTATGGGAAGAATTAATGATGTTCTTATTGTTGAAAATAGGAATTATGTGCCCGTAGATTTCATTGTTCTTGATATAGATTGCAATCCTTCTTGCCCTATTATTCTTGGTAGACCTTTCCTTAGAACGGTTGGTGCGATTATTGATATGAAGGAAGGGAATATTAGATTTCAATTTCCATTAAAAAGGGGCATGGAACACTTTCCAAGAAAGAAAATAAAATTACCATATGAAACTATCATGAGAGCCACTTATGGATTGCCTACCAAAGATGGCAATACCTAGATCTATCCTTGCTTGTTATGCCTAGCTAGGGGCGTTAAACGATACCGCTTGTTGGGAGGCAACCCAATTTTATTTTTATTCCTTGCTTTTTGCTCCTGTTTAGTAATAAATAAATTATTTAGCCTCTGTTTTGGTTGTGTTTTCTTTGTTTAATTAGTGTTTGTGCCAAGTAGAACCGTTGGGAAGACTTGGGGAAAGTCTTGTTGAACTTGCTGTAAAAAACAGAAACATTAGCCCTCACGAGAACTGCTGTCATTTTTATTTGAAGGGTGATATTTAGTTAATTCTTTTTCAGATGACTAATAGATAAATCCCTCACGTCTAGCAATTTATTTTAGAATTTTTTGGGTTCCAGATTTTGCGCTAGCTACAGATTACTACAGACTGTTCTGTTTTTGACAGATTCTGTTTTTCGTGTGTTGTTTGCTTATTTTGATGAATCTATGGCTAGTAAAATAGTTTATAATCCATAGAGAAATTGGAATACAGTAGGTTTAACACCAATATAAATAAATAATGTGTTCATTACACCACCTTGAATTGGTCTTTTGTTTTCTTTCGCTAACGGAGCTCACGAGTTTTCTATTTTGAGTTTTGTGTTGTGAAGTTTTCAAGTTTTAGGTGAATTCTTTTGATGGATTATGGAACAAGGAGTGGCAAGAGCCTAATCTTGGGGATGCCCATAGAACCCCCAAGATAATCCAAGGACACCAAAAAGTCAAAGCTTGGGGATGCCCCGGAAGGCATCCCCTCTTTCGTCCACTTCCATCGGTAATTTACTTGGAGCTATATTTTTATTCACCAACATGATATGTGTTTTGCTTGGAGCATATTGTATTATTTGTGTCTTTGTTTGTTAGTATGCCACAATCATCCTTGCTGTACATACCTTTTGAGAGAGCCATACATGAATTAAAATTTGATAGAATACTCTATGTGCTTCACTTATATCTTTTGATCTAGATAATTTCGCTCTATGTGCTTCACTTATATCTTTTGAGCTAGATAATTTTGCTCTATGTGCTTCACTTATATCTTTTGATCTAGATAATTTCGCTCTATGTGCTTCACTTATATCTTTTGAGCTAGATAATTTTGCTCTATGTGCTTCACTTATATCTTTTGAGCTAGATAATTTTGCTCTATGTGCTTCACTTATATCTTTTGAGTGTTATAATTTTGCTCTATGTGCTTCACTTAGATCTTTTAGAGCACGGTGGTGGATTCGTTTTAAAGAAACTATTAATCTCTCATGCTTCACTTAAATTAATTTGAGAGTCTCTTAATAGCATGGTAATTTGCCTAATAATAATATGCTTGGTATTCAAGATTTGTGAAACTTTCTTTTGAGTGTGTTGAATATTAAGAAAAGATTGAAACATGATAATTGTTTTGAGATATGGAGGTGATAATATTAAAGTCATACTAGTTGAGTAGTTGTGAACTTAAAGAATACTTGTGTTGAAGTTTGTGATTCCCGTAGCATGCACATATGGTGAACCGTTATGTGATGAAGTCGGAGCATGATTTATTTATTGATTGTCTTCCTTATGAGTGGCGGTCGGGGACGAGCGATGGTCTTTTCCTACCAATCTATCCCCCTAGGAGCATGCGTGTAATGCTTTGCTTTGATAACTTCTAAATTTTTGCAATAAGTATATGAGTTCTTTATGACTAATGTTGAGTCCATGGATTATACACACTCTCACCCTTCCACCCTTGCTAGCCTCTCTAATACCGCGCACCTTTCGCCGGTATCATACACCTACCATATACCTTCCTCAAAACAGCCACCATACCTACCTATTATGGCATTTCAATAGCCATTCCGAGATATATTGCCATGCAACTTTCCACCATCTAGTTCATCATGACACATCCATCATTGTCATATTACTTAGCATGATCATGTAGTTTACATAGTATTTGTGGCAAAGCCACCATTCATAATTCTTTCATACTTGTCACTCTTGATTCATTGCATATCCCGGTACACCGCCGAAGGCATTCATATAGAGTCATACTTTGTTTTAGTATCGAGTTGTAATCATTGAGTTGTAAATAAATAGAAGTTTGATGATCATCATTCAATAGAGCATTGTCCCAAAAAAGGCCAAAGAAAAAAAAGAAGGCCAAAAAAATATAAATAAATAAAAAAGGGGCAATGCTACTATCCTTTTTTTCCACACTTGTGCTTCAAAGTAGCACCATGATATAGCAAGTCTCATATATTGTGCTTCAAAGTAGCACCATGTTCTTCATATAGAGAGTCTCATATGTTTTCACTTTCATATACTAGTGGGAATTTTACGTTATAGAACTTGGCTTGTATATTCCAATGATGGGCTTCCTCAAATTGCCCTAGGTCTTCATGAGCAAGCAAGTTGGATGCACACCCACTAGTTTCTTTTGTTGAGCTTTCATACATTTATAGCTCTAGTGCATCCGTTGCATGGCAATCCCTACTCACTCACATTGATATCTATTGATGGGCATCTCCATAGCCCGTTGATACGACTAGTTGATGTGAGACTATCATCCCCTTTTTGTCTTCTCCACAACCACTATTCTATTCCACCTATAGTGCTATATCCATGGCTCACGCTCATGTATTGCGTGAAGATTGAAAAAGTTTTGAAAAAGTTAGAGTATGAAACAATTGCTTGGCTTGTCATCGGGGTTGCGCATGATTTAAATACTTTGTGTGGGGAAGATGGAGCATAGCCAGACTATATGATTTTGTAGGGATAACTTTCTTTGGCCATGTTATTTTGAGGAGACATAATTGCTTTGTTAGTATGCTTGAAGTATTATTATTTTCTATGTCAATATAAACTTTTGTCTTGAATCTTTCTAATCTGAATATTCATACCACAATTAAGAAGATTTGCATTGAAATTATGCCAAGTAGCACTCCGCATCAAAAATTCTCTTTTTATCATTTACCTACTCGAGGACGAGCAGGAATTAAGCTTGGGGATGCCTGATACGTCTCCAACGTATCTATAATTTTTGATTGCTCCATGCTATATTATCTACTGCTTTAGACTATATTGGACTTTATTTTCCACTTTTATATTATTTTTGGGACTAACCTATTAACCGGAGGCCCAGCCCAGAATTGTTGTTTTTTGCCTATTTCAGTGTTCTGGATAAACAGAATATCAAACAGAGTCCAAACGGAATAAAATCTTCGGAAACATGATTTTCTCACCGAACGTGATCCAGGAGACTTGGACCCTACCGCAAGGGATCAAAGAGGCGGTCACGAGGGTGGGGGGCACCCCCCCCCTAGGGCCCCCCTGCCTTGTGGGCCCCTCGGTGCTCCACCGACGTACTCCTTCCTCCTATATATACACACGTACCCCCAAACGATCAGGACAGGAGCCAAAAACCTAATTGCACTGCTGCAACTTTCTGTATCCACGAGATCCCATCTCGGGGCCTGTTCCGGAGCTCCGCCGGAAGAGGGCCATCATCACGGAGGGCTTCTACATCATCCTAGCCCCTCCGATGAAGTGTGAGTAGTTTACCTCAGACCTTCGGGTCCATAGTTAGTAGCTAGATGGATTCTTCTCTCTCTTTGAATCTCAATACAAAGTTCTCCCCCTCTCTTGTGGATATCTATTCGATGTAATCTTCTTTTTGCGGTGTGTTTGTTGAGATCGATGAATTGTGGGTTTATGATCAAGTCTATCTATGAATAATATTTGAATCTTCTCTGAATTCTTTTATGCATGATTGGTTATGTTTGCAAGTCTCTTCAAATTATCCGTTTGGTTTGGCCTACTAGATTGGTAGTTCTTGCCATGGGAGAAGTGCTTAGCTTTGGGTTTGATCTTGCGGTGTCCTTACCCAGTGACAGAAGGGGCAGCAAGGCACGTATTGTATTGTTGCCATCGAGGATAACAAGATGGGGTTTATTTCATATTGCATGAATTTATCTCTCTACATCATGTCATCTTTCTTAAGGCATTACTCTGTTTTAACTTAATACTCTAGATGCATGCTGGATAGCGGTCGATGAGTGGAGTAATAGTTGTAGATGCAGAATCATTTCGATCTACTTGTCACGGACATGATGCCTATATACATGATCATGCCTAGATATTCTCATAATTATGCACAATTCTATCAATCGCTCAACAGTAATTTTTTCACCCACCGTAGAATACTTATGCTCTTGAGAGATGCCACTAGTGAAACCTATGGCCCCCGGGTCTATTCTCATCATATCAATCTCTATCACTTTTATATTGTTTTGCTATTTACTTTGCTTTTACTTTTTACTTTGCATCCTTATATCAAAAATACCAAAAATATTCTATCTATCAGATCTCACTCTCGTAAGTGACCGTGAAGGGCTTGACAACCCCTAATCGCGTTGGTTGCGAGTTGCTATCGCTTTGTGTAGGTACGAGGGACTTGAGCATGGGCTCCTACTGGATTGATACATTGGTTCTCAAAAACTAAGGGAAATACTTACGCTACTCTGCTGCATCATCCCTTCCTCTTCGGGGAAAACCAACGCAAGCTCAAGACGTAGCATGCACCCAACAGTCTCCTTTGGGTATCATATGAAGACACATTTCTCTGATTTGGGTTCGAGCTTATCAGGTTGAAGCTTTTTCACATATGCATCGCAGCCCCAAACTTTAAGAAACGACAACTTGGGTTTCTTGCCAAACCACCGTTCATATGGTGTCGTCTCAACGGATTTAGATGGTGCCCTATTTAACCTAAATGCAGCCATCTCTAAAGCATAACCCCAAAACGATAGCGGTAAATCAATAACAGACATCATAGATTGCACCATATCTAGTAAAGTGCGGTTACGACGTTCAGACACACCATTACGTTGTGGTGTTCCAGGTGGCGTGAGTTGCGAAACTATTCCGCATTGTTTCAAATGAAGACCAAACTCATAACTGAAATATTCACCTCCACGATCAGATCATAGAAATTTTATTTTCTTGTTACGATGATTTTCCACTTCACTCTGAAATTCTTTGAACTTTTCAAATGTTTCAGACTTATGTTTCATCAAGTAGATATACCCATATCTGCTCAAATTATCTGTGAAGGTCAGAAAATAACGATACCCGCCGCTAGCCTCAACACTCATCGGACCGCATACAATTATTCAGGTCTAAAACTAATCGCAAAGGTAGATGTAGAGGTAGCATGCCGACAGCGATCACATCGACTTTGGAACCATTTCCCATGCGCATAGTCACCTCGTACTTAGCCAATCTTCGTTTAAATTCTAGCAACAGAACCAGTATCAAATACCCATGCGCTACTACGAGCATTAGTATGGTACACATCAATAACATGTATATCAAATATACCTTTCACTTTGCCATCCTTCTTATCCGCCAAATACTTCGGGCAGTTCCGCTTCCAGTGACCAGTCCCTTTGAAGTAGAAGCACTCAGTCTCAGGCTTAGGTCCAGACTTGGGCTTCTTCACTTGAGCATCAACTTGCTTGCTGTTCTTCTTGAAGTTCCCCTTCTTCCCTTTGCCCTTCTTCTTGAAACTAGTGGTCTTGTTAACCATCAACACTTGATGTTCCTTCTTGATTTCTACCTCTGCAGCCTTTAGCATCACGAAGAGCTCGGGAATTGTCTTATCCATCCTTTGCATATTATAGTTCATCACGAAGCTTTTGTAGCTCGGGTGGCAGTGATTGAAGAACTCTATCAATGACACTATCATCGGGAAGATTAACTCCCAGTTGAGTCAAGTGGTTGTGGTACCCAGACATTCTGAGTATATGTTCACTGACAGAACTATTCTCCTCCATTTTGCAGTTGTAGAACTTATGGGAGACTTCGGCCCTGTTTGGTTCGGCTGTGGATTTCTAAAAGCAGCTGTGAAAAATCTGCTGTGGAAAATCTGATGTGAAAAAGATGTAGGTCATTTGGCAAACCAGCTGATACAGCTTTTTCAGATTTTGGCCCACAGCGGAATCAGATTTTGGAAAGCACGTCTTGGGATGCTTTCGCTTCTGGTTCAGATTTTGGCAGCAGATTTCTGGAATCGGATTCTGCTAGGTTCGCCCTTTGGTTCAGATTCTGCTGCACGGCAGCAGAATCCATCGATAAAAGCTGAACTAAACATGGCCTTCATATCTCTCAATCTCGGCATTTGCTTGAAATATTAACTTCAACTCCTAGAACATCTCATATGCTCTGTGACGTTCAAAACATCGTTGAAGTCTTGGTTCTAAGCCGTAAAGCATGGCACACAAAACTATGGAGTAGTCATCAGCTTTGCTCTGTCAGACGTTCATAACGTCTGGAGTTGCTCCTGCAGCGGGTCTTGCACCTAGCGGTGCTTGACGTATTTCTTATGTGCAGCAATGAGGATAATCCTCAAGTTACGGACCCAGTCCATGTAGTTGCTACCATCATCGTTCAACTTAGCTTTCTCTAGAAATGCATTAAAATTCAAGGGAACGGTAGCACTGGCCATTGATCTACAACAACATAGACATGCAAAATACTATCAAGTACTAAGTTCATGATAAATTAAAATTCAATTAATCACATTACTTAAGAACTCCCACCTAGATAGACATCTCTCTAGTCATCTAAATGATCACGTGATCCATATCAACTAAACCATGTCCGATAATCACGTGAGATGTGTAGGATCGAAAGTATGTCTAGAGGGGGGGTGATTAGACTACTTGACCAAATAAAAATCTAGGCTTTTCCTAATTTTAAGTCTTGGCAAATTTTAGCAACTTAGCACAATTCAAGTAATCAACCTACACATGCAATTCTAAGAGTATAGCAGCGGAATGTAAAACAATTGCATATGAAGGTAAAGGGAGGAGTTTGGAGGGAGCAAATGCAATGTAGACACGGAGATTTTTGGAGTGGTTCCAATAGGTGGTGCTATCGTACATCCATGTTGATGGAGACTTCAACCCATGAAGGGTAACGGTTGCACGAGTCCACGGAGGGCTCTACCCATGAAGGGTCCACGAAGAAGCAACCTTGTCTATCCCACCATGGCCATCGCCCACAAAGGACTTGCCTCACTAGGGTAGATCTTCACGAAGTAGGCGATCTCCTTGCCTGTACAAACTCCTTGGTTCAACTCCACAATCTTGACGGAGGCTCCCAAGTGACACCTAACCAATCTAGGAGACACCACTCTCCAAAAGGTAATAGATGGTGTGTTGATGATGAACTCCTTGCTCTTGTGCTTCAAATGATAGTCTCCCCAACACTCAGCTCTCTCTCATGGGATTGGATTTTGTAGAAAGATGACTTGAGTGGAAAGAAACTTGGGAAAGGCTAGAGATCAAGATTTGTGTGGTTGGAATGGAATATCTTGACCTCAACACAAGTGTAGGTGGTTCTCTCTCAGAAAATGTATGTTGGAAGTGTAGGCATATTCTATGTTGGAAGTGTAGGCATATTCTGATGTCTCTCTCTCGAATGAAGAGTGGGTGGAGGGGTATATATAGCCTCCACACAAAATCTAACCGTTACACACAAATCACCAAACTCGGTGGGACCAGATTATAAAACTCGGTCGGACCGATTTAGTTCAAAATGTGAATGTTAGGATTTTCGGTGGGACCGACATGATCAACTCGGTGGGACCGATTCCATGAGGGTTAGGGCATAACGTAATCTCGATGGGACCGATTACACAAACTCGGTGGGACCGATTTTGGTAATAGACAAACAGAGAGTTGGTCAGGAAAACTCGGTGGGACCGATTCGCTCATCTCAGTTAGACCGAAACGTTACGAAGGGGAAACAGAGAGTTTGCATTGCAATCTCGATGGGACCGATCACTCATCTCGGTTAGACCGAAACGTTATGAAGAGAAACATAGAGTTTGCAATACCATCTCGGTGAGACCGAGATCCCTATCGATCAGACCGAAGTGACTAGGGTTTCTGGCAGTGGCTATGTTAAGTGAACTCGGTGGCGCCGGATAGAAGATTTCGGTGGGGCCGAGTTTGACTTTTGGTTGGGGACATATGTGGATGTGAGAAAGTAGTTGAGAGTTTTTGGAGCATATCACTAAGCATTTTGAGCAAGTAACTCATTAAGCAACACCTCACCCCCTTTTAATAGTATTGGCTTTTCCTATGGACTCAATGTGATCTTGGATCACTAAAAAGTAAGATGTAGAGTCTTGTGCTTTGAGCTTGAGCCAATCTTTTGTCCTTAGCATTTTGAGGGGTCCACTTTCTAATCCATGACATGCCAATCATTGAGCTTTCCTGAGATATTTATCTTCAAACAGCATTAGCTCAATGAGCTATATGTTGTTAGGAATTACCAAAACCACCCAGGGATAGTTGCACTTTCAATCTCCCTCATTTTGGTAATTGACTACAACATATAGATCAAAGCTTAGACAGATGATAATAAGATTGAAATACATCGTCGCTTTGAGAAGTATGTGATAAGCAAGAGCTCCCCCTAAATTTGTGCATTATTTAAAATTTGCTTTTGAATGCAAATGCACAATCGATTAGGTTCATGGGTTACTCTTCCATGTCACATACATCTTGGTGGAGCGCTCAAAATGATAGAAATTAATAGCATGCACTCATCACCAAGCAAGTGAATGATCATATATGAGATATAAAAGATAGTATCATTCAACAAGCATTAAGGTAGCAAATGATCAACCACATGATCAAATAAGTATCTCACGCAAGGACATAAAGTAGCTCACACAATAAAAAGTTCAACCAAAGGCAAAGAAGCAAAACACTCTCTCAAAGCCTATGATCTATACATATTTCTCCCCCTTTGGCAACAAGTTACCAAAAAGTTCAAATATGCATAGTGCTATGTGTCTCTCAGGCTTGGTCTTCAGGAGGTGGTGTAGAGAGAACTCCAAGGACTAAGGCTTCCGATGATGTAGTTGGAGCTGGTGGAGGTGGAGTGGGTGCTGGAGGTGGCACTGGAGCTGTAGCTGCTAGTGCTGACACTGTAGCTCTATCATCTGAAACTGGCACTATAGCAGATCGTGGACCTCGTGGCACACGCTGAAAAGCATTAGTAGTTGACTTTCCTCTCCTTTCCTCTGCTTCCTCTTGAAGCTGCTCAACTGCAGTCTGAATCTCAGTTACCTTCAGGTCAAGATCATAGAATTTTGTCTCCACAAACCTCTCCAGGCTCCCCCGATTCTAAGTCAGGGTGGCCAAGCCCTTCTCAATCCTTAGTGTAGCCTGATTGATCTTGCTTGCTCTTCAGGAAAACTTGAGATGCCTCTTCAACACTGGGCATCTTGGCAGCTTTCTCAGCCTTTTCCTTGGCTCTCTTCTCCTGGACTTGAGCTGATGATGGTTCCTCCTCATTCATCACAACAGTGTTGTCTTCAAATTCAGGATGTAAGGGTAGATGCTCCTTGTCCAGCAAATAAATTCATGTTCCCATCTTAGAATTGATGAGCTCCTGAATATGTGGAGCATACCCACAACTCCTCTTTTGATCAGCAGCAGTCCTCCTTATGATACTGTTCGGAGATGGGGGCTGAAGGGGCAGGTGGCTCCATCCAGGTAGTGGTGGGCCTGAGTTCCCAACGGCCCCCAACTGTTACTTTGAGGCAGAGCGACAGGCCAGGTTGAGACCACCTAGGAGAGAGGTGGGCCTGTCCCTGGTCGCCGTTCGCGGATACTTAACACGCTTAACGAGATCTTGGTATTTGATCCGAGTCTGGTCATTCGCCTATATGCACTAACCATCTACTCGGGGATAGTTATGGGCACTCGACGTCGTGGTATCAGCCGAAGCCTTCGTGACGTCAACGACTGAGCGGCGCGCGCCGGGTTGGACCGCGTAACGCAACTTCCTTTGTAATGGAGGTTGCTAGGTCTGCTCACTGGCCGCGTACGCAACGTGCAGGTGTGCAATGGGCGATGGGCCCAGACCCCTGCGCCATAGGATTTAGACCGGCGTGCTGACCTCTCTGTTGTGCCTAGGTAGGGCTGCGACGTGTTAATCTTCCGAGGCCGGGCATGACCCAGAAAAGTGTGTCCGGCCAAATGGGATTGAGCGTGTTGGGTTATGTGGTGCACCCCTGCAGGGAAGTTAAACTATTCGAATAGCCATGATCTTCGGTAACAGGATGACTTGGAGTTGTACCTTGACCTTATGACAACTAGAACCGGATACTTAATAAAACACACCCTTCCAAGTGCTAGATATAACCCGGTGATCGCTCTCTAACAGGGCGACGAGGAGAGGATCATCGGGTAGGATTATGCTATGTGATGCTATTTGGAGGACTTACCATCTACTCTCTTCTCCTGCTGCAAGATGGAGGTTACCAGAAGCGTAGTCTTCGAAAGGACTAGCTATCCCCCTCTTATTCTGGCATTCTGCAGTTCAGTCCACATATGATACCCTTATTCCATTTGATACCAATGCATACATATGTAGTGTAGCTCCTTGCTTGCGAGTACTTTGGATGAGTACTCACGGTTGCTTGTCTCCCCGTTTTTCCCCTTTCCTATACCCGGTTGCTACGACCAGACGTTGGAGTCCAAGAGCCAGACGCCACTGTAGACGACGACTACCACTACTCGGGAGGTGCCTACTACTACGTGCAGCCCGCTGACGACGACCAGGAGTAGTTTAGGAGGATCCCAAGCATGAGGCCTGCGCCTCTTTCGATCTGTATCCCAGTTTTTGCTAGCATTCTTAAGGCAGACTTGTTTACCTTATGTCTGTACTCAGATATTGTTGCTTCCGCTGACTTGTCTATGATCGAGCTCTTGTATTCGAGCCTTCGAGGCCCCTGGCTTGTAATATGATGCTTGTATGACTTATTTATTTGTATAGTTGTGTTGTGATATATTCCCGTGAGTCCCTGATCTTGATCATACACGTTTGCGTGTATGATTAGTGTATGATTGAATTGGGGGTGTCACACTCAGTTACCTTCAGGTCAAGATCATAGAATTTTGTCTCCACAAACCTCTCCAGGCTCCCCTGATTCTAAGTCAAGGTGGCCAAGCCCTTCTCAATCCTCAGTGTATCTTGAATTAGATAGCCTAATTGATCTTGCTTGCTCTTCAAGAAAACTTGAGATGCCTCTTCAACACTGGGCATCTTGGCAGCTTTCTCAGCCTTTGCCTTGGCCCTCTTCTCCTGGACTTGAGCTGATGATGGTTCCTCCTCATTCATGACAACAGTTTTGTCTTCAAATTCAGGATGTAAGGGTAGATGCTCCTTGTCCAGCAAATAAATTCATGTTCCCATCTTAGAATTGATGAACCCTTGAATATGTGGAGCATACCCACAACTCCTCTTTTGATCAGCAGCAGTCCTCTTGATCGTTTCTACAATCAAGCTCATAACTTTGAACTTCTGAGGGACATAAAAAATTTGCAGCATGTTAATGGAGTTTCACCTAATCATCTTGTGATATCCTGACTTGGGTAGCAATGTGTTCCTTAAGATCCAGTTAATAGTAGGCAGACCAGACAACAAGAAGTGTACAGATCCAAGCTTGTGTGTTTCCAAAGCCTTATCAGGGATCTCTTTGTACATGTTTGCCATGGAGTTGTGGTCTTTCTTCTTGGTGGCATACACATCCAAGTCACCTTGATGTTCTTCGGGGGCATTGATTAGCTTGGCCCACTCCTCAACTGTGGATTGGTACCTGGTACCTTTAGACATCCATACTATCCTTCCATCTGGATAGAAATGGGAAGTGGAGTAAAACTGCATGATCAACTCATCATTCCATTTTGTGAGATTTTATCCAACGAATTCATCTACTCCACATGCCTTAAAGCTATCATAAACTCCTGGGAAGTGCTCTTCATTTTCCTTGATATATTCCCAATCGACCCATTTCATGGCATATACAATGGGCTTCTTGTCAAGCAAAATTGTCTCATAGAAGTCTTGTTGTTCCTTTGTATGGAACCTATAGTCAACTGCAGTCCTCCTCCTAACAACATAGGGATCAGATTGTCTCCACAATCTCAGTCCTGCATATTTCCTGATGTGCATGTCCTCAGCGACTGGATGAGCATTATTGTGGTCAGGAATTTTGGGCTTCAACTTCCTCAAAACATGGGATTCACCATCATCTTCTTCAGTTTCAGGCACTGGGGCCTTGTTCTTTTCCTTAGCAGGTATACTCCTGGTGTTCCTCTTGGGTTTGGAAGGTTTCTGAGCAGCAGCCTTGGGAGCAGATTTTGGCTTAGATGGAGCAGCCCCGGACTTAATTGCATCTCCCATAACCTTCTGAGACATGGCAGTCGGTGCAACATCCTCTTCCTCCTCCTCTTCTTCTGGATCTCTCATAATGGAGGATCTACCAAGCACTCCGGCGGTGGTCTTCTTGACCCTTTCCTTCCTCTTCTTTCCTTCTCCAACAACCTCTTCAGTTGGCTTGGAGGTTTCGGCAGTTGAGGCTCTCACCTTTAAGGTTGGCAACCTCTTGGCAGGGGCCTTCTTGTGCAAGCTAGGCTTAGTTGATGCAACTGTGCCATATTCCTTCTTCAGCACCTTCCTCTTGGAGCTGACTTCCTCCTCAATAGCCACATAGTCCTCATCTTCAGAATCTGAGGTTTTCTTCTTCCTTGACCTGGTGTCTTCTTTGGGCAAGTTGCTTGGTGTGCTCCTGCTGCCATCATCAGAAGTGCTAGAGGGACTAGTGCCCTCACTCAATTGCACTTGTTCTTCAGACTTGTTCTGGCTGTCACTCTGGTCAGACATCTCTGCAAACTTACTGACAGCAGACCCTATGAATAGATATAGATGAGGTAGAGTGGATGAGCATCACAAAGTGCAGAGTTTTTACAAAATAGATGACTTAAAAACTTAGTTTTAGTTCTTCACAGAAAGCATTTCAGAGCTACCGATTTGTAACCTCGGTGATACCGAAGCAGCTTCTGGAACCTAAACTAGTGAACTTGGTCAGACCGAGTCACAGTTTGGTGGCACCAAGACTGCTAGGGTTTCACAAAGAATGGAACATGGTCACACCGATTTGTAGTTTTTGGTCAAACCGAAAGTACAACTGCAATGGCCTAAGCCAAATCGGTGAGACCGATTTCTACAATTTGGTCGGTCCGAGATGAGTTCGGCGAAGACCTAACCCTAAATTTTCAAATCCAATCTAATCTAAAAGATATTTTCAGTGGATAGATTGATTGCATACATGGTCATGATCATGGCAAAGTAATGTGCTACGATTCAGAGTTAAAAGAGTAGCACAAAGGATCAAACTCGTACCCTAATTCGGCGGAGTTCGCTACAGCGGCAACGGAGGGGCAGAAATCTGTTGACGGCGATGGAATCCAGCGGCGGGAGGTCGCTGGCGGCGAGAGGACAATCCGGAGACTCGAGGCGGCAGAGCAGAATACACGCGGGCTGAGAGGTTTCGAAGAAATTTCCAAAATCTCACCCGTGGGTTTATATATCCCGACCCTATCGGTGTGACCGAGTGGAACAACTCAGTGGCACCGAGATGCAGAATTGCAAGCGGTTACTGCAACTTGGTGTGACCGAAAAGTTCAAATCGGTTGCACCGAGATTGAAAACCTAGATAAACTTAGTGATCTCGGCGTGACCGAAATGGATGACTCGGTCATACCTAAATGCACAAAGAGGTTTTGGAAGTTTAAGTCTATGACAAATCAGGGACTCCAAGTGCTCCTCACACAGAGTGGTTCGAATCCGACTTGATCAAACTTTGTGATTTAGCATGAATAGAGTTTGAGATGAGAAAATCATAGATAGCTAGAGGGAGTTCTTAGGCATTCTTGTCCATCCATTTGGCAAAAGAGAAAAGGCCAAACAATCAAAGCAACAAATGGATGTCCTCGAATGAGTAAAATATGCATCCAACATGCTCACATAATAAAATGACAAATGAAATATGTGACAAAGCATGCACAATCACTCTAGCATCTATCAAGCAATTTGGCGATGACTAGGTCATCTATATATGAGTATATTGACTTAGGAGTCAAATGAGAACATTTGATCATAGGTCATACTCATCGTTTAAGCACAAGTGGGGTTGCCACTTTTACATAAAGCATTGTTGTGCTCACATCATTAGAGTTTCTTTAGCTCAATTGATTAGAGTAAATCTCCCCCTAGATGTGATATCCCCCCTAAGAGGGATGAACTAACCTTGGGTTTTTTCGATGATGACTTCATGTAGGTGTTGAAGATGTAGATGCTCAATGTTGATGTAGATCATTCGGAGCAATCCTTTGGAGTGAGTTGCACTTTCAATACCTACACGGGTTAGTCCCGCAAGGAACAAACAAGGATATCCATAGACATAGAGTGATGGTCACATAAGATGATGTCCATGAAAGCATTAGGTTACCTTGTCCCTTGTCTTACCAACAAGAGGGTTTGTGACTCCTTGAATTAGTGCAAGATATGGAAGTTGTTTGCACTTGTCCTTGCCAAGATGATAAAAGTGAAGTATGTTGGCGGAGTCACCCTCAAGAACTCTCTAGTTCTTCTTCTTAGGGGTCCACACCATCTTGATGGGAATACTTGGAGTAGTAGTTGTACTTGATGAAGTGGAACTTGATGTAGTCTTGGGAACCCACTTGACCAAGGCCTTAGGTGCTTCTTCAAATGCATCAATCTCCTCTTGAAGCTTGTCCTTGCCTTTTAGCTTGTGATCTTGTGGTGGAAGATCATCTTGAGCTTGTGTTCCTTGGAAAGAAGTAGGATCATACTTCTCTTCTTGAGGAACAAACTTCTTCTTGGGGTATTGATCTTCTTCCCACTCAACTCCATTGGCATTGAACTGTTCAAAACCAACACCTTGATTCTTCCGATGTCTTCCTTGCTTGCGTACAATTTCCTCAAATAGCTTACTTCTGGCAAGGCTCTTGTAAACACCTTCTCTATAATTCCCTTCAATAAGCTATTTTCTTGCTCAAGTGTAACTTGGCTAAGAGAATCATTAGTGGAATCAAGAGAACTACTAGAAGCAACAACATTGGATTTAGCATGATTGTTGTTACTACTAGAAGAAGAATCTTTCTTGTTCTTGTTGCTAGATTTAACTTGTGGCATGTAAGTACACAAGAGTAAACACTTGGCAATGTAAGAAGAAATTTTGTTGCGAAGATCATCATTGATTGTTTTTAAGAACTCATGCTCTTTCTCAAGGTTGAGCTTTTCAAAACGTAGCTTCTCATGAGTTTTTAAAAGTTCTCGATGATCTTCCAAGGTAGTTTCATGAGCTAACTTAAGAGTGTTTAGTTCTTTAGTTAGACGCTCAATCTCCTTCTTATCATTGTCATTCGTTTTATCTTGATTAGCATGATTAATAGCAAGTTCATCATAGTGTTCATAACTAGAGTTGTCAACAAGTAAATCATCATCTCCTAGAAAATCATCTTCATCACTATTGAAATCAACATACTCGGGGTGTGATACCTTTGGGCCTTTAGCCATGAAGCATCTTACAGTCCCTTCATTTGGTGAGTCAAATATG
The DNA here is from genome assembly GCF_003073215.2 of Triticum urartu. Lineage (NCBI taxonomy): Eukaryota > Viridiplantae > Streptophyta > Magnoliopsida > Poales > Poaceae > Triticum > Triticum urartu. Next base: position 425,041,816 of record NC_053025.1, read on the forward strand.
TCGTAGGAGTTGGTTGACACAATTGCTAGACCGGCAACACCTTCCTCTTGGGTATATTCAGAGTTGGAGTGATAACTTCTCTCGGAGTGATCTTCGGAGTCGGAGCCGGATACCCATTCACCAACATGAGCTTGATGTCTTCGTTTTGTGTAGCTCTTTGATGACTTGTCCTTCCTTCCCGAATCCTTGCTTCTCCATGATGTTCTTCATTCATAACGGTCATCTCTACTCCTTCTCTCTCTTGGTGGTGATTCTTCTCTTCTACTTCTTCTTTTAGGAGAATCTTCTCTTCTTTTGTAGGGAGCCATACACTCATTGGAATAGTGTCATTCTTCCACAATTGTAGAAATTGCGCTCATGACTAGAAGATCTTTTGTCATTGTAGGACCTTGACTTGGAACTTCTTTCCTTGCTTCTACTCTTGTAAAACTTGTTGAAGTTCTTCACCATTAGGCTCAATTCTTTGTTGAAGGTTTGTTTATCACTTGATGATGTGGGAGAATCACATGAGGCTTTGTAAGCACCACTTGACTTATTGTGAAGCTCTTCCTTATCCTTGAGTGACATCTCATGAGCAACAATTCTTCCAATGACTTCTGTTGGCTTGAGATCTTTGTAATTGGGAATCATTTGGTTCAATGTGCACACGGTATCATATTTTCCATCCAAGGCTCTTAGGATCTTCTTGATGATGAATCTACCAGTCATCTCTTCACTTCCTAAGCCAGCAATCTCATTTGTGATGAGAGCAAGCCTAGAGTACATTTCAGTGACACTTTCACCATCCCTCATTTTGATCTTGTCCAGTTGACTTTGAAGCACATCCAATTTGGATTCCTTGACGGAGTCGGTACCTTCGTGCATATCAATCAAAGTATCCCAAATTTCCTTTGCATTCTCAAGACAACCAATTTTTTTGAATTCTTTGGGGCACAATCCGTTGAAGAGAATATCACAAGATTGAGCATTGTATTGCAGCATGTTCAACTCTTCCGCGGTAGCTTCATGGTTCGGTTATCTCCCATCAAAGAATTGACCTTGCAAGCCAATACACACAATAGCCCAAACGGCAGGGTTATGTCCAAGAATATGCATTTTCATCTTATGCTTCCAACTAGCAAAATTAGTACCATCAAAGTAAGGACCTCTACGGTGGTAATTTCCCTCGCTAGACGCCATACTCTCCTAGGTTGTGAAACCAAGGCTATGATCACCAAAAGCTATGGAAATCAAGGTAAATGGACACCAAAGCTCTGATACCACTTGTAGGATCGAAAGTATGTCTAGAGGGGGGGGGGTGATTAGACTACTTGACCAAATAAAAATCTAGCCTTTTCCCAATTTTAAGTCTTGGTAGATTTTAGTAACTTAGCACAATTCAAGTAATCGACCTACACATGCCATTCTAAGAGTATAGTAGCGGAATGTAAAACAATTGCATATGAAGGTAAAGGGAGGAGTTTGGAGGGCGCAAACACAATGTAGACAAGGAGATTTTTGGCGTGGTTCTGATAGGTGGTGCTATCGTACATCCACGTTGATGGAGACTTCAACGAACGAAGGGTAACGGTTGCGTGAGTCCACGGAGGGCTCTACCCATGAAGGATCCACGAAGAAGCAACCTTGTCTATCCCACCATGGCCATCGCCCACGAAGGACTTGCCTCACTAGGGTATATCTTCATGAAGTAGGCGATCTCCTTGCCCGTATAAACTCCTTGGTTCAACTCCACAATCTTGACGGAGGCTCCCAAGTGACACCTAACCAATCTAGGAGACACCACTCTCCAAAAGGTAATAGATGGTGTGTTGATGATGAACTCCTTCCTCTTGTGCTTCAAATGATAGTCTCCCCAACACTCAGCTATCTCTCATGGGATTGGATTTGGTAGAAAGATTATTTGAGTGGAAAGCAACTTGGGAAAGGCTAGAGATCAAGATTTATGTGGTTGGAATGGAATATCTTGACCTCAACACAGGTGTAGGTGGTTCTCTCTTAGAAAATGTATGTTGGAAGTGTAGGCATATTCTGCTAGCTCTCTCTCGAATGAAGAGTGGGTGGAGGGGTATATATAGCCTCCACACAAAATCTAACCGTTACACACAAATCACCAAACTCGGTGGGACCAGATTATAAAACTTGGTCGGACCGATTTAGTTCAAAATGTGAATGTTAGGATTTTCGGTGGGACCGGTATGATCAACTCGGTGGGACCGATTCCATTAGGGTTAGGGCATAACATAATCTCAGTGAGACCTATTACACAAACTCGGTGGGACCGATTTTGGTAATAGACAAACAGAGAGTTGGCGAGGCAAACTCGGTGGGACCGATTCGCTCATCTCGGTTAGACCGAAACGTTACGAAGGGGAAACAGAGAGTTTGCATTGCAATCTCGGTGGGACTGATCGCTCATTTCAGTTAGACTGAAACATTATGAAGGGAAACAGAGAGTTTGCAATCCCATCTTGGTGAGACCGAGATCCCTATCGGTGAGACCGAAGTGACTAGGGTTCCTGGCAGTGGCTATGTCAAGTGAACTCGGTGGCGCCGGATAGAAGATTTCGATGGGTCCGAGTTTGACTTTTGGTTTGGGACATATGTGGATATGAGAAAGTAGTTGGGGTTTTTTGGAGCATATCACTAAGTATTTTGAGCAAGTAACTCATTAAGCAACACCTCACCCCCTTTTAATAGTATTGGCTTTTCCTATGGACTCAATGTGATCTTGGATCACTAAAAAATAAGATGTAGAGTCTTGTGCTTTGAGCTTGAGCCAATCTTTTGTCCTTAGCATTTTGAGGGGTCCACTTTCTAATCCATGCCATGCCAATCATTGAGCTTTCCTGAGATATTTATCTTCAAATAGCATTAGCTCAATGAGCTATATGTTGTTAGGAATTACCAAAACCACCCAGGGGTAGTTGCACTTTCAAGATGGAGTAGTTTTCAATGGTGAACATCACTATGTTGATCATATCTACTACATGATTCATGTTCAACCTTTTGGTCTCAGTGTTCCGATGCCATATCTGCATATACTAGTCTCGTCAAGTTTAACCTAAGTATTCTGCATGTGCAAAACTGTCTTGCACCAGTTGTATGTGAACGTAGAGCTTATCACAGCCGATCATCACATGGTGTCTCGGCACGACGAACTGTAGCAATGGTGCATACTCAGGGAGAGCACTTATACCTTTGAAATTTAGTGAGAGATCATCTTATAATGCTACCGCCATACTAAGCAAAATAAGATGCATAAAAGATAAACATCACATGCAATCAAAATAAGTGATAAGATATGGCCATCATCATCTTGTGCCTTTGATCTCCATCTCCAAAGCACCATCATGATCACCATCGTCACCATTTTGACACCTTGATCTCCATTGTAGCATCGTTGTCGTCTCGCCAACTTTTGCTGCTACGACTATCGCTACCGCTTAGTGATAAAGTAAAGCAATTACATGGCGATTACATTTCATACAATAAAGCGACAACCATATGGCTCCTGCCAGTTGCCGATAACTGTTACAAAACATGATCATCTCATACAACAATTTATATCTCATCACGTCTTGACCATATCACATCACAACATGCCCTGCAAAAATAAGTTAGACGTCCTCTACTTTGTTGTTGCAAGTTTTACGTGGCTGCTATGGGCTTCTAGCAAGAACCGTTCTTACCTACGCATCAAAACCACAACGATTTTTCATCAAGTGTGTTGTTTTAACCTTCAACAAGGACCGAGCATAGTCAAACTCGATTCAACTAAAGTTGGAGAAACAGACACCCGCTAGCCACCTATGTGCGAAGCACGTCGGTAGAACTAGTCTCATGAACGCGGTCATGTAATATCAGTCCAGGCCGCTTCATCCAACAATATCGCCGAATCGAAGTAAGACGTTGCTGGTAAGCATTATGACTATTATCGCCCACAAATCTTTGTGTTCTACTCATGCATATCACATCTACGCATAAACCTGGCTCGGATGCCACTGTTGAGGAACACAGTATTTCAAATTTTTTACCTATGATCATGCAAGATCTATCTAGGAGATGCATAGAAACGAGAGGGGAGAGTTTGTCCACGTACCCTAGTAGACCGAAAGCGGAAGCGTTTAGTAACGCAGTTGATGTAGTCGAACGTCTTCGTGATCCAACCGATCCAAGCACCGAACGTACGATACCTTCGCGTTCAGCACACGTTCAGCTCGATGACGTCCCTCGATCTCTTGATCCAGTTGAGGATGAGGGAGAGTTCTGTCAGCACGACGGCGTCGCGACGGTGATGATGAAGTTACCGGCGCAGGGCTTCGCCTAAGAACTACGATGATATGACCGAGGTGTGCAACTGTGGAGGGGGCACTGTCGACGTTCTGGGAACGGGGGTCCCCAGTCTTGCCTGCCTGCGGCCTGTGGCGTGGCTCAAAGGGGGGCCCAGCACGACCCATCTTCACCAACACAGACCCAAGACCCTCGCGAGGGGCCAAGCCTCGCGGGGCGGATGACGCGGAGCTTCCTCAGGCATAGCCTCACCAGGCTGGCTCTCGAGGAGGCAGAGAGATCAGGGAGGGGTACCTCACGAGCTGCCCGTGACGCAAGCCATGACGACCAAAGGCGCCAGGCGGGTGCCAGCCCGCGCAGTGTCCTCCTTTCCTCTTTGGTGCAAAGGGAGCAAGCGCAGCCGCGGAGTACCGAGGCATCAGGCAAAGGTTGCCATTTCGGTGCAACAAGACCAAGACCGGGAGGACTGCAAGACGGAGGTCATCGTGGAGCCCAAGACGGCGTCACCACCAGAGCTTTGTGCAGGCGAAGACTACTTTTGTCAGGATAGTTGGTACTAGCTGTCCCCCTTCAAATTAGCCCGCCATTGTTGGCTCCCTTCCCGCTCGATATTTGGGAAGAGGACCAGGGCCTCTATAAATAGGACTAGCCACCCACAGGGGAAGGGGGGAGGATCAAGAATGAAAATGAGGATCAGAGAGAGAGAGAAGGGTGACTGAACTCCTCCCAGCAGTTCATCGCCCCAGCCAAGAGCAGACCCTCGCGAGGCTGTTCTTCCTTGTATTGTTCATCATCATCAGCCCAAGAGGCAATCCACCACGCCACACACTTGAGTAGGGTATTACACCACAACGGTGGCCCGAACCAGTATAAACCCTGTGTCTCTTGTGTTGTTCTTTCCATAGCTTAGATCTTAGCGAGGCGGAGGGGTGCAGGTAGGTAGGAGGCGAAATCTCCGCGCGCACCCCAGTGTTCTAACCTCGAGGGTCTGCCGGAACCCGAAATCCGACAGGCACCGCACACGGCTAAGAGAAGACTTGGTGTGTCTTTGGGGTGCCCCCTCCCACGTATATAAAGGGGGAGGATAGGTGGCCGACCCAAGGGGGGGCGCACCATGGGGGGAGTCCTACTTGGACTCCTGGTCCAAGTAGGATCCGCCCCCCTTTCCTATTCCCACTAAGAGAAGGAGGGAAAGAGGAGAAGGTGAGAAGGAAAGGGGGGCTGGCCCCCCAACCCTAGTCCAATTCGGTTTGGGCTTGGGGGGTGCGTGCCACCACCTAGCCACCACCTCCTCTCTCCACTAGGGCCCATGAAGGCCCATTAACTCCCCGGGGGGAGGGGGGTTCCGGTAACCCCCGGTAGTCCGAAAAATGCCCGAACCTTTCCGAAACCATTCTGGTGCCCTAGACCGAGACACATCTTTGGTCAATAACCAATAGTGGAACCTGGATGCTCATATTGGCTCCTACATATTCTACGAAGATCGTTATCTGTCAAACCGCATAACAACATACGTTGTTCCCTTTGTCATCGGTATGTTACTTACCCGAGATTCGATCGTCGGTATCATCATACCTAGTTCAATCTCATTACCAGCAGGTCTCTTTACTCATTCCGTAATGCATCAGCCCGTGGCTAACTCATTAGACACATTGCTTGCAAGGCTCATAGTGATGTGCATTACCGAGAGGGCCTAGAGATACCTCTCTGATACACTGAGTGACAAGTCCTAATCTTGATCTATGCCAACTCAACAAACACCATCGGAGACACCTCTAGAGCATCTTTATAATCACCCAGTTACGTTGTGACGTTTGATAGCACACAAAGTGTTCCTTCATTATTCGGGAGTTGCATAATCTCATAGTCAGAGGAACATGTATAAGTCATGAAGAATGCAGTAGCAATAAAACTAAACGATCATTATGCTAAGCTAACCGATGGGTCTTGTCCATCACATCATTCTCTAATGATGTGATCCCATTTATCAAATGACAACACATGTATATGGTCAGGAAACTTAAACAGCTTTGATTAACGAGCTAGTCTAGTAGAGGGATACTAGGGACACTCTGTTTGTCTATGTGTTCACATATGTACTAAGTTTCCGGTTAATACAATTCTAGCATGAATAATAAACATTTATCATGATATAAGGAAATATAAATAACAACTTTATTATTGCCTCTAGGGCATATTTCCTTCACGAATTGCACACGGTTCATTGATGAAAGTCGTGTGCCGACCAAACCCCGCCCACGATCTCAGTCATGCTTTCTGATTGGCCAGAACCCAAACCCCATGGATCGTACGTTTGCATCGTTGGATGCTCCTAGATCAAATGGTGATCCTCACCCCTTTCGACAGTACATGCAGTTCCAGTTGTAATTTTATTTACATGCACAAAATGCACGTTAATCTCAAAAAATGTCTTAAATATAGCTAATGATACCTGAAATGCGCCAGAAAATCAAACCCGTGGAATAATGGTGATTGCGTACCTTGGAAGTTTTTATGAGGCCAAAAAATGAAGTCACCGGCCACAGGAGTTTGAATTGACACGTCTCCTTTTGGAAACCATGATCCTTCATGTGAGATGCTCCGGTTTGGAAGGAGCGGGCATCAAAACTTGTGCCAAACTTACCAATTTTTTCCACGGGGTCCTGAGAGCACGCCATGGGCACACATCAATTTTCATGATGTCTGAACTCCATCTGAATTTCCTGTAATTAAAATACCAACTAGGCCTATGCCAGTGGCCGCACCTTGCAGCCGGAATGTTTGAAACTTCTCCCCGCTTCTCGAACAAACGGATGAAATCTCACAAAGCGACGCACAAATGATATGTACACCTTCTTTGCTAGGCTGATAGTAAGGGGGTATCGTAGCTAGTATCATGCATGCCAACTAGTCAATTTTGATGAGTTGTCATAGAATTAAATGAAGAAAGAGAGTGTTAAGTATCATATCATGAAACCATATCATAATAAATGCTATGCTACTATGTGTCATGCATGAGACTAGCCACAATGGGAGTAACTTCAGCAGTATCATCGACTCCAACTTAGCAAACATGCTTATGTGGCAATAAGTTAATGAGGAGAGAGATAGTTTCAGTAACTTAGCTAGTTACTGTAACATCACATGTCCCAATGCAATATGAGTCTATAACCTAATAAATGAAGCTTTGCATGACACTACACTTATGTTACTACCCACTATGAAGGTGGTAACATAGTCTAAGGATATGTGTATGTCACTAGTGTATGTTACTCTCCATTGTGGCTAGTCTGACAATAAATAAAGTACTACATATGATAATACTCTATGATACTATGCATTGGACTAGCCACAATGGGAGTAACTTCAGTAGTAACATCGAGTCCAACTCAACAAATTTGCTTATGTGGCAATGAGTTAATGAGGAGAGAGGTAGTTTGAGTAACTTAGCTAGTTACTATAACATCACATGTCCCAATGCAATATGAGTTTATTACCTAATAAATGAGGCTTTGCATGTTACCATACTTATGAAAGGTAGTAACATAGTCTAGGGCTATGTGTATGTTACTCTACATTGTGGCTAGTCTTAGAGGAAGTACAATAGAGTGACATAAGCAGGCTATAAGGAATATAATAATATATATGTGCTTATTAGTTGGAGGAAAGAGAAGAGCAGAGAGAAGATAAGCGGGCACTTGGTTAGTAGAGCTAGCTGCAACACGAGACCCGAGACACTTTGTGAGGATGTAAGGTGGGCCAAGTATTGATAAACTAGTACATATTTAAAACTTATTATTGTGCATGCCGGCTAAGAGGTTGGCTGTATATGACATGTCAACTTCTTATTGCCGGCCGTTGGCTGTATTATTAACCATGCTCTTAGTGAGGTAGCTAGTATATCATATATAGACTAGCTAGTATCATACTCGCTCCTTTCCGGTTTATAGGGCTCAATTCAAAAATCTCACCAACCAAGGTAGATGGCGAGTGGTCGAATACTTTTTGTAGTTTGCAAAAACACCCAAAATTAATGCTTTTGTTTTCCTCAAAAAATTATGTTTACCAATGTATTAATTGCAATACATGCATGCATAAAGTACATGCATTGGTCAATTTCCTCTTAATACTTGCATGCAATGATTTAATGCACCTTGGAATCTGAGCATGTGATGGGGAACAACCAAATTGAGCCTTATAAAATGAAAAACTAAAATTTTGTGATAAGCCTATAAACCAGAAAGGAGGGAGTATATATGCATGATACTAGTATATGATCGGTAATACCTCCGTAATGCGCACATGCATAGTATCATAAGTTAGTATCTTAGGTTGCCTTATTAATTTCCATGAATGACACAAAGTAGTACAACATTTAATATGATATGGTATCATGATATAATACCACACCCTCTCTTTCCTCATTTAACCGTGTGCCACATCATCCAAAAAGTCAAGTTGGAATGCATGATACCGCTTGATACTCCCATATTACGACCAACCTTAGGGTGGCCATAGTGGGGGTATCATAGCCGGTATCATGCACTCAGCAAAATAAAATATGATGATGTGGCAAAGAAGCGGTAACGTAGGTAGATACCGTAACATATATATATATATATAATAAATGCTATACTAGTTTGTGTCATGCATGGCAATAAATACGGTCATTTATGATATATACTACTCTATGATACTATATATGTACTATGAAGGTACGTACGTAGTATCATGCATACACTAGTGTCATATGCATGATACTATATATAGTATATGATACTCCCCACTATATAAGGCTGGCCATAGTGGTGGTATCATAGCCGACGATGTCATGCACTCGGAAATAGCAAGTATGCTGATGTGGCAAAAAATTAAATATATAGAGAGAGGGTTAGAGTAACATATAGGTAGATACCGTATCATGTTAAATGCGATGCTAATTTGTGTCATGCATGGCAATAAATATGATCTATGATACTATACTCTATGTATTATACTATGCACTATAATTAATTAAAGGTAGTATCATACACTAGTATCATATATATATGATGATACTACTATATGACTGTCGGTGTCAAAACCGGCGGATCTCGGGTAGGGGGTCCCGAACTGTGCGTCTAGGCGGATGGTAACAGGAGGCAGGGGACACGATCTTTACCCAGGTTCGGGCCCTCTTGATGGAGGTAAAACCCTACGTCCTGCTTGATTGTTCTTGATGATATGAGTATTACAAGAGTTGATCTACCACAAGATCAGAGAGGCTAAACCCTAGAAGCTAGCCTATGGTATGATTGTATGTTGTCCTACGGACTAAAACCCTCCGGTTTATATAGACACCGGAGGGGGCTAGGGTTACACAGAGTCAGTTACAAGGAAGGAGATCTACATATCCATATTTCCAAGCTTGCGGAAAGATATCTTAATGAGTTCAGTATGTCGCCGAAGGGTGAGTGCGGAAAGATATCCGCAGAGGTGAACTCCATGATCGGCGCCCAGTCGGATTCGATAGGCACGGGCGCAGGCAGTTTGGAGTCCGTGGCCGGGGAAGAATTCGGCAGTTCGGCATCACGGCTCCCGTGAAGGGTAAGGTCGATACTTGTCTTGATCGCCGCTAAGGATACGGCCTCCGTGGCAGGGTCTATCCACCCGTCCATGGGTGGCGCAATTGGCTCCGAATTAAGGGTCGGAGCGGTTGCCGGTGCAGTCTCCTGAACACTGTCCGATGGTAGAGCTAAATCATGCTCATCGTGACCGTGCGACGCACTCGGCAGGGGCTCGAATCCGTCGAAGATCAAGTCTCCGCGGATGTCGGCCGTGTAGTTTAAGCTTCCAAACCTGATCTGGTGGGCAGGGGTGTAACTCTCGATCTGCTCTAGATGGCCAAGCGAGTTGGCCCGCAGTGCGAAGCCACCAAATACAAAGATCTGTCCGGGGAGAAAAGTCTCACCCTGGACTGTATCGCTATTGATGATCGAAGGATCCATCAAGCCTAATGATGACGACACAGAGGAACTCTCAATGAAAGAACCAATGACGGTGTCAAAACCGGCAGATCTCGGGTAGGGGTCCCGAACTGTGCGTCTAGGCGCATGGTAACAGGAGGCAGGGGACACGATGTTTACCCAGGTTCGGGCCCTCTTGATGGAGATAAAACCCTATGTCCTGCTTGATTGTTCTTGATGATATGAGTATTACAAGAGTTGATCTACCGCGAGATCAGAGAGGCTAAACCCTAGAAGCTAGCCTATGGTATGTTTGTATGTTGTCCTACGGACTAAAACCCTCCGATTTATATAGACACCGGAGGGGGCTAGGGTTACACAGAGTCGGTTACAAGGAAGGAGATCTACATACCCGTATTGCCAAGCTTGCCTTCCACGCTATGGAGAGTCCCATCTGGACACGGGACGAAGTCTTCAATCTTGTATCTTCATAGTCCAACAGTCCCGCCAAAGGATATAGTCCGGCTATCCGGATACCCCCTAATCCAGGACTCCCTCGGTAGCCCCTGAACCAGGCTTCAATGATGATGAGTCCGGCGCATAGATTGTTTTCGGCATTGCAAGGCGGGTTCCTCCTCCGAATACTTCATAGAAGATTTTGAACACGAGGATCGTGTCTGGCTCTACATAACAAGTTCCACATACCACCATAGAGAGAATAATATTTCCACAAATCTAATCTGCTGACGTACCCCGTAGCATGACATGACACCACAGCCAGGTCTTTATTCGAATCGTTTTTCATAACCCATCTCAGCGTGTTTCGTGAGGCAGTTTCCATGGCACGTCTTGTCGAAGCAGAGATCGTGTCCCCTTATTACGGGATTCCCATCAATACGGATGTGGGTAACCCAACCGCGCCATCAATTACGGCGCTTGGGGATAAGCGAGTTTTACCAGGCTAGTGGGGGCGCATAGTTTCGTCCGCCCTTATAAAGGGATAAGGTTTCACCTTTTTCTACCCACGCCTTCTTCCTCCTTGCTCATCCATTCTCGCGCACTCGAGCTCCAGCGCCCAAGTCCACATCCTTCTCCTCAACTCTCTCCAAACATGTACGGAGCGGGAGGCAAGTGGACGGTCTCCTCCGTCACGGAGGGACACATCAAAAAACTACGTGGGGCCGGATACTTAGCCGCGGATATCGCGCACCGGCTGCCAGCCGCACGGCAGATCGTCCCTACCCCGGAACCTCACGAAAGGGTGGTTTTCCTCCCCGACTTCGTCCGCGAACTGGGGTTTCCCCTCCATCCATTCGTCCGTGGCCTTATGTTCTATTACCGGCTGGACTTTCGTGATCTGGCCCTGAATTTCATCCTCAACATCTCGGCGTTCATCGTCGTGTGCGAGGCTTTCCTCCGCATCCGGCCCCACTTCGACCTGTGGCTGAAGACCTTCAATATCAAGCCGAAGGTAGTAGGCAGCCAACAAGCGGAATGCGGCGGAGCCATGGTGGGCAAAATGCCCAACGTTACATGGCTCGAGGGCTCCTTTGTGGAGACCATAAAGGGGTGGCAATCGGGGTGGTTCTACATCACCGAGCCACGCGACACCAACTGGGTGGCAGCCCCCGAGTTTTGATCCGGAATCCCCACGCGGCTCACTTCCTGGAAGGAGAAGGTCCTGTCCTAGGGTTCATCGGTGGAGCTGGACGGACTCCAGAAGTGTATCCGGAACATGATAAGCAAGAAACTTAAGCTTTTCAACATAGTCCAGGTCATGCTCTTCCGACGGATCCTCCCGTGTCAACAACGGACTTTCAACTTATGGGAGTTTGACCCGGCCCAGCACCAGACTCTACGCGAGCTCTTCGACACGACGCATAAGGACGTCTGGAAGGTGCTGTTCAAGGGCGCCGAGGTCCCTCCTTCTCTTACCGAGGACCGTGGGCTAAGCGGGAAGCGCCCTGCGAATCCGGTAAGTTCTGGACATCTGGCAGGGTATTTGTTTCCCATAGCTTAACCATGTGCGGGGTCTGAGCTCCCATGCCTTTGACAGGATTGGGTGGAGACATCGGAGTATATTAACTGTGCGGCCCCTCTGCCCGAAGACCCTGCAGACGCTCTCCTAACGGAGATGCGGACTCCAGCTCCTTATGAGGTGCCGGAGAAGACCAAGAAGAAGGCCAAGGGAACCCGAAAGAGTTCCCGGCGCCAGGTGGTATCGGACTCATCGCCCGATAACTCCGAGACGCACTCCTCCCGTGAAAACGAGGAGGAGGAAGATGAAGACTCTCCCCCTCCAGCCGGGGGAGAAAAGAAAAGGAAGGCCGCCCCAACCCGGGAGGCCGAAGGGTCCAAGAAGGGAAGGACTCTCCTTCCGGACTGTTCCACCACCGCGGCCGACGGCGAAGACGAGTGGTTACTCAGGGCCAAGCCCCTGGCGAAGTTGTAAGTATTCGGATACCAAAGTAACTCATAGCATACTTCTATTGCACTGCTTCTCCTAACTCGAATATGATCATGCAGTTCGCCCTGAGCCCGTATCGACGTATCCTCGTCGAATGGTTCCTTGGACTCGTCGGATATGGATAGTGATACACTTCCAACCGCCTCCTCTCCTTGCCACTACTAGAAAAAGGGCTATAGATGATATGGTCACTAATGGCGCACCAGACATGTGGTGCGCCACTACTATATAGTAATGGCGCACCATGAGTCGGTGGGCCATTAGTGTGGTAGACACTAACGGTGCACCAGACCCACGGTGCGCCATTAGTAACAATTTTTTTCCAAAAATTCTAATGGCGCACCAGGGAGTAGTGCGCCATTACTAGTTTAACTAGTAATGGCGCACCTCCTACACAGTGCACCACTACTATTTTTTTGCAGAACTACTAATGGCGCACCTCAAGCTGGTGCGCCATTAGTAACAAGGGTTACTAATGGCGCATTTGTCTGTGGTGCGCCATTAGTAACCTGGGCACTTTTTGAATTTCATGGGCACTTTTTGAATTCATGAATATTTTTTCAAATTTGATCTCTATCCCCCTCCATCTCGATCGCTATCCCCCTCCAGCTCGATCTGGATCTCGATCCCCCCCGCACCCTCCTCCGCTAGCTGCACCGCCGCCGACGACCCCGCGCACCCTCCCTCGCTCCACCGCCACCGCCAACCCACTGCACCCTCCAAAAACTATGTGGGGCCGGATACTTAGCCGCAGATATCGCGCACCGGCTGCCAGCCGCGGGGCAGATCGTCCCTACCCCGGAACCTCACGAAAGGGTGGTTTTCCTCCCCCACTTCGTTCGCGAACTTGGGTTTCCCCTCCATCCATTCGTCCGTGGCCAAATGTTCTATTACGGGCTGGACTTTCTTGATCTGGCCCCAAATTTCATCCTCAACATCTCTGCGTTCATCATCGTGTGCGAGGCTTTCCTCCGCATCCGACCCCACTTCGGCCTGTGGCTGAAGACCTTCAATATCAAGCCGAAGGTAGTAGGCGGCCAACAAGCGGAATGCGGCGGAGCCATGGTGGGCAAAATGCCCAACGTTACATGGCTCGAGGGCTCCTTTGTGGAGACCATAAAGGGGTGGAAATCGGGGTGGTTCTACATCACCGAGCCGCGCGACACCAACTGGGTGGCAGCCCCCGAGTTTCGATCCGGAATCCCCACACGGCTCACTTCCTGGAAGGAGAAGGGCCTGTCCTGGGGTTCATCGGTGGAGCTGGACGGACTCCAGAAGTGTATCTGGAACATGATAAGCACGAAACTTAAGCTTGTCAACATAGTCCAGGTCATGCTCTTCCGACGGATCCTCCCGTGTCAACAACGGACTTTCAAATTATGGGAGTTCGACCCAGCCCAACACCAGACTCTACGCGAGCTCTTCGACACGACGCATAAGGACGTCCGGAAGGTGCTGTTCAAGGGCGCCGAGGTCCCTCCTTCTCTTACTGAGGACCAAGGGCTAAGCGCGAAGCGCCCTGCGAATCCGGTAAGTTGTGGACATCTGGCAGGGTATTTATTTCCCATAGCTTAACCATGTGCGGGGTCTGAGCTCCCATGCCTTTGACAGGACTGGGTGGAGACATCGGAGTAGATTAACTGTCCGGCCCCGCTGCCCGAAGACCCTACAGACGCTCTCCTGACGGAGATGCAGACTCCAGCTCCTTATGAGGTGCCGGAGAAGACCAAGAAGAAGGCCAAGGGAACCCGGAAGAGTTCCTGGCGCCAGGTGGTATCGGACTCATCGTCCGATAACTCCGAGATGCATGCCTCCCGTGAAAACGAGGAGGAGGAAGATGAAGACTCTCCCCTTCCAGTTGGGGGAGAAAAGAAAAGGAAGGCCACCCCAACCGGGGAGGCCGAAGGGTCCAAGAAGGGAAGGCCTCTCCTTCCGGACTGTTCCACCACCGCCGCCGACGGCGAAGACGAGTGGTTACTCAGGGCCAAGCCCCTGGTGAAGTTGTAAGTATTCGGATACCAGAGTAACTCATAGCATACTTCTATTGCACTGCTTCTCCTAACATCGAATATGATCATGAAGTCCGCCCCGAGCCCGTATCGACGTATCCTCGTCGAACGGTTCCTTGGACTCGTAGGATATGGATAGTGATACACTCCCAACCGCCTCCTCTCCTTGCCACTACTAGGAAAAGGGCTATAGATGGTATGGCCACTAATGGAGCACCAGACATGTGGGCGCTACTACTATATAGTAATGGCGCACCATGAGTCGGTGCGCCATTGTGCGCCATTAGTGTGGTAGACACTAATGGCGCACCAGACCCACGGTGTGCCATTAGTAACAATTTTTTCCCAAAAATTCTAATGGCGCACCAGGGAGTAGTGCGCCATTACTAGTTTAACTAGTAATGGCGCACCTCCTATACAGTGCGCCACTACTATTTTTTTGCAGAACTACTAATGGCGCACCTCAAGCTGGTGCGCCATTAGTAACAAGGGTTACTAATGGCGCATTTGTCTGTGGTGCGCCATTAGTAACCTGGGCACTTTTTGAATTTCATGGGCACTTTTTGAATTCATGAATATTTTTTCAAATTTGATCTCTATCCCCCTCCATCTCGATCGCTATCCCCCTCCATCTCGATCTCGATCTCGATCCCCCCCGCACGCTCCCCCGCTAGCTCCACCGCCGCCGCCGACCCCCCCGCACCCTCCCCCGCTCCACCGCCGCCGCCGACCCACTGCACCCTCCCCGGCCCGCTCCACCGCCGCCGAGCACCCCCCGCACCCTCCCCCGCTCCACCGCCGTCGAGCACCCCCGCACCCTCCCCCGCTCCACCGCCGCCGAGCACCCCCATTTGATGATATTTTCAAATAAAAAATTATTACCGTTTTTATAAAAAATTATTACTGTTTTTATAAAAAAATATTAGTGTTTTTATAAAAAATATTAAAAATAGCAACAAATAATAATAATAATAATAAAACATACTAATGGCGCACCGCTCGGGGGTGCGCCATTGCTATCTAAAAAACATTCTAATGGCGCACCGCTCGAGTAGTGCGCCATTGCTATCTAAAAAAACATTCTAATGGCGCACCGCTCGGGGGTGCGCCATTACGAATCTTCCCCCTAGCTCTAACTCGCCCGACCCCTTCCTCCCTCCCTCTCGCCAGATCCACTTCCTCCCCATTCTCTGCCCCGACCCCCGACCCACGACGCCGCCGCCCCCGCCTCCCCCGCACCCCCTACGTGCGCCGCCGCCCCCGCGCCCCCGCGCCCCCACCACTGCAGCTCCCCGCATCACCGACAGCCTCCCCACGACCAACCGAGGCATCCTTGCATCCTCCCCACGTCGCCGCCGTCGCCGACAGCCTCCCCGCGTCAGCCCCTGCCCTGCGCCACCTCTACGTCAGCCCGGGCACGGGGTGCAGGACGACGACCGCGGCCACCGGCCTCCTCACGACCAACCGAGGCATCCCTGCAACCCTTCGACACCGCCGCTGCCGACCCCGACCCCAACCCTGACCCCTCCCGCGACCGGCCGCGCCCGCGCAGGTACCTCTCCTCCTTCCTCCTTCCTCCCTCTCCACCATTCCTCCCCATTCCCTGCCCATGAATGATTTTAGCACCACACATATTGTTCCCCGCGCATAAGGAACAATACTAAATGTTTTTACGATGAATGGTTGAAAGAATCCATTAACTCTAGAGGTTTAGATGCTTTGTCTTGTGGGTTGGCGGGGTGTAGTTGATACATCAAGCTTGGTCCCTGAATGATTTTAGCACCCCACAAAAATCATGCACCCCGATCGTTTGGCAACCTAGCTGTTGCTAGCAGTTGGCCGTATGAGCTTGTACTTGCTGACACCCAGATGTATGTATTTGCACGATCGAGTAAATCATAGGGCAGGTCAAAGCAAGACAGGACGACCCTTTAAAAAAAGCAAGACAAGACGATGTGGTAGTTACTAACGAGCTTGAGACACTCACTAAGATGAGGGAAGACAAACTATTAACGAGCTTGATTAGCCTGCATGTGGAAATAAGATAACATGTTTAATTAGGTCATGTACTGTGCTTGTTCCTTGGCTATTTAGGTTGCAAAAAGGAATTTGAAAGTACTCCTTGTTAGGCTCCCAGCCACCAAAGCAAATCCTAAAAGTTTGGCTGGAACCATATGGCATTCGTTGGCTCCTTGTCACAAAAGGAAGGGTGGTATTCTTGCTCTTTTAAGCAGTAGTAGGCCAGGCCACCATCATCAGTCTTAGTACAGCTCGGAAAGTACACCTTGTTGCATAAATCTCTTCCGCAAGCTGGCCTCGCAATTAGAGCATTGCTTCTGTCCCAAGACACGACAACATCCTCCATCTCTTCCAAATCCATCCAAACCATCCTAGACCAATCAAGCTTAAGTACTCTGATGAACCCAAAATTGTCGTTTTCTCGGATAATGGCGACTAGGTCACCTTTCCACTCCGCTAGACAGCTGTAGTTCAACTCCTGAATTGTATACACATAGTCACTTCCACGTATCAGTTGATCTGGCTTGTCAAGGACCTTCCACTCCATCTTTTCCAGGTTCAAGTCCACGACTCCAAGCCTGCCATTGATGTCTGGGAATAATAATAACTAGTTTGTTTTGAAGTTGTTACCCAACTAATTAATTGGCTGGCAATATCACAATAAACAGTACACTTGCTCAGAGTTTAAGTTTACTGAACCTATTCATTTTTGTGGACTTTGTGAGCATGATAAGACAAGCCAGATGCTCTATTTTTAATTAATAGTAATCCATGATTAGCAACAGTTTCTTTCACTAATTTTCAGTTAACAACAATCCATGATTTTTTTAGCTAAAACTATTGATGATTTTTTGTTGGGTGACCTATTAGATCTAAAATGGAAGCTCACATAAGTTGAGCTGATTTTTGTCCATATGAAAGTAGAGGACCATATGGTCTGTGGCCTTTTCATCCATATGAAAGTAGAGGCCCTTGAGTTTGCTGGGTTTTGTCTCCGACCATCGTGTCGTGATGATTTTGCAGGTACCCCGAGAAGCCCTTGAGTTTTCCAGAATGTCGATTAACGTCCGTTCCGGTAAATTCGGGTACTCCATATATCCTATTTTCAGCAAAGGTCATGCTGAAATTTTCCATGAATTTTAGCATGACTTTGCTAAAAATCGGACATATGGGGTACTTGCTACTAATGCATGGGCCGGGGTATCTTAGTACTTAATTAAGTAGGATCAACTGCCTCTTGTGTTATACATATTCTATTTGGATGGCCCTGCTAACCCTCGACCATAAATACTTGAGATGGATGTAGCAGGCTTAAAGAAAGAAATGTTTTTAGTCCAACTCCACTGGGCCTGGCTGAAAATGCACAAGTGTGCATGACTAACAACAATATTCTATTGTAAAGCTAAACAGGAAAGAGGAACCACTCATCCTAACCATTTGCTCTCAAAATTACCACTTCACTTCTTACTACTGAAAATATTAGACCATCTCCATTCACCAATAGCTCAAACCAGTTCAAAGGGCGTGTTTTCACCACACTGTGGATTATCTTATTGGACCCAACGCAAGAGATGATGTAGTTTTGAATTATGAACATAGGATATGTCGTCATCGGACAACGAAAGTCTCCCGGGGGAGTGCGGCTGGTGCCACGATGATCGAGGTCTGTGCGACATGCCTCACCTGGACGATGATCGACGCTTCAGCATTAAGCTCGAGGAGACCTTCGAAGTTGAAACGGTACACAACGACGACAAGTGTTATTTTCATAATTAAGCATGACTTCAACTATTTCAATGTGTAATTTTTTTTTTGCAATTCGAGTATAGCTTATCCCATGCCATGCAAGACGCTATGTCTTGGAGAGGATGGATTTTGAAGACCATGAAATTTCTGAAACAAAGAAAATTCACCTAAGGACTCATCACGATGTGGATTTTGAAGTAAATCTGTATAATTCTGGGAGCGTAACCCATTTTGGTTGCAAAAATTGGGAAGCATTTTGCAAGATTTATGGTTTTGATGAGGGTATGCTTGTCACCATGGATCTTGGTCATCCTGACATCGACCAAGATAATATGGACATTTGGGTCCTTGTTGATACGCCTCCAGTTCTACCGCTATGTGAGTTTCTCAAACAAAGTTAATTATTAACTAATTTATATTGTTTATTTCAAAATAGTTGACAGCTTATTTCCATTGACAACTTATTTTTATTGTTCAAAGAATGTGCAAAAGATGGTAGACAAAACCCACTACACCGATGGCTCTGAATTAACAACTTACAAGGAGAAAAATCATCTGGTCGGATTTTGTACTGACATTGAGAATTACAATATCTACAATCAAACTCCTCAACATTATGGTAAATACATGCCACTAGTGCATGTGTTCAACTACAGTAACTACCATGGAGATACCCTGGTAAGATTTTTTACTATTACGACATCCGTGCATCTTTTGCATACTAATAAAACTAGTACATCATTGCTAACTATGAAGTTATTACTATGTTTTTCAATAGATAATCCCAGAGAATTGTGTGCCTCATTTGATGTATCAGAAAGGTAGTATTAATGTTTTGAACATACAACCAGGTCATCCTACGAATCTCAACTGTCCATACGAGATTTCTAAAAGAAGTGGAGACATGAAAATCAAAGGATGGAAAAAATGTATGGACAGTCGTAAGGAGGTTATTGGAAGCAAAAGGAAGCGAAGCGCAAGAATTGGAGACATGATGATCTCCATTCTCCATAATGGAGAGTCAGGGTCTATATTGTTTTATGCTATTTTACCTTAAATAGGGTATTTAGGTCCTGCCTAATACTGATGATCATGTGCTAAGAACAATTAAGTAGGGTTGGTTCGATGAATATCAAGATGATGATCGTATGACTTGTTATTAATAACGAGTAGAGGTTGTATGATAATGATTAGTAGGACTTGTTAGGATTAGTATTACTTCCGAAAAACTCGCTACTCGCGGTCTCAAGACTTGTAATGTTCTATCTTTGTTCGGTCTTTTGAATTCGGAGACTAATATGACGAATTGTATTCGGAGACTAATCTTCTATTGTATTCGATGAATCTGCTGTTGCTGTGTGGTGCTAGCTATATTCTGTCCAATAATATATTTTGTAACCTGTAAAAATATCAAAAAAGAAAAAAATCCCTAATATTCATACTAGTGGCGCACCACTCAAGACACTAATGGCGCACTGTAAAAATGATACTAATGGCGCATCACCCACTAGTGCGCCATTAGTATGCCAAAGCACATGGGTACATATGGCCCCCTGGGAGGCATTCTAATGGCGCACTGTGGGCTATACTAATGGCGCACCAGTGGTGCGCCATTAGTATTTAATTCTAATGGCGTGGTGCTAGTGGCACACCAGTAGTGCGCTATTAGTAGGCATAACTGGTGCGCCACTAGCATGCCTTTTCCTAGTAGTGTGCCCTACGGACAATGTCGAGGTATTGTCTCAAGGGGCACCGAGCCGGGGGGAGATAGTACCGGAGGCGCCTCAAGGCGACCTTCCGGACTCCAGGCGCAGAGGGAGCGAGACTCCCAAGGGCTCCAAGTTCGGCCCTCAGCCGAACACCGCGCCGGAACCTCCAGTGGTTCCGGACTTAGGCAGGCGCCCCCCTTCCAAGAGGGGCAAGCCGCCCGTGCCGGTGACCTCTGTCCATCCAGAGGCACCGGACAACTTGCTGGGAGCGCTTCGCGGTGCTTCCATCAACGAAGAGCACCGCACTATTAAGAGTGCGGTGATCAAGAAAGTTCAGACGCCAAGAGCGGTCTGACTGAAGCCTGTGCCAGCCTTCTAACAGGCTTTGATGTAAGTGTTTAAAATATAGGAAAATATTACCACATAGACAGTAGCCCCTGATGCTCTGTTTGGTGTTCACAAAGAAAAGACGAATAGAGTATCAAATAATATCTGCAGGAGTCTAATATAAGTATTTCTGTATGCGTATGCAGGCTTCGCTGCTGACCTCTGCCGCACTAACTGTGGAGGTCGCCGCACTGAGGCAGAACCTCGAGCGATCCGAGAAAGAGCTTGGCCTTGCCAAGAGGCAGCTCGAGGAGAACAAAGGTAAGTAATGCCTTGTCTATATATATATATATATAAGATGCGGTTGCAAAATGATAGGATCATCATGGATGTGCCAGGGGCCACGACCGAAGTGGCGACGCTGAAGCAAGCACTGTTCAAGGCCAAAAACAAAGTGGCCAAGGAGCGCACCGAGCGGGAAAAACAAGAGGCATGGGTGGGAGAGGTGCAGCAAGAGCTCCAGGCTCTCGTGAAGAAGCATGAGGATTTGGGGCTTGACTCGAAGACGCGAGAGTCCGAGCTTGCCGCAGCCCTCGAAAGCACAAAGCATGCCAAGGCTGAAGCCCAAAAGGCCCTCCAGGAAATTGAGGCGATGAGGAAGATAGCGGCGGGTAAGGCATTCAATATGCAAAGCAAGCATGTGAATGTAAATTACTTGTTACTTACCCGAGTCCAGAGCTCTCCAGGAGTATTCGCAGATTTGTCCCGCGGTGTGTTGAATGCCGCGAAGTATTACCAGGCCGAGGAGGGAAGCTCGACGGAGAAGTTGTTCTGGTCTCAGTATACTGGGACCAAACACCCGATGCCTGTGAGCGACCAACTGAAGCAACTGGTCGAGCTGCACAAGGCGGCCGAACAGGCCATGAGGGGCCTTATAGTCCGGATATGGCCTGGCGACTCCCTTCCCAACAACTACTTTGGCCTGGTGAGGCGGCTTGTGGATGCCTGCCCACGGCTGGAAGTCATTAAGCGGTCCGTCTGCATCAAAGGTGCACGCCGGGCTTTTGCCTGTGCGAAGGTGCACTAGGCCAAGATGGACGCCGAAAAGCTGGTGAGGGAGGGGCCGCCGCAGGGCAAGGAGCATCGCCACCCCGAAATGTATTATGAGGGTGTTCTGAAGGGTGCCCGTCTTGTGGCGGACGAGTGTGCGAAGGATGTAATTTTTGAATGAACTTGCTCGTGTGATCCTGTATTATGAAAACTTGTTCATATGCGGTATGCAACGCTTGTTTGAATTTAAAATATTACCTTCTATGGGGCTGTTTATTAAATTTGAGAGATGGCCAGTTGTCGGCTTCTGCCCCCATGCCACGAGTGCTGGGTGTTCGAGATAAATCTAAGCACTCTTTTTCCCATTGTTGGGTCCTTCGAGGGAGGTGCTCAGCACAACGAACAAGGCAATCGTACTATAATGCTTTATCACTCTCACTTAGCCATAGAAGTATACAATTTTAAATTTTGGCGAAGCCCCTAGTATTCGGAAGGCCGAATTCAGGGCGCTATACACGCCTTAAACCGGACAAAGCCGACTCCTCTCTCTAAGCGACATAAGTCTTTAGGGACTCGAGACCTCTTGAATAGCGACCAGCTCTCGCCTTATCATGACAGTCAGTTTTAGCTTTCTCTACTGAGGTGCTTGCCCAGATGAACCGGGGCACAATCGCAGTAGTTCTCCCAGTGCTACCATAGCGGATATAGCGGAACGTAAGGTACCAAAACATGGGAGCCGGGCAAACGCAACTATTGACCCAATACATGATTCGGAGCTGATGCATATAATGCTATAAGTTCGGGGTGTCACACTGTCAAAAGTGTTCGGACTTCTCACGCCGTATTATGTGGGATGCTTAAGCCCCTGGTGTATCGGCCGTACCAGAGTGTACGGGTGCTGAATGTCATGAATGAACACACACATATATATATATATATACTTTTTGCTTATCGCACTACTTGTATCATTGTTTATTCAAAAAGGTGCGTCGAAGCAGAATGATATAAGTAGTGCGATAAGCAAAAAGTAGGACTATTTGACATGTCCCCTCCAAGGGCAAGCTCAGGAATGGTATTTAAAGCAAGCATTTCACTCGTTATCAGAGACCACCTGGGAGTTCCATGGTGCGACGTAGCTTTCTGCCTCCTTGGTTGTTGTATCGTGTCTCTGGCAATCGTACTGCCGGACGGGGTTTCCAGAGAGTAAAGTCCTGAAAGAGAGAAAAAAATAATAAGGCTGGAAGCCCCTAGTGCGGTTGAGACACGTTTTGGGGCGTGCCGTACTCATGCCCCCTCCCCCACATATGCCCATGGTATTTTTTAATGCATAATTATGTACGCGTAGCACGGATTTCGCCGTTTGGCTGGGACTGGGGTGGGGGCCGCATTGCTATGCGAGCTCGGAGCATGCCAGGCGGTCTTGTTGCAGATCACTCCGGGCACGCTTGACGGTGTCCGGGCGTTTAATCACCGAACTGGTGGATTGCCTGAAGAGGTTGCTTTGGGCTTCTGCTACGAGGGCCGCAGTGTGCTCCTCCGTGCGGAGAGAGCGCTCTGTGTTTCCATTAACTATGATGACCCCCCGAGGTCCTGGCATCTTGAGCTTGAGGTATGCATAATGCGGTACCGCATTGAATCTCGCAAATGCGGTTCGCCCGAGCAGTGCATGATAGTCACTGCGGAACGGGACTATATCGAAGATTAACTCCTCACTTTAGAAGTTATCTGGGGATCCGAAGACCACTTCCAGTGTGACTGAGCCTATGCAATGGGCCTCTACACCTGGTATGACGCCTTTGAAGGTCGTTTTTGTGGGTTTGATCCTTGAGGGGTCTATACCCATTTTGCGCACTGTGTCCTGATAAAGCAGGTTCAGGCTGCTACCGCCGTCTATAAGGACTCGAGTGAGGTGAAATCCGTCGATGATTGGGTCTAGGACCAGTGCGGTGAATCCGCCATGACGGATACTAGTGGGATGGTCCCTGCGATCGAAGGTGATCGGACAGGAGGACCATGGGTTGAACTTTGGGGCGACTGGCTCCAACGCATATATGTACCTTAACGCACACTTCTGCTCCCTCTTGGGGATGTGGGTTGCGTATATCATGTTCACCGTCCACACTTGTGGGAGGAACCTCTTCTGTCCTCCGGTGTTCGGCGGCCGGGGCTCCTCCTCGTCATTGCTATGTGGCCCCTTATCTTTGTTTTCGACATTTAACTTGCTGGTCTGCTTGAACACCCAACATTCCCTGTTGGTGTGGTTGGCTGGCTTGTCGGGGGTGCCGTGTATTTGACACGATCGATCGAGTATATGGTCCAAACTGGATGGGCCCGGGGTGCTTCTTTTGAATGGATTTTTCCACTGACCGGGTTTAGAGCCTCTGAATCCGGCATTGACTGTCGTATCCTCGATATTGTCATTGTTGATGCGGCGCTTGTGTTTGTTGCGACGTGACCTTCCATTGCTATCCTTGGTATCCGAAGTACCATAGTTCTTTGATATGTTATTGCTTCGAGCCAGCCAGCTATCCTCTCCCGTGCAAAAGAGGATCATGAGTGTCGTGAGGGCTGCCATAGATTTCGGCTTTTCCTGGCCAAGGTGCCGGGCAAGCCACTCGTCGCGGATGTTGTGCTTAAAAGCTGCTAGGGCCTCTGCATCCAGAGAGTCGACGATTTGATTTTTCTTTGTTAGTAACCGTGTCCAGAATTGCCTGGCCGATTCCATTGGCTGCTGAATTATGTGGCTCAAGTCATCGGCATCTGGTGGTCGCACATAAGTGCCCTAGAAGTTGAGGAATGCGGCTTCCAGATCCTCCCAACAGCCGATGGATTCTGCTGGCAGGCTGTTGAGCCAGTGCCGAGCTGGTCCTTTGAGTTTGAGTGGGAGGTATTTGATGGCGTGTAGATTGTCACCGCGGGCCATGTGGCTGTGCAGGAGGAAGCCCTCGATCCATATCGCAGGATCTGTTGTGCCATCGTATGATTCGATATTTACGGGTTTGAAACCCTCTGGGATTTGGTGATCCATTACTTCATTTGTGAAGCATAGGGGGTGTGTGGCGCCTCTGTACTGGGCTATGTTGCGACGCAGCTCAAATGAGTCTTGTCCGCTGTGTTCGGCCCGGCCGGATTTACTTTTACTGTATCCGGCGTGACAGTTATCGTCTCGCATAGTGGCGCGCCCACGTGATCCGTAGATCAATCTTGCGTATTTTTCTTTGTCCTCCAATACGTCTCGTGGGTCTAGCGTGTTTCCCCGTGCTTTGACATTTTTATTTGAGTGGCGTCGAGGTGCGGGCTGAGCTTTTGGCTGAAATGCCTCTCTGTCACGGCCACGAGGTGGCCGATCAGCCGCGTCATATGCTGGAGATGTAGGTTTTAATGCTTCCTCCTCCAGTCGGGGTAGCAACCTGCGCTTTGGGTAACTCTTGCAGGGGCGTTCGAGTTCATATTCCTCGACCGCAAGGACTTCAGTCCATCTATCAGCTAGCAAATCTTGATCAGCTTGAAGCTGCTGTTGCTTTTTCTTAAGGCTATTTTCCGTGGCAATAAGCCGGCGCTTGAAGGGCTCTTGCTCGACAGGATCCTCAGCCATGACAAATTCATCATCATCGAGGCTTACCTCATCTTTGGAGGGAGGCTTGTAATTATCATCCTCCGCCTCTCCATCTGCCGCTCTCTCGGGAGGGCTGGCTTCTCCATCCTCCTGCTCTAAATCTTGCTGGAGGGGGTTGTTGTCATCTTCGGCACTATCTGGAGTGCTATTATCTCCTATGCCGGTATCACTGCTTTTGCTTTGGCAAGACTTAGAGCGACGCCGCTGACGTCGGCGCTTGGGTTGCTTCTTGGAGGGGTCATCCTCCGCTGTCCCGTCGTCATTTCCTTCTTTGGGTGTGTCCACCATGTATATATCATATGATGAGGTGGCTGTCCAGTGCCCTGTGGGTAGTGGTTCCTGGTCGTCTCCCGCATCGTCGTCCATACCATCGATGTCTTCGGAGTCGAATTCGAGCGTGTCGGTCAAATCATCGACAGTGGCTACTAAGTGGGTGGTATGTGGGCGGCAAAATTCTTCGTCATCCGCATCCCAATCCTGCCGGACATAGTTCGGCCAGGACTCTCCTGACAAGGAGAGAGACCTTAATGAGTTCAGTATGTCGCCGAAGGGTGAGTGCGGAAAGATATCCGCAGAGGTGAACTCCATGATCGGCGCCCAGTCGGATTCGATAGGCACGGGCGCAGGCAGTTTGGAGTCCGTGGCCGGGGAAGAATTCGGCAGTTCGGCATCACGGCTCCCGTGAAGGGTAAGGTCGATACTTGTCTTGATCGCCGCTAAGGATACGGCCTCCATGGCAGGGTCTATCCACCCGTCCATGGGTGGCGCAATTGGCTCCGAATTAAGGGTCGGAGCGGTTGCCGGTGCGGTCTCCTGAACACTGTCCGATGGTAGAGCTAAATCATGCTCATCGTGACCGTGCGATGCACTCGGCAGGGGCTCGAATCCGTCGAAGATCAAGTCTCCGCGGATGTCGGCCGTGTAGTTTAAGCTTCCAAACCTGATCTGGTGGCCAGGGGTGTAACTCTCGATCTGCTCTAGATGGCCAAGCGAGTTGGCCCACAGTGCGAAGCCACCAAATACAAAGATCTGTCCGGGGAGAAAAGTCTCACCCTGGACTGTATCGCTATTGATGATCGAAGGATCCATCAAGCCTAATGATGACTACACAGAGGAACTCTCAATGAAAGCACCAATGACGGTGTCAAAACCGGCGGATCTCGGGTAGGGGTCCCGAACTGTGCGTCTAGGCGGATGGTAACAGGAGGCAGGGGACACGATGTTTACCCAGGTTCGGGCCCTCTTGATGGAGATAAAACCCTATGTCCTGCTTGATTGTTCTTGATGATATGAGTATTACAAGAGTTGATCTACCGCGAGATCAGAGAGGCTAAACCCTAGAAGCTAGCCTATGGTATGTTTGTATGTTGTCCTACGGACTAAAACCCTCCGGTTTATATAGACACCGGAGGGGGCTAGGGTTACACAGAGTCGGTTACAAGGAAGGAGATCTACATACCCGTATTGCCAAGCTTGCCTTCCACGCTATGGAGAGTCCCATCTGGACACGGGACGAAGTCTTCAATCTTGTATCTTCATAGTCCAACAGTCCCGCCAAAGGATATAGTCCGGCTATCCGGATACCCCCTAATCCAGGACTCCCTCAATGACACTCTCCACTATAAGTATCCTAAGTATATAAAGCCTAACTAAAACACCCACATGCAGTTGTAGTAGGGGTTTTAACTTTAATTAATTATATGCACTAAAATGCAATGCAATGACTTCAACATAGCAGACAGCCTGGAATGGGCCGGAACGATGTAGCTAGTAACTGACAATTTGTAGTCTGAAGTGCGGCATCTCCTTTTGGCAACTATGATCTTTCTTGTGACATGCTCCGGTATGGAAGGTGCGAGCACCAAAACTTGTGCCAAACTTTAGCATTTTTTCCATGCGATCGTGAGAGCACGCGACAGTGACACAATGATTTCCGCTAAATTCCGGACTCTATATGCATTTCATGAAATTAAAATACCAACAAGGCCTACGCCTCTGGCCGCACCCTGCGGTCGAACTATTTGAAGTTTTATCCCGTTTCTCGCACAATGAATGAGAACTCGCAAAGCAACATAAAAATGATCTTGCTAACACACACGTGTAGTTGCGACTATATATATACATACAAACGAGATCTTTTTTCCATATTCAAAGTTTGAGATTGCTAGCGAGGCATGCCACCTTGTAAAATGTACCAGAAAATTAAACCATAGGGTACAATCGTGATTTCTTACCGTCGAAAAAAATCGGAGGCGAAACGATGAACTCATGTTTCATTCGAACAAAAATATGATGTTAGGTAATGTAAATGTTTTCAAATAGCACAC
This sequence comes from Triticum urartu, assembly GCF_003073215.2. Classification (NCBI taxonomy): domain Eukaryota; kingdom Viridiplantae; phylum Streptophyta; class Magnoliopsida; order Poales; family Poaceae; genus Triticum; species Triticum urartu. The sequence continues at coordinate 425,069,321 of NC_053025.1, forward strand.
GGTTCACTCACGTAAGCCGTGGGTCCACTAAACCATGGCCGATGCCCCCCCTCTGCCACGCGCATGATATGAGTCGTGCGCTCGAATTGGCCAGAACCCAAACCCCACGAATCGTATGTCTGCACTGTTGGATTCTCCTTGATCGAACAGCGATCATCATCCCTTTCGACAGCACATGTAAATGTTTTCACATAGCCCCAACCAAAAAAATGTTTTCAAATAGCACACGGTTCACTCACGAAAGCCGTGTGCCTACCAAACTGTGGCTGATGCCCCCCCGCCTTTTCTGCGCGCGATCTGAGTCGTGTGTTCTGCTTGGCCAGAACCCAAACCCCACGGATCGTACGTCTACACCATTGGATGCTCCCACATCGAACGATCCTCATCCCTTTCGACCGGAAATGCAGTCCGGCTAGGAATTGATTTATATGCCAAAATGAACGGTAAATGCCAAAAAATGTCTTACATATAGCACACGAGACCTGAAATGCGCCAGCAAATCAAACATGTGGTATAATTGTGATTGCTTTACGTGGGAAAAATTTAGAGGCGAAACGATGAACTCACGTATTCATTTCAAAATTAGTATGTCTTCATTTCAAATGAAATTATTCTGTTTGTGCACACGAGCGCTTAGAGGGAACCGTTTGCATAGGCCTTTCCGCAAGCGTGGTGACCGGGGATATTTTCACCCTTTTCAGCTAGGCCGCCAACACCCCCCCACCGTCCGCCCGTGTTTCACTCAACTAGTCCACCCAATCTCCATCGCCAACTCCCCCTAGATCCACAACAGAACCCTCTCCGACGTCGCCGTGCTCACCCCGGCCGTGTGCCTGCTCTTCGGCATCAAGCCTACCTCCACTGCCGTTCCCAACACGCGGCAGCCCGTGCCTCGCCGTCCTCGATTGCTCACCAGCCACCCTCGAGCATATCGATGCAGTAACCCTCGCCTCTACTGCGGTCCAGTCGGGTTTGCATTAAGAAGCCTGTTAGTTACTGCTCTCCATCTCGGTGAGGCATATTTCCTCGCAATCCCTCTTTCCAATTTCATTCTGTATGTTCCCAAATTGACTATAAAATAACGGATAGCGTATATATGTTCATTATCTACCTTCCTTACTACATATAAGCTATATTTGTTCCAATAAGTTACTGCCTATTTACATATCGCGGGCGCCCGAGTCACACAAACTTAACAAATTTGTCATATATTTTCTAAATTATTGCATGCCATGTTTAGAAAGCTTGATACCAAGTTGTTGGTTTTATGCTTATCCTCCTTTCCTGAGTTTTGCATGTGTTCTCTGTAGATGCCGAGTAGCAGCGACAGCACTCATGCTTCAGGGGATGTATCTTCATCTGATTTGGACAACCCTAGGTCTTCAGCAGATTGTGAGGGATCAAGTAATCTTGAACGGGATAGAGCTGCAGCAATTACCCTTCTGGTCAGGACACGGAGGAACGCTCCAAGGAAGCCCACACACCAGCCTAAAGGTGTATATGAAGTAACCGAGATTGATTTAAAGTCTTGGGCTCCAACTAAACCAGATAAAGCACGCACAAGGTTCAGGAGTGTGTGTGGATTTGTTGGCAGGGCAAGGCTCAACATTAATCTGCCAGGGTTTTGGAAGGTTGACATAGAAACACGGCAAAGGATAGTCCGGGAGATCATGAATCACTTGAACATTCCAGAGCAGTGGAGAATGCAGGTGGAACACACTGCACTGAGGAAGGCTAGGGATGCTTGGAGAAACTGGAAGCACGTAATGTACAAGAAGTACTTGAGTGAAGGAAAGGACCCAATCCCCGCATACCCCCAAATTACAAAGGCAGACTAGGCAGAACTCAAAAGGGTCAGGTCAACTAAAGAGTTTGCTGAGAAGAGTTTCAAGCAATCGGAACTTCGGAAGAAGAACATACACCCCCATCGTATGAGTGTGGCAAGATACTACGGCATGAAACTGATATGGTAACACAATGACAAAGAAGCAGTAGCGGTGGGTGGGAATCCAGCCTTTAGTGCAATCAGGGGCGAATGCGTCAGAGACTACTTGCGGGCACGTGCAAAGAGGCGTGATGACGGAACTTATTACTTTGAAAACTCACGTGACACCGAACTATATCAAGTGATGTAGAGGCTTCCAAGATCCCTAGAAGATTCTACAAGAACTCAGGGCCATGTGACATTCTGTCTATTGCTCTGGAAACAAAAGAGCCCCCTAGCCGTGCAAGGGGTATAGGTGTCCCGCACAAGAGAGCTTTCACACTCAGCAAAGAAGAGAGGCTCAACATGAAAAAAGCGAGGAGTGAAATGAAGCAGAATGCATTGTATGAAAGGTTGAGGAAGGATATTTATCCAGCTGTTCGAAAGGATGTCGAGGAGTCAATGATGATGCAGAAGACTCTAACAGTGACAGATAGCTAGTAGATGGGAGGGGAGGCATGGAGGATGCTGCTTATTGCGCGACAACACTGCACAAGAGTAGTTGTGCATCAGCTGACCCCAGCGACACTGAGACTGCTGCTGCTCGTGATCATGCTATATCTGATATATCTGGAATGAAAGACAGACTGAAGGGCATGCTTACACATTATGAAGGTACATTAAAATGTGCAACAACCTAGGTTTGCCCACCCTTCTTGGAAGATGACCTCTTGTTGGACAATGTGCCATTGAAGCAGGCTGTATGAAGTGCTACGTGATTGAAGTAAAGCCTAGATTCAATGAATTTGCCCTGAAGAATGTCCTAGGAGACTTCAATGAGCAAAGGACCTTGGGAGAAACACCGTTACATCACATCTAGTGGCCACGAAAGGAAATAGAGTTCATCGATGAGATCCCTGAAGCCCCACCAAGAGCAACCACTGTCGCCCCCCAACCGGTGACACTCTCCTTGCCACAACACCTCTCGCGGGATGATGCATCAACCTATGATCAGCCGGCCCGACTTTGTGGCGTACATGCCATGTCATCCTCCACCCCAAAGTAGCCAATGGAAAGGCCTACAGCTGCTAAAGACACACCATCGGTTTAGATACCGGCCGCTAAAGCAGCGGGGGGAGACCCAGCTGTAGCACATGCTCAGCAGACCAACCTGGTGGAATGGACTGCTAAGCAGTCTGATGCTTCGGAACCGCCTACTAAGCAGTCTATAGGTCCAGAACCGACTGCTCATCAGTCTGTCGGTCCACAGTCGCGTGATCAACATACCAATGCGTCAACACTTCCTGCTCAGCAAACCAACGCGTTGGCACGACCTCCTCAGCACACCGACAAGTTGGCACCACCTGCGCAGAAACCCGGCATAGCTTCAATGCATGGTCAGAAGTCCGATGCCTCTGCTCCTACAGCCCAGTAGTCCGTCACAGCAGCACCACCAGCTTTGCGGTCCGGCATAGATAAACCATCCGCTAAGCAACATGTCCAAGCTTCACCGTCTGCTCAGTAGTCTACCTTGCAGGTAACCAGACCAGACGTTCTGCCAGAAATGTTTCAAGTACCAAGAAGGAAGTGGCCAAAAAGGCTACACCCCTGAGGAAGCACGGCGGGAAAGTGAAGAGGAAAGAGAATGATTGCCTCTTACTTAAAGCACTCATCGCCCAGAACCAAATTAACAGCAGCTTGTTCGAATCGGGGAGTAATATTATTTCCAATGCCATGGATGATGAAGAAGTACGTCCATGGCCAGCCATTTCTTGTTGGCAAATACTTTGATGAGTGCAGCTCTATTTGCCGCAAGTTACACGAATATTGCATGGATCTAATGTGAGTAGGTCATCATGGTTTTCTAGTCCACTACAACAGAGATCATTTCCAAAACGATTGTTGGTGACCTGGGAATGGGGGTCCCCAGACTTGCCTGCCCGCGGCCCGCGGCGTGGCTCCACCAGCGGCCCTGTATGGCCCATCTTCACCAGCAAACACTCAAGACCCTTGCGAGGGGCCAAGGCTCGCGAGGAAGACCTCCTCACGGGCAGCTTCACCAGGCAAGATCGTGAGGGGCGGCGAGATCAAGGCAAGGGACACCTCACGATGTTTCTGTGACGCAAGCCATGACGACTGGAGCCAGGTGGGCGCCAGGCGGGTGCCAGCGCGCAGTGTCCTCGTTTACTCTTTGGTGCTAAAGAGGCAAGCGCAAGCGAGGAGTCCCAAGGCATCAGGCAATGGTTTCCATATTGGTGCAACAAGACCAAGACCAGTAGGACGGCAGGACGGAGTTCACCGTGGATCCCAAGGCAATGTCACCACTAGAGCCATTGGCAGGCGAAGACCACCTTTAGTCAGGATAACTTTTACTAGTTTTATCCCTTCGAATTTGGCCATTGTGGGATCCCTTCCCGCTCAATATTTTGGGAAGAGGACCAGGGCCTCTATAAATAGGACTAGCCACCACCGTTGGAAGGAAGCGAGCAACGGATCCAGATCATCGTCAACCACACAAGTTCACCAAGCACAAGAGCACCTCTCCTCAGGAGGTTGTTCTTCACTTGTAATTGTTCATCCTCAGCCCAGAGGCAACCCATCCACACCACACTGTAGTAGGGTATTACACCATATCGGTGGCCCGAACCAGTATAAACTCTTGTGTCTCTTGTTCTTTGGGTTCGTCGAGCTAGGCCGTGAGATCATGATGTGTGCGAGCTAGAGGGGGAGAGATCTTCGTGCGCACCCCAGTGTTCGAACATCAACGATTTTGTCGGAACCTGAAATCTGACATTTGGCGCGCCAGGTAGGGGTGCGCTAAAGCTTTCCCCTTTGTCAATCCGCGCTTCGCCACTGCACCAAGTTCATGGCCGACGCTCGCCGGGCCCGCGCTGAGCGCCGGGCCGCTCTCGCCACCCGTGTCGCTCAGACAGCCCCTGTCGGCGGGTCTCCCCGTCGTTCTCCTTCACCCGCCACCAACGCCGCTACCGGCCCGGGGGCAAACGAGCAACAAGCTTCCTCACTGCACCCCTCCGTGCGGCGAGACGGCCGCACCGCCACCCCGTCGCTGACTCTGGCCGCTCATCATCTCACGCTCGCCGCGCACCCACGGACGCGCAGGCCGTGCTGCTCATGGCACACAAGCTCCTGCGTTACTGCCCGGTCGACGACCTCTACAAGGACTGGTTGGAACGCATCACCGAGCTCGTGAACGCCGCGGGGGGCTCCCCTGGACCATCCCTCTCGCTGCCTCGCCTGCCCCGGGCTACGGGCGACGTGGCTCACAGAGCGCCTCCGCTCCCTCTGCATCTAGACGGCACCCTCATGCCGAGACGCGCCGCTCATGGAGCACCTCCGCCCCCCTCCATGTCAAGACGGCGTCCTTGCCCCAAGATGTGCCGTCCCGCGGCGTGATCCACCGCGCCATGTGCCCGCGCACGAAGAAGGAAGCTGCCAAGAGGTTCCCCGTCCACAAGAAAATGCTCCACCACTCCCAGCACCGTCGCGTCAGGATCGCTTGCCGCGGCAGGGCCATGCGCCACTTGCCATGGCGGCGCGGGGACACCAAGATCAAGCTTCGCCTCCATGAGGGGCCCCGGTGGCCACGGCAGGCTGCCGCGCCTTCACTCCTGAGCTGCGTAGCGTCGTCTGGTCGGGCAAGTTCAAGCTAGATCCGCGTCCTCGCTATGACAGCACCTCTGACCCCGCGGAGTTCTTGCAGCTCTACGAGCTGAGCATCGAGGCGGCCAGTGTCGGTGTCAAAATCGACGGATCTCGGGTAGGGGGTCCCGAACTATGCGTGTAGGATCGATGGTAACAGGAGACGGGGGACACAATGTTTACCCAGGTTCGGGCCCTCTTTATGGAGGTAAAACCCTACGTCCTGGTTGATTGATATTGATGAATATGAGTGTTACAAGTGTGGATCTACCACGAGATCGTAATGGCTAAACCCTAGAAGTCTAGCCTATGTGGGTATGGTAATGAGTATATGTGTTATCCTTTCCGGACTACCCCCTTCGGTTTATATAGACACCGAGGAGATCTAGGGTTTACATGGAGTCGGTTACATAACAAGGAATCTTCGGTCGCCAAGCTTGCCTTCCATGCCAAGTAGAGTCCAGTCCGGATACGGTGCAGTCTTCGGCCTTCATGTCTTCACGGCCCATCAGTCCGGCCCATAGATAGCAGGCCAGATGCCCGAGGACCCCTTAGTCCAGGACTCCCTTAGTAGCCCCCGAACCAGTCTTCAATAGCGAGGTGCTCGACACACATATTGTCTTCGGCATTGCAAGGCGGGTTCTCCCTTCGATGATCTCCAAGTAATGTATTCGGCCATTGATCCAATGTCACCTCCTTGGCTTCTGCGCGTTGAATAATCTTTGTCCTCCACGTGTCGAGTGAATGTGGAAAGTCAGGGTATTTTTGCGAATAACACCCCATCCATGTGAGGAAGAGCGCCTATTTAAAGAGATTGGATCCTAGATCCACTTCAGCGCTACACAGAAGAAATCCCTAGAGACTACTTAGGAGAAACCATTCCAGCATGGCCAGTGTTCCCATCTCCTCCGCTCGTCCCGGCCTAGAGAAAGGCGAGTGGGAGAGGTGTTCCATGTCTCATAGCCGATTAACGAAGTTGCAAACGCAGGGATTCCTTCCTCATGTAGATCTACTCCCTGTTCGAACGGGGCTAGCGTCCTTCAATGAGGGGACTCACACAGAGGACTTCCCCAATCCGTCCGAGGGGAGCGAGTGTGTTTTGTCCCCTACCTGCTAAGAGGTGTTGGATTTCCAATCCATCCGTTCCTCCGAGGGCTTCTGGAATACTACGGCCTCCAGCTGCCCAACTTCACTCCGGCCTCTATTCTGCACATTGCGGGTTACATTGCTTTATGCGAAGTTTTCCTGGGCATCGAGGCTCATTTTGAGTTGTAGAGGAAGTTGTTCTGTCTCATTCCGTGCAACCACGAAGGGTCAATATTTGAAGTGGGAGGAGCCGAAATATGGCGAGTCGCCGATACAGGATATCCATCCGGTACACCAAGGAAGGCACCTGATGAATGGCCCTCTGAATGGTTTTATATAGAGGACATTGCGCTTCCTGACCCGATTCGAAAGGGTCTTCCTGAATTTGCGCGCATCCCGCTGAAGAAATGCCATAGTTGGCGTCCCCGGAGTCTTGAAGAGGAAGACGACGCGGAGGTTCGTCAGCCGATGAGCAGGATAAAAGAGCTCACTCAGTCCGGACTCGCAATAATCGAGGTTATGGCGCTTTCCATAGCGCGAGGGGTTCAGCCACACCAATACAGAGGGCTTCCCATGTGGCAATACAATGGGGAGGATGATGCCTCTCGCTACGGTCGCAAAGGTCCGGATACCCCTGCCGCTTTGGCTACGATATTAGCCGAACTGTTCAAGGGGGAGGAAAAGGAATTTCTCCGCGTCAAATCTAGAGACGGGTACTCTATGTATAACCCTCCCAGCTGGGTAAGGTCCGACCCCTCCTTTTTTACATCTTCCATCTCCGAATTGCCTTTGATAAACTTCTAGCTTGTTTGCTTATGACAGCACGGGCGAAAGGTCACCGAGGGATTTTATAGTCCCGCTCCACAGCCAAAGGACCAGAACCGGGAGCTCGATCCCGGGTTCGAAGATGATCCAGATATATTTGTGGTGCTTGCGGAGGGGGTGTTTTACCAGATGAGCTACGTGTGACGCCCGGATACTTAAGCTACAGTGAACCTCTGCTAATCTCGCATTAGTTCGAAACCGGTTCGAATTTAAATTAAAAATCAAGCAAACAATAAAAGTTTTGAAATATTAAAACTAAAATGTTCTTCTTCTGACAAATAATTCACAAGATATATTGTTGGAGAAAACAAGTTTTTATAAAATGTTTAAATGCACTAAACTAATTAAATTAGTAGCTATAACCAATAATCAAATGCTTTTGTAATATAGAAAATATTAAACTAATTTATCTGGGAGCCCAAGTTATTCTGGCATTAGCATAAGTAGTAACATTATTTTAGGAACAAATTATATATACTTTTTTTATAAAACTTTAGTACATAGAAAATAAAATAAAACAGTAAAAGAAATAAAAAAAAGAAAAGAAAACGCAAAAACATAAAACAAAACTAAAAGAGAGGAAGAGAAAAGCCCCTCCCCTCCCCTGGGCCACTTGGCCCAGTTGGCCTGCTGGCCCAGCAGCCCACCTCCACCCCTCCTGCTACCTCGCTACAGAAGGCAGGGGCGTGGAGGCCATCCATCGGCCGACCGACGCCGTGGACGCCATCTGCCGGCTCCCCCTCACCTACAAGACCACGGTGCCCCTCCCCCTCGAACCCTAGCACTACAAAAAATACACTTCCGTGATGATACGTGTTTGTCACAGTAGGTCGCGTTTTCTGTCATGCATGTACATCCATGACAAATTTATGACAAAATGAACATAGTCATACCTGTGATGTCGTAGAAGTGTTCCATGACATTACCAAAATTATCATCATGGAAGTGTCCACTTCCATGACGATAAATCGTCCGTCACAGAAGTGCTTTCTTCAAGGGTGTCCGACACATGGCATCCACCGTAACGGAACGCCGTTAAGCTATCGGGTCGGGTTTTGGATACGATAACCCGTTAACAGCCCCAACCAATGGGGATTTTCCACGTGTAAAATCATCATTGGCTGGAGGAAACACGTGTCAGCTCATCGTTGGGACAGATGTCAACCACTCCTTGGACGGAAGGCGCCTATGATACGTCGACACGTGGCACGGCCCAATAGAGGCCCATTCCTGTGAAAAGGCCGGCCCGTTTGACTTGGTCAAAAGTTGGCGGGCTGGCCCATGGAAAGCCTGTTAACGACCTGTTCGAATATAGCCCATTTACAGCCCGCTAACCCAAGGCCCGTTACGCCCTATCCGAATTAGGCCCAGTAGCGTCATCTGGGCCATCCAATATGATTCCAGCCCGTTTTCACTTGTGGCCCATGTATGGCCCATGATGTCTTTCGGCCCATATGAGGCCCTATGTAACTCTTGGCCTACTAACGGCCTGTGGTGAAACTGGCCCGTAATGAACAGTGTATCACTTTACACCCATTAACGGCCCGTGGTGAAACTGGCCTGTAATGAACAGTGTATCACTTTATACCCATTAACAGCCCGTTATTCCGTTGGGCCGTTTCCAGCCCGTGTTATCTTTCGGCCTTCTCAGAGCCCATTTATTCTTGGGCTCATTTCCAGCATTCGTTTACTTACGGCCCGTTACTGTTATTTTCTGCTTGTGGGCCAAATTCAGCCCATGGTTACAGTCGGCCCGTTTGTGGTCCGTTAATACGTTGGGCCGATTTCATAGCGTCATCAGATACGGCCTATTAACGATGGCCCGTTATGGTCGGCCCATGCACGGACGATTCCAACTCTAGCCCGTTTACGGCCATAATGTGGTCTGTTTGGCCCATGTTTGGCCAATCGGTTATACGGCCCGTATAAGGCCCATTGATAATACGGCCCGCAGAAGACCCATTGTTTCTACGGCCCATAGAAGGCCCATTGTTTCTATGGCCCGTAGAAGGCCCACTGTTTCTACGGCCAGTAGGAGGCCCAGTGTCACTACAGTAAATATTAGCCCATGGTTATTGTGGCCTAGTTTTAAAAAATAGGTTATTGCAACCACTAGCTAACCGCGGAAAAAGAACTGCAATGACTACAAGCAAACAAATAAACAAGACAACAAGGAAATAAATAAGCAAGCAACTAAGGTTAGGCTATCACGGCTATTACACATATTACATCCACTGGGCATCAAAGTTCACCACCAGTGCAAATATAGGGAACAAAGCAGCATATCATATACACTGGTTGTCCAAGTTGGCGACCAGCGAAAAGAAATGCCGCAGCAAAATAAATCCAGAACTGAAACCACTTCAGAATATCTCAAGAAACAATATCCTGGGTACCCATAATACTGGCAAGATGCTTAGCAAGCTTATTAACTTTCTCTTGTTTGGCGCTTAAATCCTCCAGCGCTTGCTGTTGCACTAGAAAATATGCATCTGAATTCTGCAGGGACTTCCTCAGTCCTTCAGCTTCCTGTCGTAGCACATCTAATCGATGTCTTTCAACTTGAAGTTGAGACTTAAGAAGACGAACTGATTCAGGCAGCGAGTTCAAAGAGCTTGTGCCAGCAGTAGTGGCCAGTAACTCGAACACTACATCAAGACAGGACATTTGGGTTCCCTCACTGTCGTCAAGATAGTTTTTATTAGCTTTCTTGGAGACCAACAGGGATGTCTCACTATCTTGAACCTTATCTGCATTACTTACTTTACCATTGGATAACGCGGTACTGTTCTCCAATATTTTGTCCGCATTCTAAAAGAGAAACAAGCAGACACATCACATGTTTACCATGTTGTATATGAAACTCATTTTGGTAAACAGTAGTAAAGTGGACAGGATAACAGCATGAAACAAACATATATCTATGTACCATGGTCACTTTATAGTCTATATCATTCTAGTTTTTGTTGCCAAATCAAGATAGAGACACAGTTCAAATAATATTTGTTCAAGACAAAGCAGAATAGACAGAATATAAGTGTGGGTAACTATAGAGCAACAACAACACTTGTAATGTGCATGACATGAGAACATAACTGTTTATTCAATTGAAACTAAAATCAACATAGAGCAGGTTACAACAGCAAATCAGTTAAAGAAACAGGTTTAAAACATACCTGTTGCGCCATTGGAGTTTCAATTCCATCCTTCAAATTTGAAAATAGTTGGTATGAGTAAATACAGTCATGCAAGAGCAAAGGAGTATGAACCATAGCTACAGAACCTGGCCTGAGAACAAATCTTCTTCTCCTTTAAGCATTGAGTTGGGATTCAGAGTGGTGGTCCTCGTGCTTTGGGCACTGCAGTTCCCTTACTAACTGCTCATGTTTGGGTGCTCTGTGGTGGAGACGGTGCTGTGTCAACTAGAACTGGGTTACTATCTGCCGGGGTTGGGGTTAGAAGGGGTGTAGCTGGTTCTTTGTCCAACTGGGTAGGGGTACAATCTGCGAGAGTCTTGGTTATGTGTGGTGGATCTGGTCCTTGGGCAAGTACAACCGTGGTTCTATCTGCATCAACTGGTAGCGCTATCTTTTTTGAAGACCGTGTTGTTACTCCCTTAGATACTGCCATCACGCTCTCTAATTCAAATGGCTGATAAACAAGAAAAGTAATTGAAAGTATAGACATTGTATGATAGACAGGTGCAATGGATAGTGGGGAATAAAACATGGCATGAAATAATTCATATTTATGTTGTCTAACCAAACAGGATAGCATGACACAATTTCACATATATGATGGCTAACTAAACAGGATAGCATGACACAATTTCACATTATGATGGCTAACTAAAAAAGATGGAAAGACATAGTTCAAAATATGAGACTATGTAAAAAGGATGACATGACATAACTATATAATGTGTTTATTAAATAGGGTGGCATGCCATAATTCACATACATTCACGGATAGAATGCCATAATTCAAAATATGATGACTGTAAACACTAAACAGGATGAGATGATATAACTATATGATGTCTTTATTAAATGGGTTGCCATGCCATAATTCAGATAGATGATGTGTATGTACTATGTAAACATGATGGCATGATATAATTCAAATATATGATTTATATAGTAAGCAAGTAAGTAGATGGCAATCCATATTTATATATATTAAAACTAAGCACCCTCCCAGCCCATTCAGGCCATTAGCATTTCTATCCGTTGGATCGTCTCTTTTAGACTTTTCTGGCCGTCTGATTCGCTCTTGATCCCACCTAAATCACAGCACATGCTAAATCGCGCATACAGGCTGCGCTAGCTTTGTCGGGCCGCTGCTCCGGCGGCTTTTTTGGGCACCAGACATTCAATTGGGCCTACCGGCCTACTGGGCCTTTTCTACCATCCTATCGAACACAACGCACAGGGGTGAAACATAGGAGACGAACCCTAAACCACGTTCGCGACCCTGCTCTGTTCCGTTTGCGTCGCCTGCCATGGCCTCCGATTACATTCACGGTTGCGCTAGGTTTGCATGGACGAGGCCTACAGCACCGACGAGAGCAGCGCAAACGGATGGGGCACGGACGACACGGACGCTAGCGGCGGGGGCGGTTGGGGTGCGGCGGCCAACAGGCATGAAATCCCCATAGCGACGATTGATTGAGAGATTAATCGGCCCATTAATGCCAATCGATGCTCCAGGCAGGTCAGTTTCATCTTCTATTCATATTCATGCCAATTGATTGATTGCAAGGTTAATCCTATATGTCAATTGATTAATTGAGAGGTTACTCGTGTCCCTGTATATTCACCCGAGCCTATAAACTACCAACCTTGCCGCTGGTCCTTTCCTACTCTGCTCATTTTTGCAAACCAGTCTCCAGTACAGAAGCAAAGCCATGGGTGATGCTTAGGTTCCAACTCTGTACAGAAGCAATGCCTTTACTGCTGGATGCGCCTCCATATAATCCGTCCTGCTGCTCCTTGCCCATTCCCCACAAAATGTTCTCCGTCATCCATGATTGATGCTTACCCGCCTCCCCCATGGCATGTGTGACCTACTTCCTACCTCACATGCTCCCCTAAATTGCGCGTATCCAATATTTCTTCATGTCCGCAAATGGATGCAGGCTCTCCGGCTCCATCGATTGGAGCTTTCTTATGCTTGGTTTGCTCTTTGCTGCTCCTGCTGGATTGCAACGTGAAGAACTGCTTGCAACATTGTTGATTTTTGGGCTGAGTATTAACATTAAATGACCACATATTATATTGTAAGTCATCTCTGATTGAAGTTATCTGGTAAAATCTCATGTCAGTACTAGCGCAGATCCCCCGAACTAAAGCGAAGGATTAAACATGCGTATAAACAATAGGGGTAGATATTTTAATCTTCTCCAACGTACTTAATTAGAATTAGTTGTGCATCACATGTGTTGTTTTTTGGTACTAATTATTGGTGAAGGTCAGGCAACTACTAATCTTATAATTCTGGTGTGCTTCTCTTGGTTCATATATGCTCAAATCTGAACTATTTGGTTAAATTTCGTTTCTTTATGGTGTATGATGTCCTACAAAATTGCATCTCTATAGTATTTGAACTCACTATCATCTAATTTCTGGAACATTGGCAAAATATGCATCATTTTTCAGAAACACCATTATGATTATATGCATCATTTCAGTACAATGGATGCAATGTAATGTTTCTCTATGACTTGTATCACACCAGTGGTTGCTTACAAGTTCGTTAGTGTAGTTCTCCTGATTATGATTACTTGCTGACTTTTCTATACAAGTACACCATTCTTCATGTTTCTTATTAAGAATTTATCTTTCAGACAATTAAGCCCCATTTGAATAATCTGGATGCACATCATCAAGGACTATACAGATCCAAACATGCACATCTTCAAATGGATTTGGAAAACTGATGTTATGCCAAAAGTTTGCTTCTCTGTCAAAAAGTTGTTAAGCATGTGAACAAGCAGGATCTTAAAAAAGGTAAGTATTTTTTGGATTGTTAGTGCATATTATTCCAGTCTGTACTTTTACTTAACCTTGTCTATGAACTTTATATGACTTGATTAGCCCACGGTGTACCTGGTACTTAAAATCAATGTACAATATATAACCACTAAATAAATTCTCTCACATTTTTGTACCATCTACATAGCTCTCCAGAAAGTTGGTGCTGCTACATAACAATGGTGAGCCAATTGATAAGGCCCCACTTGGAAACTCATTTTGCTTTTACAGGTGTAATAGTTTACTGAGGTATTATACCGTCCACAAGTATAAAACCAGCGGATGAGAATACACCCGTCGCTTGGTCTGTAAAAACTTTCGGCTGTAACACACTAACGCCACCAAAACAACCGAAACAAGCATGATTTCAGGATTCTGGCCAGATTCTTTGACATCTCTGACTAATACAGATGTTTTTGGCTGGAAAACGCCCAACCAATCGGGGCATAAGAGTGCATATGGACATGTTTCTTTTACAACGATCTGACCATTGTAGGCTCTTATAGTCCATTTTATATTCACATGTAGACTTGAAAGCAGCTGACTGACTCCGAACTAAAAGGATTTTGGCGCCTGGGAGACCAATTAGTTTGTAGTCAAATTCTACAGACTGGTCTCACTTGCTCATAGTTTCTTTGGAAATTTTGCTATCTTGATGATCAGTTTATTCTGCATACGGTGCTTGTATTTTCTTTCAGTATCACTAACCCAGACCAACTATGCTTATGTATCAAAGACAGTTTATGATATTTTTGAATCACTAACCCTACAGGAAAAGTTGAATTGCCAGCGCTTATACTCACCTATGTACACCTACTTTGTGTTGTTGTATAACTACCAAATCATCACAAAAACTATTTTACGCCCTATTACTATAGTCTACATATATAGACTGCCCCTCGAAAGAGTTGAATTATCCGAAGTTATGGCAATGCCTGTTTACATCGCCCACTGTTATCATGTGTATGCTTTCTGCTTTCAATGATGCAGCTTATTTCCAATATTAGGGGAAATCATCTATGATGATGCCTTGTAATAATATATTAAAAAAAGAATATGCAGCAACATCTCAAATTCCCAATTCAAACCCTTCACACGTGAGACCTTAGTTGGAGAAATTTCAACTTAAGACCCAAGTTAAAAAACCGAGTACTCTCCTATCACTACACTACTTGGGTCTTTTCTATTGCTGTCCAACATATTGGCATTTTATACAAATGTAATGTCCATGTTCTGCCACTAAATTTTTTGACAACATGTTTTATGACTACATATTTACCAAAACCATATTATTTAATTGTACTAATAGATGGACGCGGCAACGCGTGTCATCAATGATCTAGTATGATGTAAAAACTAAGCAATGCAAGACAACATGCATGACATGGGTAATATAACCCTGCCAAGTTTGAGCATAGACCTCAGGGGGAAAATAGGACTGGTCATCAGTCTCTGAATCCTCCTCTGAGGAGCTCTCTGTAACCAGCAAGATGTCTACTTCAGCAGGTAGCATTGTCTGCTCTGAATACCTTGTTTTCACTCTAGATACTTCCATCACCGCTTCAAATGGCTGATGCACAGGAAGAGTAGTTGAATATACAAACGTTGTCGACAAATGGAACACGTAATACAAAAAAATGATAGTATGATATAATTCACATACATGATGATTGGCTAAACAGCATGGCATTGCATAATTCACATATATAATGCCTTTGCAACAAGATAGCATTGTATAATTCACATATATAATGTCTTGGAACAAGATGGCAATGCATAATTCACATATATGGTAATTAGACACTGAACAGGTGGCATTGACACAAAGCATGTCTAAACTAATCAAATGACATAGCAATGCAAGACACCATACGCACGATATGAGCAACATAACCCTGCCAAGTTAGAGCATACACCTCGGGGCGGGAATAGGACTGGTCATCTGTATCTGAATCCTCCTCTGAGGAGCTATCCGTAACCAGCGAGATATGCGCTTCGTCAGATAGCATAGTCTGCTCTGAAGACCTTGTTTTCACTCGAGAATTTTCCATCACCGTGTCAAATGGCTGATGCACACGAAGAGCAGTTGAATGTAATAACATTGTTGACAAATGTAATATGTAACAAAAAAAGGATGGCCTGATATAATTTACATATAAGATGACTAGCTAAGCAGGATGGCATTGCAAAATTCACATATATGATGCCTGGATAAACAAGATGGCGTTGCATAATTCACATAAACGATGAATAAACTAAACAAATGGCATTCACACAAATGGCATTCGCACAAAGTAGAAGCAACATTATTCTCCAGCAGAACTCCCCGACTCCACGTCGCCGCCAAGAAGCTAACCGGCCGTCAATGGTCAACCCGCCTAGCTTGGCTTGAACAGGAGGGTAGCAGCGGCGGCCTTACTTGGAACCGAGCGGCGGCGACCTACCTTGTTCTACTCTTCCTTGTTTTTTGTGTGCCGCGGCCTCGTTGGCAGTGGGGCGGGGCCTCGGCGGAGCTGGCGATGTCCTCTGTCTCGTTGCCGGCGGGCGGCGCCTCAGCGGAGCGGTGGAAATCCTCCCCCGCGTTGCCGGCAGGGTGGGGCCTCGGCTGAGCCAGCGATGTCCTCTGCCTCATTGTTGGCGGGGTGGGGCCTCGGTGGAGCCGGCGGTGTCCTCTGCCTCGTTGTTGGCGCCGCGGGGCCTCGGCGGAGCAGGGCCTCGTCGACGCCAGCGGAGCGGGGACTCATCGGAGCCGGCATTGTCCTCTGCCTCGTCCTCGGTCTTGCCAAACAGCGCCTCGCCCGCTTCGTCGCCCTCTTTGCTAGCCTGTTTGTAGGCGGCTACAGCCTCCGCCACCTGCATGCGGTACTGCCAGCGCTCGAGGCGGCCCTTGCGGGCGCAGCGGTATGAGTCGAGCAGCGCCTCCTGCACCGCCCGCTCCGCGGCGATCTGCTCCTCCGCTTGCAGGTGCTCCTGGAGGAGATGGTGGTTGTAGGCGGCGTCGGCCTGCGCCTCCCGGAACTGCTCCTAACGCATCTGCCTCACACTGTCCATATATTGGGCATGAGCCTCGCCGATGGTCATGGTGCAATGCACTGGCGAGGATGGCGCGGAGGAGGGGGTTGGCGCCGGATCGTCGACTACCATGTTCTCCATTGGGATGTCGTTGTCCTCCGGCTGCCTGCCGGCCAGCCGGTCGGCAGCAATGGCTGCCATCTCCTTGTGGCCCGTCGTCCGCCCGTCCCGAAGAGCGCTGGAGCGCGAGGAAGCCATGGTGGGAAGTAGTGGTGTGGACAGGAGAAACGGAAAAGATGCGGATGACTGCGGCTATGGCCGGCGCAGCAGTTTATATAGCAATGGTGGGCGGCGGAGGGACGGACGTGTGGCGCCGGAGTAGTCCCCCTCGGCAACCGCGTATCATTAATGTGGGCGGCACATGGACGGATGGACGGCACTTGTGTTGTTTGAAGGCGGAGCAATCGCCTGCACCGGGAAGCGGGGCAGGCGGTGCTGACTGTTTCGAGCAGAAACATGTGCGGGCGAGGAGATTAATTTACTTGGAGAGGATGACAATGGGGACCCACCAGGTCCATAGCCTCATGTACGCAAGTGCCTCCTTATTATATATATGTATGTATAAAACTATACTCCCTCCATCTAGGTGAATAAGTCGTATTAGAAGGTGCATCACGACCTAGGTGCAAGCAGATTGGTGGAAAAGAAGAATACTTCTCTCTTCTAAACACAATATTTAATCACAGCAGTTAAGAGGATGCCTTATTAGCTACCCATGGAGGCCATCATAATTCATAGCATGCAAAGCGCTTTTATTTCTTGCCTAATAACCGCATGGACGTGCTGCATGCATTGGTCCTTGCCCGAGCAAAAAAAGGGAGGAAAGGGGTTTCCACAGGAGACAACGAGGCAGAGATGGAAGCGCTCGCTGGAGTAATTTATTTTGCTTCCCCCTGGTTTCCTGACATCATGGTCCCACACCATTGTCAACCTATGTAGTAGTCAATAAACGAGAAAATTGCACAAGAAGCGGCCGACAACTGGGACCAAGCAGCTCGAGCAGTATTTGTGTTTTTGAGGTGTGAGCACTGTAGAGTTTTTTTATGCTTAGCCCAGATATTAATTTTTCTCCTCTGAACAACAACGAAAACATCGCTGCAGGTATTAACTGGGCGGGTTGTGGCCCGTCTAGCCCAGGCCAGATATCCAGCCCAGATATTAATTTTTTTCAAGATGAAAATGGCTAGCCCAGCTATACTTTTTTTAGGAATACCCAGGCAAGGTCAAGTTGTTATTCTCCGCCCCGCTGGGCTGCAAATCTTTCCTACGAGGGATGCATTAGGCTTAACAAGAAAATGGGCTTTAAGAAATCATAAATGGGATGTAATTATAAAAACTGGGCAGTAACTATAAAAAATGCACCAAACACGTGATTACTTTATAAAATATTATTTTTGGATATTGAAAATTTTAATTTCATTAGTTGTTGCGAGCGCAATGTTTCGTTGGATTTTTACGTAATATAAATTTATATTGAAATTGTATTTAATCTGACTAGGAATTTCGGGTAAAAATATTTCGGATCCCATCAAAATGTGGGAAATTTTATTGAATTCTGTTTTGAACGGTTGGTTGAAATGGGTTGTACTTTTAACAAACTGTAAATGGGCTGTAGTAAATTCCATTAGAATTCAAAAATGGGCTACAAATTCTTACAAATCTCAAATGGGCTATAAGTTCTCTGCCACACACTTCTGGCCTTACTAAGTTGATGCGTCCCCTAAAAAAACAGAGTTGACGCGAATGCAAGGCTTTGTCAACTTATAGTCAACACACGGTTCTAGCAGCAGTGGCCGTTAGATATCCATCCAACGGATGCCATGCTTCTTCTTCAATCTCGGATATTCTAGCTTCACCCGCCCAAAAAATGATTCCTCCCCCTGACATCTGGGGCGCACCGTTTCGGAAGCTGGCCTGTGGGCCTACTAAGTTGACGTACCAAGGGCTTTGTCAGTACGATGTCCATCCAACGGCTGTAGTGCTTCTTAAACTTCTGGTCTACTTGCTCCAGCTGCCCAAAGCAGCGCCGGTCTTGCCGCCTGCTCCTGCCTCCCGTGGCCGGCTGTGCTGCCGCGGAGGCCTCACCGCCCCCTACTATTCCCACCGCTGGCCAGGCCCTGTAGCAACGGCAGCCTCACACCGCAGCCTAACGAGTGAACCCTCATACTCCTCTCCGCGTGGGCATCCACTGCCGTGTCTTCACTGGCTCCGCGTCGTCCCCTTCCTAGGCCTCGCCGTCATCTACCGCCCTGGTGCTCTCGGCGCGGCGTGGTCAACGTGGTCAAGGAACGACTTCCATCGGACGTGGACTGTACATGGAGAGGCTGACAGCTGGGTGATGACCCACAAGTATAGGGTATCTATCGTAGTCCTTTCGATAAGTAAGAGTGTCGAACCCAACAAGGAGCAGAAGGAAATGATAAGCGGTTTCCAGCAAGGTATTCTTTGGAAGTACTGAAATAAGTTGTAATAGATAGTTTTGTGATAAGATAGGTTGTAACGAGCAACAAGTAACAAAAGTAAATAAAGTGCACCAAGGTGGCCCAATCCTTTTGTAGCAAAGGATAGGCCGGAACAAACTCTTATAATAGGAAAAGTGCTCCCGAGGACACATGGGAATATCGTCAAGCTAGTTTTCATCTTTTCATATGATTCGCGTTCGATACTTTGATAATTTGATATGTGGGTGAACTGGTGCTTGGGTGCTGTTCTTACTTGAACAAGCATCCCACTTATGATTATCCTCTATTGCAAGCATCTGCAACTACAACAAAAGTATTAAGGTAAACCTAACCATAGCATGAAACATATGGATCCAAATCAGCCCCTTACGAAGCAACGCATAAACTAGGGTTTAAGCTTCTGTCACTCTAGCAACCCATCATCTACTTATTACTTCCCAATGCCTTCCTCTAGGCCCAAATAATGGTGAAGTGTTATGTAGTCGACGTTCTCATAACACCACTAGAGGCTAGACAACATACATCTTATCAAAATATCAAACGAATACCAAATTCACATGACTACTCATAGCAATACTTCTCCCTTGTCCTCAGGAACGAACGTAATGACTCACAAAGCATATTCATGTTCATAATCAGAGGGGTAATAATATGCATATAGGATCTGAACATATGATCTTCCACCAAATAAACCAACTAGCATCAACTACAAGGATTAATCAACACTACTAGCAACCTACTAGCACCAATCCCGGACTTTGAGACAAGAATTGGATACAAGAAATGAACTAGGGTTTGGAGATGAGATGGTGCTGGTGAAGATGTTGATGGAGATTGCCCTCACCCAATGAGAGGAGCGTTGGTGATGACGATGGTGATGATTTCCCCCTCCCGGAGGGAAGTATCCCCAGCAGAACAGCTCTGCCGGAGCTCTAGATTGGATCCGCCAAGGTTCCACCTCGTGGCGGCGGAGTCTCGTCCCGAAAAGTTCCTTCTTATTTTTTCTCATCGAAAGACCTCATATAGGAGAAGATGGACGTCGAAGAACCACCAGGGGGCCCACGAGGTAGGGGGCGCGCCCTAGGGGGGCGCCCCCACCCTCGTGAGCAGGGTGTGGGCCCCCTGGCCTTCATATTTGGCGAGGCTTTTTCTTTATTTATTTAAGATGTTCCGTTGAGTTTCAGGACTTTTGGAGTTGCGCAGAATAGGTCTCTAATATTTGCTCCTTTTCCAGCCCAGAATTCCAGCTACCGGCATTCTCCCTCCTTATGTAAACCTTGTAAAATAAGAGAGAATAGCCATAAGTATTGTGACATAAAGTGAAATAACAGTCCATAATGCGATAAATATCAATATAAAAGCATGATGCAAAATGGATGTATCAACTCCCCCAAGCTTAGACCTCGCTTGTCCTCAAGCGAAAAGCCGATAACAATAAATATGTCCTTATGTTTAGGGGTAGAGGCGTCGATAAAAATAAAATACGGACATGAAGGCATCATGATTTTTCTCATAACAGCAACATATATAGATTTTGTCATATGATTACGTGTGTTCAAGTGATGATCTATTCACAATGCAAAAGTATAAATCATAAACCTTATTGGGCTCCAACAAACTATAATCTCAGTCATTGAAGCAATTGCAATTTATCATAACATCGGAAAGAGTCTATGTCAGAGCTAAAAAGCAAGTCCACATACTCAACTATCATTTAGTCCTCCATAATTGCTAACACTCACGCGATACTTGTGGTTACGGAGTTTTAATCAGACACAGAGGAAGATAGGGGCTTATAGTTTTGCCCCACAACCTTTTACCTCAAAGGTAATGTCAACAATAATGGTTCATGCTCCGCTACACCCAATTAGATATATATATATATATATATATATATATATCATGGTCTTTCCAACATGCTGAGCATGCCGAAGGATAAAATGAAAAAGAAAAGGTGAAGATCACCATGACTCTTGCATAAGGTAGAAGATAATAATAAAGGATAGGCCCTTCGCAGAGGGAAGCAGAGGTTGCCATGCGCTTTTATGGTTGGATATATAAAATCTCAATGCGAAAGAACGTCACTTTATATTGCCCGTTGTGATATGAACCTTTATTATGCAGTCTGTCGCTTTTATTACTTCCACATCAAAAGATCGTATAAAGCTTATTTCTCCCACACCAATCAATCATACATATTTAGAGCAATTTTTATTGCTTTGCACCGATGACAACTTACTTGAAGGATCTTACTCAATCCATAGGTAGATATGGTGGACTCTCATGGAAAAACTGGTTTAGGGATTTTGGAAGCACAAGTAGTATTTCTACATAGTGCTAAGAATTTGGCTAGAATGAGCGGGAAAGGCAAGCTCAACAAGTTAGAGGATCCATGACAACATACTTTATCTCAGATATAAGAAATACATAACTCATTACGTTGTCTTCCTTGTCCAACATCAACTCTTTCGCATGTCATATTTTAATGAGTGCTCCCAATCATAAAAGATGTCAATGATAATATATCTATATGTGAAACCTCTCTTTCCTTATTATTTCCTATTAATTGCAACAATGACCAAAGCTATGCTTGCCAACTTCCAACAACTTTTAATCATCATACTCTCTCTATGTGAAGTCATTACTCTCAATAAGATCAATATGAACCTTTTGTTTGTTTTTATTCTTTTTCTCTTTTCTTTTATTCACCCAAGATCATGGCAAAATAATCGAGCCCTTGACTATACACTAATCTTTATTATATATAGCTCACGGACTCGATTACATAGAGAGATCATAAAGCAAAACTCAAAACTAGATCATGCCATAAACTGTATTCTACTAGATCAAGATACTACTAATAGGATCGAACTAAGAAAAACGGTAAAGATAGGAGTTGTGATTGTGATACGATACCGGGGCACCTCCCCCAAGCTTGGAAGTTGCCAAGGGGAGTGCCCATACCCATGTGATTATGTCTCCTTGGTTGGTGAAGAAGGTGACGGTGACGGATAATCGCACATCGAGCGTAAGAGGTCCTCCAGCTTGCAAATAATGCCCTTGAGTGCGACAATATGCTCCTTCAACAAAATATTTTGTTGTGTGAGATACTTGTTTTGAACACGATCCAACTCAATCATCTTGAAAGCTTCGATCTCAGTTGGGGTAAGAAGGTTATGATCAATTTGAAGGGTGTCTTTTGCTGCTAGAGCTTGATCCTCCGTGGTCTTCTTGATCCTTTCGTCCTTGTTAACCCTCGTGGGTTCTTCCCTCTTCAGATATATCTTCATTAGCCAAGCATCATTGTCACCATTGTTGGAGGAGGGAGACGACATTATGCCTAGCCTGAAAAACCCTGACAGAAAACAGCTCGAAACAAGAACAGAGGAGCTTTGCATGATACGGGAGTCAAAACCTTCAGGAGAATATATAATGAATTTTTACCCACCAAAATACGTAACGTGCAAGAAAACGGAGTCCAGAAGGCACACGAGGTGCTCACGAGGTAGGGGGGCGCGCCCAGGGTGGTAGGGCGCGCCCACCACCCTCGTGGGGCCGTCGTGTCCTTCCCGGACTGCTACTTATTTTTCTATTTTTCTAAATATTCCAAAACGGAGAAATATTGCCTTAAAAATTGTTTCGGAGTCGGTTTACTTACCGTACCACATACCTATTCCTTTTCGGAGTCTGAAACGTTTCAGAAAGTGTCCCTTATGTATTCCTCCGGGGTTACGGTTTCGATAATATTGGTTTCAACATTAATGGGATTACCTGAGATATAGTGCTTAATTCTTTGACTATTTACCACCTTCGGATTTGTGCCCTCAAAGTTGTTGATCTTTATGGCACCGGAACGATAGAACTCTTCGATAACATAGGGGCCTTCCCATTTAGAGAGAAGTTTTCCTGCAAAAAAATCTTAAACGAGAGTTGTATAGCAATACATAATCACCTACATTAAACTCATGCTTTTGTATCCTTTTGTCATGCCATCTTTTAACTTTTTCTTTAAACAACTTGGCATTTTCATAAGCTTGGGTTCTCCATTCATCGAGTGAGCTAATATCAAATAACCTCTTCTCACCGGCAAGTTTAAAATCATAATTGAGCTCCTTAATAGCCCAATACGCCTTATGTTCTAGTTCGAGAGGTAAGTGACATGCTTTTCCATAGACCATTTTATACGGAGACGTACCCATAGGATTTTTGTATGTAATTCTATAAGCCCATAATGCATCATCAAGTTTCTTGGACCAATTCTTTCTAGACCTATTAACAGTCTTTTGCAAAATTAATTTGAGCTCTCTATTGCTCAACTCTACTTGACCACTAGACTGAGGGTGATAAGGAGATGCAATTCTATGATTAACATCATATTTAGCAAACATTTTATGGAAAGCACCATGAATAAAGTGTGAACCACCATCAGTCATTAAGTATCTAGGGACTCCAAACCTCGGGAAAATAACTTCCTTAAGCATTTTAATAGAAGTGTTATGATCAACACTACTAGTTGGAATAGCTTCTACCCACTTAGTAACGTAGTCAACAGCAACTAGAATATGTGTGTATCCATTAGAGGAAGGAAAAGGTCCCATATAATCAAAGCCCCAAACATCAAACGGTTCAATAACAAGAGAATAATTCATAGGCATTTCTTGACGTCTACTAATATTACCAATTCTTTGACATTCATCACAAGACAAGACAAGACAAACTTACAGGCATCCTTGAAGAGAGTAGGCCAATAAAAACCAGATTGCAATACCTTATGTGCGGTCCTATCTCCAGCATGGTGTCCTCCATAAGACTCAGAGTGACACTTGCGTAGGATCTGTTCCTGTTCGTGCTTAGGTACACAACGTCTAATAACACCATCTACTCCTTCTTTATAAAGATGTGGGTCATCCCAAAAGTAATGTCTCAAATCATAGAAGAACTTTTTCTTTTGTTGGTATGTGAAGCTAGGTGGTATAAATTTAGCAACAATATAATTAGCATAATCAGCATACCATGGAGTACTACGAGAAGTACTTATAGCATTTAATTGTTCATCAGGAAAGCTATCATTAATAGGCAGTGGGTCATCAAGGATATTTTCTAACCTAGACAAGTTGTCTGCAACGGGGTTCTCATCTCCCTTTCTATCAACAATATGCAAGTCAAATTCTTGTAGCAAGAGAACCCATCTAATAAGTCTAGGTTTAGCATCTTTCTTTTCCATAAGATATTTAATAGCAGCATGATTAGTTTGAATAGTTACTTTAGAATCAACAATATAAGATCTGAACTTATCACAACCAAATACAACTGCTAAAAGCTCTTTTTCAGTAGTAGCATAATTTCTTTGAGCATTGTCTAGAGTCTTACTAGCATAATGAATAACATTTAATTTCTTATCAACTCTTTGCCCAAGAACAACACCTACAGCATAATCACTAGCATCACACATAATTTCAAAGGGTGGGTTCCAATCAGGTGGCTGAACAACAGGTGCAGTGACTAATGCTTTCTTAAGTGTTTCAAATGCTTCTACACAATCATCATCAAAGACAAATGGTATATCTTTTTGCAATAAATTAGTCAGAGGCCGAGAAATTTTTGAGAAGTCCTTAATGAACCTCCTGTAAAATACGGCGTGACCAAGGAAACTTCTTATACCTTTGATGTCCTTGGGACATGGAATCTTTTCAATAGCATCAGCCTTGGCTTTATCAACTTCAATACCTCTTTTAGAAACTTTGTGCCCCAAGACAATACCTTCATTAACCATAAAGTGGCACTTTTCCCAATTCAAGACAAGATTAGTTTCTTCACATCTCTGCAATACTCGATCAAGATTGCTCAAGCAATCATCAAAAGAGGAACCATAGACGGAAAAGTCGTCCATGAAAACCTCACAAATCTTTTCACAAAAGTCAGAGAATATAGCCATCATGCATCTTTGAAAGGTAGCAGGTGCATTACATAAACCAAAAGGCATACATCTATAAGCAAAAGTACCAAAAGGGCATTTAAAAGTAGTCTTTGATTGATCTCTAGCCGACACAGGTATTTGAGAGAAACCAGAATAACCATCTAGAAAGCAATAGTGTGTATGTTTGCATAATCTTTCTAGCATTTGATCAATAAAAGGTAAGGGGTAATGATCTTTCTTAGTAGCTTTATTTAATTTGCGGAAATCAATTACCATCCTATAACCTGTGATAATTCTTTGTGGAATCAATTCATCTTTATCATTAGGAACAACAGTAATACCTCCCTTCTTAGGGACACAATGGACAGGACTTACCCACTCACTATCAGCAACAGGATAGATTATACCTGCCTCCATAAGCTTTAGTATTTCTTTTCTTACCACTTCTTTCATTTTAGGATTCAGACGTCGTTGAGGATCACGAACTGGTTTGGCATCTGCTTCCAAATTTATTTTATGTTGACATAGAGTGGGACTAATGCCCTTAAGATCATCAAGAGTATATCCAATAGCAGCACGATGCTTCTTCAGAGTTTTCAATAATCTTTCTTCTCCATGCTCTGAAAGGTTAGCACTAATAATAACAGGATATATCTTCTTTTCATCAAGATAAGCATATTTAAGATTATCAGGCAAAGGTTTAAGCTCAAACACGGGATCACCCTTGGGTGGAGGAGGATCCCCTAAGATTTCAACAGGTAAATTGTGTTGCAGCATAGGTTCCTGTTTAAAGAATACTGCATCTATTTCCCTTCATTCATTCATGAACATATCATTTTCATGGTCTAGCAAATAGTGTTCTAAAGGATCACTAGGAGGTACGGCAATAGAAGAAAGACCAATAATTTCATCCTTACTAGGTAATTCTTCCTCACAATGTTGTTTACTAAATTTAGAGAAATTAAACTCATGAACCATATCATCCAAGCCAACAGTAACAACATTCTTAGTGCAATCTATGGTAGCATTGACAGTATTTAATAAGGGTCTACCAAATATAATGGGACAGAAGCTATCTTGCGGAGAAGTAAGAACAAGAAAATCAGCAGGATATTTAGTTTTCCCACACAAGACTTCAAAATCTCTAACAATTCCAATTGGTGAAATAGTATCTCTATTAGCAAGTTTAATAGTAACATCAATATCTTCTAACTCAACATGTGCAATTTCATTCTTAATTTCTTCATATAAGTCAATAGGTATTACACTAGCACTAGCACCCATATCACATAAGCCATGATAACAATGATCTCCTATTTTAACAGAAATAACAGGCACGCCTACCACAGGTCTATGTTTATCTTTAGCACAAGGTTTAGCAATTCTAGCAGTTTCAACTTCGAACTTAATAACATGCCCATCAATATTATCAGACAAGAGATCATTAACAATAGCAATATTAGGTTCTACTTTAACTTGCTCAGGAGGTGTATAAGTTCTAATATTGCTTTTACGAACAACAGTTGAAGATTTAGCATGATCCTTTATTCTAACAGGGAAAGGTGGTTTCTCAATATAAGAAATAGGAACAATAGGATCATTATAAGTGATAGTCTTTTCTTCAACTTTAATAGGTGCAGCTACTTTTACTTCTATGGGAGGATGATATTTAAACCACTTCTCCTTAGGGAGATCAACATAAGTAGCAAAAGATTCACAGAAAGAAGCTACTATTTCAGAGTCAAGTCCATATTTAGTGCTAAACTTACGGAAAATATCGGTGTCCATAAAAGATTTAACACAATCAAACTTAGGTGTCATACCCGACTCCTAACCTTCGTCGAGGTCCCAATCTTCAGAGTTGCGTTTAATTCTATCCAATAAATTCCATTTGAATTCAATAGTCTTCATCATAAAAGAGCCAGCACAAGAAGTATCGAGCATGGTGCGATTGTTATCAGAAAGCCGAGCATAAAAACTTTGCATAATTATTTCTCTCGGGAGCTCATGATTGGGGCATGAATATAACATTGATTTAAGCCTCCCCCAAGCTTGAGCGATGCTTTCTCCTTCGCGAGGCCAGAAATTATATATATAATTGCGATCACGATGAACAAGATGCATAGGGTAATACTTTTGATGAAATTCCAGCTTCAATCTTTTATAGTCCCATGATCTCATATCATCACATAGCCTATACCATATCAATGCCTCTCCCTTCAAAGATAAAGGGAAGACCTTCTTCTTAGCAACATCATCGGGTATACCTGCAAGATTAAATAATCCACAAACTTCATCCACATATATTAAGTGCTCATCAGGATGCTTTGTTCCATCTCCTGTAAAAGGGTTAGCTAGCAGTTTTTCCATCATACCCGAAGGAAATTCAAAAGGAGTTTCATTTTCAATAGGTTCAGTAGGTTGAGGAGCAACTCTTTTCTCTACTGGACGGGGTGAAGATACCCCGAACAAGCCCCTCAGAGAATTACTTTCCATAGTAACAAGTGATAGTAAATTTCAGCATAATATATAAATTTTTCCTTACCAAATTCCACCTACCAAAGGCGCTACACTCCCCGGCAACGGTGCCAGAAAAGGGTCTTGATGACCCACAAGTATAGGGGATCTATCGTAGTCCTTTCGATAAGTAAGATGTCGAACCCAACGAGGAGCAGAAGGAAATGATAAGCGGTTTCCAGCAAGGTATTCTCTGCAAGTACTGAAATAAGTGGTAATAGATAGTTTTGTGATAAGATAGGTTGTAACGAGAAACAAGTAACAAAAGTAAATAAAGTGCAGCAAGGTGGCCCAATCCTTTGTAGCAAAGGACAAGCCGGAACAAACTCTTATAATAGGAAAAGCGCTCCCGAGGACACATGGGAATATCGTCAAGCTAGTTTTCATCACGTTCATATGATTCACGTTCGATACTTTGATAATTTGATATGTGGGTGAACCGGTGCTTGGGTGCTGTTCTTACTTGAATAAGCATCCCACTTATGATTAACCTCTATTGCAAGCATCCGCAACTACAACAAAAGTATTAAGGTAAACCTAACCATAGCATGAAACATATGGATCCAAATCAGCCCCTTACGAAGCAACGCATAAACTAGGGTTTAAGCTTCTGTCACTCTAGCAACCCATCATCTACTTATTACTTCCAAATGCCTTCCTCTAGGCCTAAATAATGGTGAAGTGTTATGTAGTCGACGTTCACATAACACCACTAGAGGCTAGACAACACACATCTTATCAAAATATCAAACGAATACCAAATTCACATGACTACTCATAGCAAGACTTCTCCCTTGTCCTCAGGAACGAACGTAATTACTCACAAAGCATATTCATGTTCATAATCAGAGGGGTAATAATATGCATATAGGATCTGAACATATGATCTTCCACCAAATAAACCAACTAGCATCAACTACAAGGAGTAATCAACACTACTAGCAACCTACTAGCACCAATCCTGGACTTTGAGACAAGAATTGGATACAAGAGATGAACTAGAGTTTGGAGATGAGATGGTGCTGGTGAAGATGTTGATTGAGATTGCCCTCTCCCGATGAGAGGAGCGTTCGTGATGACGATGGTGATGATTTCCCCCTCCCGGAGGGAAGTATCCCCGGCAGAACAGCTCTGCCGGAGCCTAGATTGGATCCGCCAAGGTTCCGCCTCGTGGCGGCGGAGTCTCGTCCCGAAAAGTTCCTTCTTATTTTTTCTCATCGAAAGACCTCATATAGGAGAAGATGGACGTCGAAGAGCCACCAGGGGGCCCACGAGGTAGGGGCGCGCCCTAGGGGGGGCGCCCCCCACCCTCGTGAGCAGGGTGTGGGCCCCCTGGCCTTCATCTTTGGCGAGGATTTTTCTTTATTTATTTTAAGACGTTCCGTGGAGTTTCAGGACTTTTGGAGTTGCGCAGAATAGGTCTCTAATATTTGCTCCTTTTCTAGCCTAGAATTCCAGCTGCCGACATTCTCCCTCCTTATGTAAACCTTGTAAAATAAGAGGAATAGCCATAAGTATTGTGACATAAAGTGAAATAACAGTCCATAATGCGATAAATATCGATATAAAAGCATGATGCAAAATGGACGTATCACTGGGTCCACGGCGGCAGCAAGGAAGTGCCTCCTTATTACGCGGAAAATAATGATTCCTCCACCTGACAGCAGGGACCCACCAGACGGGCCACCAGTATTTTGCGAAAAAATCATTTCCCCCTGACTGCTAGGACCCACCGGACGGGCCACCGTATTTCGCTAAAAAAACGTTCCCCCCGCTGTTATCTCGGACCCACCGGAAGTGCCTCCTTATTACACAAAAAAAATGAATACTCCCCCAGCTAGCTGGGACCCACCTTGCTGGGAGGCTAACTTGTGGGCCTACTAAGTTGACGGGGACAAAGGGCTTTGTCAACTTAGTCAATATGAACGACTCTAGCTCCAGTGACCGTACGATGTCCATCCAACAGCCGTAGTGCTTCTTCAACCTCTGGTCTTCTTGCTCCAGCCGCCCAAAGCAGCGCCGGTCGTGCTGCATGCTCCTGCCTCCCGTGGCTGGCTGTGCTGCCGCAGAGGCCTCACCGGCCCCTACTATTCCCACCGTTGGCCAGGCCCCGCGGCGGCGGCAGCCTCACACCGCTGCCGAACCAGTGAACCCTCGTAGTCCTCTCCGCGCGGGCTTCCATTGTCGCGTCGTCCCCTTCCTAGGCCTCATCCACCACCGTGGTGCTCTCCGCGCGGCGTGGTCAACGTGGTCAAGGAACGACTTCCGTCGTAAGAGTACTGTACGTGGAGAGGCTGATAGCTGGGTCCACGGCCATAGCCCAGTTTTTTTTGAGATTTGCCAAGTAAGTCGCTTTGTGAGGCCTGTTGGGCTGCAAATCTTTCAAGACGAGGAGAGCTTTCATTCGGCTGGCCGAGAAAATGGCCCATCAGTAATGAGAAATGGGTTGTACATTTTTAAAACACATCAAACCGGCAATTAGTTTCAAATATCTTTTTTTTTCATTTCAAGATTTTAAATTACATGAATTTTTATGCATGGAGAATTTGTTGGATTTTATATTGATATACATTTATTTTTAAAATCAGTTTGAATGTGAGTCGAAATTTCAGGATTAAAAACAGTTCGGACCGCACCGAAATATGCAAAATTTCATATAATTTTTTAACCGTTGCCACAATATGGGTTGTAATGCTAACAAAAAGAATATGGGCTCCAAAAAAACCTTAAGAATTAGCAAATGGGATGTAAATTATTAGAAATAATGGCAGCTGGGCTGTATGATGTTTTCCACAGATTTGAGGCTTTCCTAAAAAAAGGTTGACGCACAAGCACTGACTGTTGGATGTCCATCCAACGGCCGTCATGCTTCTTCAATCTCTGCTCTTGCTGCTCCAGCCGCTCAAACAAGTGCCGGCGGGACTGCCTGCTCCCTCCTCCTCGTGGCCGGCTGTGCTACCGCGCAGGCCTCACCGCCCGACCGTACTCCCATCACTGGCCTAGCCATCCCTCTACTCACCCACACCTGCTGTTATTCTCCGGCGATGGCAGACGAACCAGTAATCCCTCGTACAGTCGTACTCCCCTCCGCGTGGGAAACAACTGTCGAGTCTTCCCTGCCTCCATGTCGTCCCCTTCCTAGGCCTCGCCATCGTCCACCGCCCTGGTGCTCTCGGCGCAGCGTGGTCAACGTGGTCAAGGAACGACTTCCATCGGACGTGGACTATACGTGGAGAGGCTGACAGCTGGGTCCACGGCCGCAGCAAGGAAGTGCCTCCTTATTACGCGGAAAATAATGATTCCTCCACCTGACAGCTGGGATCCACCGGACGGGCCACTGTATTTCGTGAAAAAACGTTTCCCCCTGACTGCTAGGACCCACCAGCTACATCTTCGCACGCAAGGAAGTGCGTCCGGGAAAAAAACAATTCACCCACTCACTGCTGGGACCCACCAGCTACATCTTCGCAGGCAAGGAAGTGCCTGACAGTCGGGACCCACCTGGTCGAAGCGTACGTAGCATTGTCATTCTGGTCGTGAACGTGTACGTACATACTAGTCGATGTAGAGGCGCACACGTGTCGTAGTAGAGGCGTGCACGTAGCATGTACACTTACGTACAGCAGCCAGGGTGCAAGAAAGAAAATACGGCCACGTATGTGTACAAACGGGCAGGGTCTCGAACGCCTACTCGCACATACGTACGGCCAGGGCTCGTGTATATGGCTGGGTCGGAACGGAGAAACAGCATCGTCGTCATGTTCATGGGGAGGCAACAAAATCCGTCGTGTTCATGGGGAGGTAACGGAATGCGTTGTGTTCATGGGGAGGCAACGGAATGCATGGGAGCCAACCGGCTGGGTCGGAACGGAATGCATGGTCGTGTTCATCGGGAGGGCTTGGACGGAACAGGCGATGGAAACGAGGCCTGGCATACCGCACAACGGAGGAAACAGACCTCCTACATTCGGAACGGGGTCTTGTTGATCGGGAGTGGTCTGGCGTACCACAAAATGGAGGAAATGGACCTCCTACGGTCGAAACGGGGGTCCTGTTGATCGGGAGGGGTGTGGTGTACCGCAAAACGGACGAAACGGACTTGTGTTGGAGCGCTACGGTCGAAACGGGGGTCCTGTTCATCGGGAGGGGTGTGGCGTACCGCAAAACGGGACTCCACGGGATACTGTTCATCTCCACCATCGACCCCCTCCAGCCTGCACAAGCTACTGTTCATCCACCGTCGACCTCCTCCAGCCTCCACCTGCGACTGTTCATCCACGGGCTCCTGTTCATCCAGCCTCCACCGTGCGCTACTCCACCGGCTACTGTTCAACCAGCCCTCTCCACGGGCTCCTGTTCAACTACCCCTCCACGGGCTCCTGTTCATCCTGCCCTCCACCGTCTACTGTTCATCCTGCCCTCCACGGGGTGGTCCTGTTCATCCAGCCCTCCACGGGGTCCTATTCATCCAGCCCCAACCGGCTCAATCGATCGGGGTCCTATTCATCCAGAGGCAACACCACGTGGTCCTGTTCATCCAGCCCCACCGGGAACTGTTCATCCACCCCCCCCCCCCCCCCCCCCCCCCCCCCGCAACATTCACTGTTCATCCAGAGGCAGCATCGATCAGCTTCAGTTAGCAGCAGTAGCGAAGGAATCGCTCGATCGGGTTCAGTTAACAGCCATCGATCGAATTCTCAGGTTCAGTAACGCGTAGCCTGCAGTGCAATCGCTCGGGTTCAGTTAGAGCCCAACGCCTCGCTCGGGTTCAGTTAGAGCCAACGCCTCGCACACACGTGCATACGTGTACAAGAGAAACGCGCATCGCTCGGCCGCCGACCTCCCACCGTAACCGGGAACTCCCCGAAAGTTTCCTCTCCCTCGCTTCTACCATGGTTTTTTCCGTCATGGACGGCCCAAGGAATGTCATGCAGCTGCGTCTCCGGCCCGCCCAGGACGAAAAGCCCATTTTCTGTCATGATTTTTTGTCATAGAAGTAGGAGCCCACCACATCTATGATGATACCGGGTTTTGTCACAATTATCGTCATAGAAGTGTCATATGTATGACAGAAAAAAATTTCATTCGGCCCAAAATGTCACGGATGTGTCTTTTTTCTGTAGTGTAGGACGCCCCTGCCTCTCTCCCCTAACTCCTTGCGCCGCGCCTCGCTCTCCCTCAACGCGCCCGCTCGCCCGGGCTCGCGTACGCCATGGCCGTTGATGCCATCGCGGACACCGTCGATCCCCGCGCTGCGCTATCACGTCCTGGAGCTTCCCCCTCGTCGTCTTCATCGAATCCAAGGAAGAGATCAAGTCAGGGAGCATCACATCAACGCCACGCCCTCCTTTCTTCTCCGGCCCCGACCCGGATCTCGCTGACGATTACCACCACTCCGCTGCACCCAGCGCCTCCCCGAGCAACTCCCCATCATCGATGTGAGCAGCGCCGCGTTTCCCCCTCCGTCCTCCCCCTCGATTTTCTGTTGCTGCTGCTAGCTCCGCCATTGCTGCAGCAAGCTGCCGCCTGGCTCGTCGCCGGCGCGTCTCCGATGACCTAATGGTCACGGGACCATGCTCGTCGTCCCTCTCGCACCACGTAGGCCTCGCCTAGCCGCTTAGTGCACTCGAAAGCGAGCTATAGCCGCGCGCTCTTGCTCACCCGAGCGCCACCGCCACCCTTCCTCACCACTCCGGCCAACCTCGGCCTCCCCTGCTGCTGCCACTACCACCGGGCAATGCGCGGTTCTGCCCGCATGCGATCCCCTTTGGCCGCGCGTCGAATGGACGCAGGAGGCACGATCCCGAACCCCTCTGCCATCCCTGTTGTCACTGGTGCTCTGTCGCCAGCGCGCCGCCGCGGTTTGAACCTCCCTGGGGCACCGACAGGTGGCCCACGGTCATTAGCTACTAACCCCGGCCCTAAAACCCCCCACTGACATGTGGACCCCCCCACTTTAAGTATTAGGATTAGTTTAAATTAACTCTGTTAATGAACCCAACCACTGATAGCTCGGTCCCACCTACTAATTGATCTATTTTTTTAAATAAATAAAACCTGTAAATAAAATGTCTCACTAACAAAAGCGACCCATTGGTCAGTTTGACCAGCAAACAGTCAAACTTTGACTGCTGACTCAGTCCCCCTGGATCCACTTGTCGTCCTATGTGTATATTGCTGTGTACACGGAGCTGGGTGCACCTAGCATTTAGTCTTTTTTCGAATTAATAATAATTCCAGAATATTGTTAAAACTTTGAAGAATCATAGAAAATAATCGGTAACTCGGATGAAAAAATTTATACATGAAAGTTGCTCAGAACGACGAGACGAATCCAGATACACAGCCCGTTTGTCCGCCACGCATCCCTAGCATAGCGAACACGCAACTTTCCCCCTCTGGTTCATCTGTCCAAAAATGCCAAACACAGGGAATACCTTCCCGGATGTTTCCCCCTTCGCCGGTATCACCTTCCGCCGCGTTAGGGCATACCTAGCACCGCGTATTGACATGTTATGTTTTGTGATGCTTTGTTTGCTCCAAATTTATTGTTTCTTCCCCCCTCTTCTTCTCCGGTAGACCCCGAGACCAGCGCTGATGCCGCTGAGTACGACTACGTCACCGACGACCCTTCTTTCTGTACAACAGAGCTTCCAGCCAAGCCCCCCTTGATCACCAGATATCTCCTATTCATTCTCTCTACTGCTTGCATTAGAGTAGTGTAACATGTTACTATTTTTGGTTAATCCTATTCTGCTGCATAGCCTGTCATTGTTGCTACCGTTGTTGATACTTACCTGCAATCCTAAATACTTAGTATAGGATGCTAGTATTCCATCTATGGCCCTACATTCTTGTCTGTCTTCCATGCTATACTATCGGGCCGTGATCACTCGGGAGGTGATCACGGGTATATACATACATATATACATGCTATACAGGTGGTGAGTAAAGTCGGGTCGGCTCGTTGAGTACTCGCAAGTGATTCCGGTGTTGGGGGCTGAAGGGGCAGGTGGTTCCATCCAGGTAGTGGTGGGCCTGGGTTCCCGACAGCCCCCGACTGTTACTTTACGGCAGAGCGACAGGGCAGGTTGAGACCACCTAGGAGAGAGGTGGGCCTGGCCCTGGTCGGCGTTCGCGGTTACTTCAAAATAACCTGCTTAACGAGATCTGGGTATTTGATCTGAGTCTGGCTACTCGCCTATACGCACTAACCAACTACGCGAGAACAGTTATGGGCACTCGACGTCGTGGTATCAGCCGAAGCCTTCGTCCCGTCAGCGACTGAGCGGCGCGCACCGGGTTGGACCATGTAACGCAACTTCCCTTGTAATGGAGGTTGCTAGGTCTGCTCACCGGCCGCGTATGCAACGTGCAGGTGTGCAATGGGCGATGGGCCTAGACCCCTGCATGCATAGGATTTAGACGGCGTGCTGACCTCTCTGTTGTGCCTAGGTAGGGCTGCGACGTGTTGATCTTCCGAGGTCGGGCATGACCCAGAAAAGTGTGTCCGGACAAAGGGGATCGAGCGTGTTGGGAAATGTGGTGCACCCCTGCAGGGAAGTTAATCTTTTCGAATAGTCGTTATCTTCGGTAACAGGACGACTTGGAGTTGTACCTTGACCTTATGACAACTAGAACCGGTTACTTAATAAAACACACCCTTCCAAGTGCCAGATACAACCGGTGATCGCTCTCTCACAGGGCGACGAGGGGAGGATCATCGATTAGGATTATGCTACGCGATGTTACTTGGTGAACTTACCATCTACTCTCTTCTTCTGCTGCAAGATGGAGGTTTCCAGAAGCATAGTCTTCGATAGGACTAGCTATCCCCTCTTATTCCGGCATTCTGCAGTTCAGTCCACATACGATACCCCTTTTCCATTGGAAACCAATGCATACATATGTAGTGTAGCTCCTTGCTTGCGAGTACTTTGGATGAGTACTCACGGTTGCTTTGCTCCCCCCCTTTTCCCCTTTCCTATACCCGATTGCTGCGACCAGATGTTGGAGTCCAAAAGCAAGACGCCACTGTCGACGATGACTCCTACTACACTGGAGGTGCCTACTACTACGTGCAACCCGCTGGTGACGACCAGGAGTAGTTTAGGAGGATCCCAGGCAGGAGGCATGCCCCTCTTTCGATATATATCCCTGTTTGTGCTAGCCTTCTTAAGGCAAACTTGTTTACTTATGTCTGTACTCAGATATTGTTGCTTCCGCTGACTCTTCTATGATCGAGATCTTGTATTCGAGCCATCGAGGCCCATGGCTTGTACTATGATGCGTGTATGACTTATTTTATTTGTAGAGTTGTGTTGTGATATCTTCCCGTGAGTCCCTGATCTTGATCATACACGTTTGCGTGTATGATTAGTGTACGGTCAAATCGGGGGCATCACAAGTTGGTATCAGAGCCGACTACCTGTAGGAATCCCCCTTCCACACTCCTTGGCCGAAGTCGAGTCTAGACATTGCAAACCTTTTACTAACATGGTTGTGTGTCTTACGAGCTCACGTCGCCATTTGGGTGGTATTATGATCTTTATTCCTCGAGCTATACTCCGGGACTCTGGTCTCTCTTCTATTCGGGTTAAAATGAATTTACTAACTCTGACTCTAGGTTCTCGTAACTACTTTCTCTCGGAGAGCCCCTTATCACAGATGATCACCAAGTGCACCAGAAGATTTTAAAGATACTCTCTGGTGTTCTATCAAGACTTTGTGACCACCGCTTTTGCTATTCTCTACCACCGGTAAATCCTTAGGGATAACTACTTACACTTGTGGCTTATACCTTCGTACCCAGTTGCCCTTGTTATTACTTGACACCCTGAAAAATTCTCCGATATTCCGAGAAAGCTTTGTGTCTACTGCTTGCAGCTCTTTTCTGTATTAATACCCCTACGGATAATTCCTCGCACTTACTGGGTGTCCGCTCATTCCCAGTTGTTCATGTGTTTCACAAAAGTCTTCGAAATCCCATTCGATCTTCCGAAAATCCTGAGCAGCCTATTGCTCTTAAAATTCTTGCTGGCTTGCACTATGGTTAAACCCATAAGTCTCGTAATTTTATTGGCATCCTTGTCATTATCATTTTGAGTCTGTTGATTCAATATGTTACGAATGCTCGCGATCCTCAATCAGATCCTAGAAGTCATCCTTCTGGCTCAGATGTCATTTTTAAACATGAGCTGGATCTCGACCAATCAAATTGCCATCGATTGTAACCCTAAGGCTGTTCCATTTATGCATCCCTAATCAGAGCATTGCTTCTGATCCCTTGTCTTGGAATTACTAATTCCTTTGCACTTGAGCTTTGAGTTAATCAGTTGTTTCTATAATCTGATGTCCTTGCATTCTTTCTTCCTCTTGTTGAGTATCGATGCTTACATCAGATCCCTTGAGGACCATCGGATCCTTTGTTAGATTTTATCCGACAACGTCATTCATATTCAATCACTTTGGAAGTTCTTCCTCTGATATATAATGCCATTGGTAAATCCTATTCTTTGATTGGCAAACCATGCTCTGCTTTTGAGCTGGAGATATTTACTCTTGAAACTTGTGGTATATGTTTCTAAGAAGTCCCTATGGGTTGAACCTATGTATTCCTTAATCTGTGTGATCCCGAAAGATTTCACGTGTCATACTTATCTGGTATTTCACCAGGTAAAAATTTTCAACACTACTGTCATTTTTGAAACATGAGAAGTGAATGGAAGGTTATGCATTGAGGAAGTGGGAGTCGACCTTGAACCTTTGTGTTCATGACCATGGACACGATGTAGATCCTATCCTGGAAGCTTCTTGTAACAATAACTATTTCCTTGATATAGTATCCTTTGGTATCGGTGAATTGATCCTTTGCAATCATGGTTCTGACCATATGTTCTTCTATGATCCCATTTCTTGGGAAAGTTTAAGCACTTGTCTTTTGTGGATCAATACACTAGTCCAACCTTTACTTTGAACTTTTGCCGAGTATTACACCCTGGTATCTCGAGATTATCACAGAACTGCATAACTTCTTATTAGTTCTCCATCAAGTACTACATTCTCACTAATTACAATTTTTTTTCATGGGCTCTGAGTCATTAAACACTCAAGAACACCGATAACTGAATCAAGTCCGCATCGCGATCAAACAACTATTAGTAATCTTCTTTACTTACGAGTTTGTACTCGACCACGTCATTTCTAGCATGATCGGCTATATCAGTATCATGCTGATTTTAACTGTGCTACATGGTTCTTCTTCCTGGAATATAATTTTTCGATGATGAGCTAAGCTTACGTTGATCTTCCTCATCATGTCATTTCGCCTTGAACAACAAACTTGGTTTGGAGTTTGTGTCTTACCCTTGGTTCCAATAACCTTTCGCTTCACCATTCATTTGACTCGATGTCATCACCGATCGATTACATCCTGAAATCTCTCGACAAATGTGTCATGATCATCATCAACATTCTGAGCTCTTCCAAGATAACTATTGAATTCTTGATGAGAAAAACCACCCTTGCCCCTCGATGATCTCTGTTGTGATCGACAACATTATTGCCTCCCCTTCGGCACAAACTTGATCATGTTACGGAGCTCCTTGCTATCCAGCTTATGTTATGTTCTACCTTGGGTACCACTATCTTTTATGTCAAGAATGTCGCGAGAATTTCACCACCCCTTAAGAATTCTTGATGTAAATGATATTTATTACCATCACCTTTCCTTTCTTGGTCCCCGTGATGTTTCTAACCGGAATACCGACAAATGGTTTGTGATGTGTAAATTCAAAACTTCTAGCAACCCTATTGCTTTGACGTTAATGGTCGATAGCTCCATTCTAAGTCTATTTCTTATTGAATCATCATTCGAACATTGATCGTGCTACTTTGTCCAGATTTCCAGGTGCACCTTTATATCATTGTTCAATTGTGTATGTTTTCATCAAACATACATCATTATATTATTTGATCTGACTAATGTTATATCCTTGTTCACATAATTGTGGAAATCATCTTTTGTTAATCTCAATGAATTGTCGCTGACTCCGTCAGCCACCCCTCATCATTTCCTTGGTTTAATGATGAACTCTTGTTTCAGAACTCGCTTCCATAGTTCATTTCCCGAGGATCTTACAATGTCATCTCGTCAATTTGTGTTGCACCTTTTCTTCTCAGGCATCCTGAGTCTGAGGTATCCTGACACCAAGCAGATCTGAATCCCGGTCAGATATGATGGTTGGAACATATTTCCAAGAGTAATAACATTGGTATTTGACACGATAAGGTGATGTCATGCCTAGCACACCTGGCCGAAGGCTCTATTGTTATAGTTTCCTTTCCAGCCAGGTTAAACACTCTTCCATGAGGAGATGGTAAGACTTATTCTACCAGTTGTTCCTGATGAGTCCTTCATGTATCCAAAGTCTGACCTTTGCTTGAAGACCTTGTCAATGCTATCTCGAAGCATGTCACTGGTACTCCGATTTTCAATAAGAACATTTGAAGCACAAAGCTAAATTTTCCTTATCAATTATCCAAACACCATTGTATGGGTAATGTCATGAAGTTTCTCTCCACTTACCTAAAGGGTTTTCTACTTTATATCCTGTCATGAATATCATGCCCTACTTGTCCTTGGGAAGGATATACCCCTGAAATATGTGTTTAAACACATTTTCCTTTCCATTGTTCTGTTTAATCTGATAACCATATTTTCCTTTCCATTGATTTGTTAGTCTTTCTTTTGATCTATATGATATAAGCAGAAATAATTCCCTACTTATGTAAACACCTCGATGTGCTAAACTCTGTCAGTAAGAGCTTGTTACTATTGTTGATGACATTCCGGTAGCCACCGATGGACGAGAACTTTGCCTATTGGTCTGCCTCGTTCAACGAGCAGGAAAATGATTCTGTTCGTCCCTCGCCCTTGATACCAACGATGCTGCCAACATAACTGGCCGGTTATTCTACATGCCTTGTGTCGGTGTCAAAACTGGCGGATCTCGGGTAGGGGGTCCCGAACTGTGCGTCTAAGGCGGATGGTAACAGGAGGCAAGAGACACGATGTTTTACCGAGGTTTGGGCCCTCTTGATGGAGGTAAAACCCTATGTCCTGCTTGATTTATTCTTGATGATATGGGTATTACAAGAGGCTAAACCCTAGAAGCTAGCCTATGGTATGATTGTATGTTATTGTGTCCTACGGACTAAAACCCTCCGGTTTATATAGACACCGGAGAGGGTTAGGGTTACACAAGGTCGGTTATAAAGGAGGAGATATCCATATCCGTACTGCCTAGCTTGCCTTCCACGCCAAGTAGAGTCCCATCCGGACACGAGACGAAGTCTTCAATTTAGTATCTTCATAGTCCAATAGTCTGGCCGAAGGATAGAGTCCGGCAGTCCGGAGACCCCCTAATCCCGGACTCCGTCAGTAGCCCCTGAACCAGGCTTCAATGACGAAGAGTCCGGTGTGCAGTATTGTCTTCGGCATTGCAAGGCGGGTTCCTCCTCTGAATACATCACGGAAGAATTTGAATACAAGGATAGTGTCCGACCCTGCAAAATAATTTCCACTTACCACCGTAGAGAGAATAATATTTCCACAAATCTAATTTGTTGACTTGTTTTGGCAACACGACATTATGCCATGGCCCGGTGATTATTCGAACCGTTTCCTTTAACTAGCCCCACACATAACGCGAGGCAGTTTTTTGACACGTCTTGTCAAAGCAGAGACCGTGTTCCCCTTATTACGGGATTCTCATCAATACGGGCGTGGGTAACCCAACCGCACCATCGATTACGGTGCTTGGGGGATAAGCGAGTTTTACCAGGCTAGTGGGGCGCATAGTTTCGGCCGCCCTTATAAAGGGACAAGGTTTAACCTTTTTTCTACCCACGCCTTCTTCCTCCTTGCTCATCCACTCTTGCGCACTCGAGCTCCAATGCCCAAGCCCACATCCTTCCCCTCAACCTTCTCCAATCATGTCCAGAGCGGGAGGCAAATGGATGGCTTCCTCCGTTACCGAGGGACACATCAAGAACCTGCACAGAGCTAGATACTTGGCCGCAAATATAGCGCATCGGCTGCCTGATGCGGGGCAGATCGTTCCTACCCCTGAACCTCATGAGAGGGTAGTTTTCCTCCACCACTTCCTACGCGGAACGGGGTTTCCCCTTCATCCATTCGTCCGTGGTCTCATGTTCTACTACGAGCTGGAATTTCATGATCTGGCCCCGAACTTCATCCTCAACATTTCGGCGTTCATCATCGTCTGTGAGGCTTTCCTCCACGTCCGGCCCCACTTTGGCCTGTGGCTGAAGACCTTTAACATCAAGCCGAAGGTGGTGGGAGGCCAACAAGCAGAATGCGGCGGAGCCATGGTGGGCAAGATGCCCAATGTCACATGGCTTGAGGGCTCCTTCGTGGAGACCATAAAGGGGTGGCAATCGGCCTGGTTCTACATCACCGAGCCGCGCGACACCAAATGGGCGGCGGCCCCCGAGTTTCGATCTGGATTCCCTACACGGCTCACTTCCTGGAAAGAGAAGGGCTTGTTGTGGGGTTCGTCGGTGGAGCTGGATGGACTCCAGAAATGTATCCGGAGTTTGGAAAGCAAGAAGCTCAAGCTTGTCAACATAGTCCAGGTCATGCTCATCCACCGGATCCTCCCGTGCCAACAACGGGACTTCAACTTGTGGGAGTTCGACCCGGCCCAGCACCAGACTCTAAGCGAGCTCTTCGACATGATGCACAAGGACGTCTAGAAGGTGTTGTTCAAGGTCGCCGAGGTGCCTCCCTCTCTCACCGAGGACCGTGGGCTAAGCACGAAGCGCCGAGCGCATTCGGTGAGTTCTATACATCCGGTAGGATATTTATTTCCCCTAGCTTAACCATGTGCGGGGTCTGATCTCCATGCCTTTGACAAGACTGGGTGGAGACGTCAGGGCAGATTAACTGTGCGGCCTCTCTCCCCAAAGACACTGCGGACACTCTCCTGACGGAGATGTTGACTCCAGCTCCTTACAAGGTGCTGGAGAAGACCAAGAAGGCCAAGGAAACCCGAAAGAGCTCCCAGCGCCAGGTGTTATCGGACTCATCGTCCGATAACTCCGCGACGCACTCCTCCCCCGAAGACGAGGAGGAAGATGAAGATGTTCCCCCTCCAGTCGGGGGAGACAAGAAAAGGAAGGCCGCCCCTACTGGGGGGGCCGAAGGGTTGAAGAAGGGAAGGACTCTCCTTCCGGACTACTCCACCACCGCTGCCGAAGGCGAAGACGAGTGGCTGCTCAGGGCCAAGCCCCTGGAGAAGTCGTAAGTATTCGGATACCAGAGTAACTCATAGCATTCCTTTGTCGCACTACTTCTCCTAACGCCTAATTATGATTATGCAGACTGCCCCGAACCCGTATCAACGTATCCTCGTCGGACGGCTCCCTGGGCTCGTCGGATATGGATAGCGATCCACTTCCGATCGCCACCTCCCCTTGCCCTATGGACAACGCCGAGGTGTTGTCTCAAGAGGCACTGGGTCGAGGGGAGACAGTCCCGGAGGCGCCTCAAAGCGACCTTCCGGACTCCGGGAGTAGGGGGAGCAAAGCCCCCGAGGGCTTCGAGTTCGGCCCTTAGCCAAACACCGCGCGCGGAACCTCCAGTGGTTTCGGACTCGGGTAGGAGGCCTCCTTCCAAGAGGGGCAAGACGCCTGTGCCGGTGACCTCTGCCCATCCAGAGGCACCGGACAATCTGCTGGGAGCGCTTCGTAGCGCTTCCATTGACGAAGAGCACCGTACTATTATGAGTGCGGTGGTCCAGAATGTTCAGTCCGCCAAGAGCGGACTGACTGAAGCCAGTGCCAGCCTTCTAACAGGCTTTGAGGTAAGTTTTTGAAATATAGGAGAAATATTACCGCATAGATGGTAGCCCCTGATGATCTATTCAGTGTTCACAAAGAAAAGCCGACCAGAGGATCAAACAATATCGCAGGGGTCTAATATAAGTATGTCAATATGCGTATGCATGCGTCGCTGCTGGCATCTCCCGCACTAACTATGGAGGTCGCCGCACTGAAGCAGGACCTTAAAGGGTCCAAGGACGAGATCGGCCTTGCCAAGAGGCAGCTCGAGGAGAACAAAGGTAAGTAGTACCTAGTCTATGGATATGTATAAAAGAATGCGATTGCAAAATGACAGGATCATCGTAAATTTGCCAGTGACCATGACTGAGGTGGTGACCCTGAAGCAAGCGCTTTCCGAGGCCGAAAACAAAGCGGCCAAGGAGTGCACCGAGCGGAAAAGGCATGAGGCACGGGTGGGCGAGGTACAGCAAGAGCTCCATGCTATCGTGACGAAGCATGAGGCTTGGAGCTTGACTTGAAGACGCGAGATTCTGAGCTTGCCGCGGCCCTTGAGAGCGCAAAGAATGCCAAGCCCGAAGCCCAAAAGGCCCTCCAGGAGATTGATGCGATGAAGAAGATAGCGGCGGGTAAGACATTCTATATCAAAGCAAGCATGTGAAAGTAAATTACTTGTTACTTACCCGAATCCGGAGCTCTCCAGGAGCATTCGCAGATTTGCCCCGCAGCGTGTCGAATGCTGTAACGTTTTACCAGGCCGAGGAGGGAAGCTCAACGGAGAAGTTGTTCTGGGCCCAATATATTGGGACCGAACGCCCGGTGCCTATGAGCGACCAGCTAAAGCAGCTGGTCGAGCTACACAAGGCAGCCGAACAGGCCATGAAGGGATTTATAGTCTGGCTGTGGCCTGGAGACGCCCTTCCGAACAGCTACTTCAGCCTGGTGAGGCGGCTTGTGGATGCCTGCCCACGGCTGGAAGTCGTCAAGCGGTCCGTCTGCATCGAAGGTGCACGCCGGGCTTTCGCCCGTGTGAAGGTGCAATGGGCCAAGCTAGACGTCGTGAAGCTGATCAAGGAAGGGCCGCCGGAGGGCAAGGAGCATCGCCACCCCGAGATGTACTATGAGGGTGTCCTGAAGGGTGCCCGTCTCGTAGCGGACAAGTGTACCAAAGATACAATATTTGAGTAAACCCGCTCGTGTAATCCTGTATTCATGAAAACTTGTTCATATGCGCTATGCAACGCTTGTTTGAATTTAAAATATTACCTTCTGTTCGGCTGTTTATCAAATCTGAGAGATGGCTAGTCGTCGGCTTCTTCCCCCATGCCACGAGTGCTGGGGTGTTCGGGATAAACCTGAGCACTCTTGTTCCCATTTTTGGGTCCTTCGAGGGAGGTGCTTAGCACAATGAACAAGGCAATCGGACTATACTGCATTATCACTCTCACTTAGCCATAGAATTCTATAATTTTTAATTTCGGCGAAGCCCCTAGTATTCGGAAGGCCGAATCTGGGGCGCGATACATGCTTTAAGCCGGACAGGGCCGACTCCTCGCTCTAAGCGGCATATGTCTTTAAGGACTCGAAAACCTCTTGAACAGCGACCA
The DNA here is from genome assembly GCF_003073215.2 of Triticum urartu. Classification (NCBI taxonomy): domain Eukaryota; kingdom Viridiplantae; phylum Streptophyta; class Magnoliopsida; order Poales; family Poaceae; genus Triticum; species Triticum urartu. The sequence goes on from NC_053025.1 coordinate 425,113,288, forward strand.
GTCTCTCGCCTTATCATGATAGTCAGTTTTAGCTTTCTCTACTGAGGTGCTTAGCCCAGAAGAACCGGGGCACAATCGCAATAGTTCTCCCAGTGCTACCTTAGCCGATATAGCGGAACGTAAGGTACCAAAACATGGGAGCTGGGCAAACCCAACTATTAACCCAAGACATGATTCGGAGCTGATGCATATAATGCTATAAGTTCGGGGTGCCGCACTGTCGAAAGTGTTCGGACTTCTCATGCCGTATTGTGGGGTATGCTTAAGCCCCTAGCATATTGGCCATACCAAAGTGTACGGGTACTGGATGTCACGATTGAACATATATATATATAAAGAAGAATGCAATAAAAGCCTTAATGCAATGCATTGTTTATTACAAAACGTGCGTTTGAGAAGAATGATACGGGTAGTGCAATAAGCAAAAAGTAGGACTATGTCCCCTCCAAGGGCAAGCTGAGGAATAATATTAAAGCAAGTATTTCACTCGTTATCATAATCCACCTGGGAGTTCCGTGGTGTGATGTAGCTTTCTGCCTCCTTGGTTGCTGCATCATGTGTTCGGCAATCATGCTGCCGGACAGGGTTTCTAGAGATTAAGGTCCTGAAAGAGAAAAATAACAAAGCAGGAAGCCCCTAGTGCGGTTTAAGCCGCGTCTTGGAGCGTGCCGTAATCGTTCCCCCTCCCAACCTGTGCCCATGGTATTTTTAATGCGTAATTATGTACGCGTGGCACGAGTTTCGCCGTTTGGCTTGGGCCGGGGTGGGGGCCACATTGCTATGCGAGCTTGGATCGTGCCAGGCGGTCTTGTTGCCGATTACTCCGGGCGCGCTTGAAGGTGTTCGGGTCCTTAAATGTCGAACTAGTGGATTGCCTTAAGAGGCTGCTTTGCGCTTCCGCTGCGAGGGCCGCAGTGTGCTCCTCCGTTCGGAGAGAGCGCTCTGTGTTTCCATTAACTGTAATGACCCCCTGAGGTCCTGGCATCTTGAGCTTGAGGTATACATAATGCGGTACCGCATTGAATCTCGCGAATGCGGTTCGCCCGAGCAGTGCATGATAACCACTGCGGAACGGGACTATATCAAGGATTAACTCTTCGGTTCGAAAGTTATCCGGGGATCCGAAGACCACTTCCAGTGTGACTGAGCCTGTGCAATGGGCCTCTACACTTGGTATGATGCCTTTAAAGGTCGTTTTTGTGGGTTTGATCCTTGAGGGGTCTATACCCATTTTGCGCACCGTGTCCTGGTAAAGCAGGTTCAGGCTGCTGCCGCCATCCATAAGGACTCGAGTGAGGTGAAATCCATCAATAATTGGGTCTAAGACCAGTGCGGCGAATCCGCCATGACGGATACTAGTGGGGTGGTCCCTGCGATCGAAGGTGATCGGACAGGAGGACCATGGGTTGAACTTTGGGGTGACTGGCTCCAACGCAAATACGTCCCTGAGCGCACGCTTCCGCTCCCTCTTAGGGATGTGGGTTGCGTATATCATGTTCACCGTCTGCACTTGTGGGGGGAACCTCTTCTGTCCTTCGGTATTCGGCTGCGGGGGCTCCTCCTCGTCATCGCTATGTGGCCCCTTATCTTTGTTTTCGGCAATTAATTTGCCGGCCTACTTGAACACCCAACAATCCTTGTTGGTGTGGTTGGCGGGCTTGTCGGGGGTGCCATGTATTTGACACGAGCGATCGAGTATGCGGTCCAAACTGGACGGGCCCGGAGTGCTTCATTTGAATGGCTTTTTCCGCTGACCGGGTTTAGAGCCTTTGAATCCGGCATTGACTACCGTATCCTCAGTATTATCGTTGTTAATGCGGCGCTTATGTTTGTTGCGGCGTGACCTGCTATTGCCGTCCTTGGTATCCGAAGTACCATGGTTCTTTGATATGTTATTACTGCGAGCCAGCCAGCTGTCTTCTCCCCCACAAAAGCGGGTCATGAGTGTCATGAGGGCTGCCATAGATTTCGGCTTTTCCTGACCAAGGTGCCGGGCTAGCCACTCGTCGCGGATGTTGTGCTTGAAAGCTGCTGGGGCCTCTGCATCCGTACAGTCGACGATTTGTTTTTTCTTTGTTAGGAACCGTTTCCAGAATTGCCTGGCCGATTCCTCTGGCTGCTGAATTATGTGGCTCAAGTCATCGGCATCTGGTGGTCGCACATAAGTGCCCTGAAAGTTGTCGAGGAATGCGGCTTCCAGATCTTCCCAACAGCCAATGGACTCTGCTGGCAAGCTGTTGAGCCAATGTCGAGCTGGTCCTTTAAGTTTGAGTGGGAGGTATTTGATTGCGTGAAGGTCATCACCGCGGGCCATGTGGATGTGCAGGAGGAAATACTCGATCCATACCGCAGGATCTGTCGTGCCGTCGTATGATTCTATGTTTACGGGTTTGAAACCCTCTGGGATTTGATGATCCATTACTTCATCTGTGAAGCATAAGGAGTGTGCGGCACCTCTGTACTGGGCTATATCGCGACGCAGCTCCAATGAGTCTTGCCCACTGTGTGCGGCCCGGTCGGATTTACTTTTACTGTATCCGGTGTGACGTTTATCGTCTCGCATAGTGGCGTGCCCTCGTGATCCGTAGATCAATCTTGCATGTTTTGCTTTGTCCTCCAATACGTCTCGCAGGTCTGACGTATTTCCCCATGCCTTTTTATTTGAATGGCGTTGGGGTGCAGGCTGAGCTTTTGGCTGGAATGCCTCTCCATCGTGGCCACGAGGTGGCCGATCAGCTGCATCATACGCTTCTTCCTCCAGTCGGGGTAGCAACCTGCATTTTGGGTAACTCTTGGAGGGGCGTTCGAGTTTATATTCCTCAGCTGCCAGGACTTCAGTCCATCTGTCAGCTAGCAGATCTTGATCAGCTTGAAGCTGCTGCTGCTTTTTCTTAAGGCTATTTTCCATGGCTATAAGCCGGCGATTGAAGCGCTCTTGTTCGACGGGATCCTCTGGCACGATGAATTCGTCATCGTCGAGGCTCGCCTCGTCTTCAGAGGGGGGCATGTAATTATCATCCTCCGCCCCTCCGTCTACCGCTCTCTCTGGAGGGCTGGCCTCTCCATCCTCCTGTCCTAGATCGTGCTGGAGGGGGTTGTTGCCATCTTCGGCACTATCCGGAGTGTTATTATCTCCTGTGCCGGTATCACCACTTTTGCTTTGGCGGGACTTAGAGCGGTGCCGCTGACGTCGGCGCTTGGGTTGCTTCTTGGAGGGGTCATCCTCCGCTATCTCGTCGCCATTGCCTTCTTTGGGTGTGTCCACCATCTATATATCGTATGATGAGGTGGCTGTCCAGTGCCCTGTGGGCAGTGGTTCCTCTTCGTCTCCGGCATCGTCGTCCATATCGTCGATGTCTTTGGAGTCGAAGTCGAGCATGTCGGTTAAGTCGTCAATAGTGGCTACTAAGTGGGTGGTGGGTGGGCAGCGAATTTCTTCGTCGTCCGCATCCCAATCCTGCCGGACATAGTTTGGCCAGGATCCTCTTGACAAGGAGAGAGACCTTAATGAGTTCAGTATGTCGCCAAAGGGCGAGTGCTGAAAAATATCCACGGAGGTAAACTCCATGATCGGCGCCCAATCGGATTCGCTAGGAACGGGCGCAGGCGGTTCGGAGTCCGTGGCCGGAGAAGGATCCGGCACTCTGACAACACGACACTTGCGCAGGGTAAGGTCGATGTTCAGCTCGATCGCTGCTGCAGGTAAGGCCTCCGTGGCGGGGTCCATCCACCCGTCCATGGACGGTGCAACTGGCTTCGAATTGAGGGTCGGAGCGGCTGCCGGTGCGATCTCCTGAACACTGTCTGATGGTAGAGCTAAATCGTACTCATCGTGACCGCGTGACGCACAAGGCAGAGGCTCGAATCCGTCGAAGATCAAGTCTCCGTGGATATCGGCCGTGTAGTTTAAGCTTCCAAACCTGACCTGATGGCCAGGGGCGTAACTTTCGATCTGCTCCAGATGGCCAAGCGAGTTGGCGCGCAGTGCGAAGTCGCCGAACACAAAGATCTGTCCGGGGAGAAAAGTCTCACCCTGGACTGCATCGCTATCGATGATCATAGGAGCCATCAAGCCTAAAGGCGATGACACAGAGGAACTCTCAATGAAAGCACCAATGTCGGTGTCAAAACCGGCAGATCTCGGGTAGGGGGTGCCGAACTGTGCGTCTAAGGCGGATGGTAACAGGAGGCAGGGGACACGATGTTTTACCCAGGTTCGGGCCCTCTTGATGGAGGTAAAACCCTACGTCCTGCTTGATTTATTCTTGATGATATGGGTATTACAAGAGTTGATCTACCACGAGATCTGAGAGGCTAAACCCTAGAAGCTACCCTATGGTGTGATTGTATGTTATTGTGTCCTACGGACTAAAACCCTCCGATTTATATAGACGCCGAAAGGGTTAGGGTTACACAAGGTCGGTTACAAAGGAGGAGATATCCATATCCGTACTGCCTAGCTTGCCTTCCACGCCAAGTAGAGTCCCATCCAGACACGAGACGACATCTTCAATTTAGTATCTTCATAGTCCAATTGTTCGGCCGAAGGATAGAGTCCGGCAGTCTGGAGACCCCCTAATCCCGGACCCCCTCACCTTGCTTGCATGATCATGCAAGACGTCACCCCTCTTCCTACTATTAACCCACATGGTGGGCCCATAACCCACAGTTCCACAGGATTGAAACCTGACTCTCCTGTACACCCCCTGTTCGCAAGGTTGTTCCTCGAGCGTGGCCTCGTAAATAATTCACGGACCACCTTCCTAGTGATCTATTTTGGTAACACAGGCATTACTCATTCTTCGATGCTTTGAACCCCTTTCACTCTGTTTCAGACATCGAATGATTGTCTATCCACTTGGAACTCCTTATTGTACCTTCTTACCTTGCTCTCGATGTCTTTCATTTGTTCAACTCCAGAGATACTCATCTGTTCATTCATGGGATACCCCCAGACCATTACCCCTTATAGCCTTCTATCCTTGTCGAACTGCCCTTTACCTATTTGTAAGTACGAAGGAGTTCCTGAAGGAAGGAGGCTGACTTCATCATGATGACCTCAAGCAAAAAATGAAGGCATCAACATAAGGGATCAACTTCTTCGAGAAGAGCAAGCAAGTCCGAGAAGACCCGATAGATTCGATACCAAACATTCCCCCCTTACACTACCTCTTAAATCTCGGGACAAGATTTCTTGAAGTGGAGGAGAATTGTGACGCCCGAATACTTAAGCTAGAGTGAACCTCTGCTAATGATGCCACGTCACCTCGATTACTGTTGCTAATCTCGCGTTAGTTCGAAACCGGTTCGGATTTAAATTAAAAATCAAGCAAACAATAAAAGTTTTCAAATATGAAAACTAAAATGTTCTTACTCTGACAAATAATTCATGAGATATATTGGTGGAGAAAACAAGTTTTTATAAAATGTTTAAATGCACTAGACTAATTAAATTAGTAGCTATAACCAATAATCAAATGCTTTTGTAACATAGAAAATATTAAACTAATTTATTTGGGAGCCCAAGTTATTGTGGCATTAGCATAAGTAGTAACATTATTTTAGGAACAAATTATATATACTTTTTTATAAAACTTTAGTAAATAGAAAATAAAATAAAACAGTAAAAGAAATAAAGAAAAAGAATAGAAAACGCAAAAACATAAAACAAAACTAAAAAAGAGAGGAAGAGAAAAGCCCCTCCCCTCCCCTGGGCCACATGGCCCAGTAGGCCTGCTGGCCCAACAGCCAACCTCCACCCCTCCTGCTACCTCGCTACAGAGGGCAGGGGCGTGGAGGCCATCTGAAGGCCGACCAACGCCGTGGAGGCCATCTGTCGGCTCCCCCTCACCTACAAGACCACGGCGCCCCTCCCCCTCGAACCGTAGGACGCCCCTGCCTCTCCCCCATTCCTCCTCGCGCCGCGCCTCGCTCTCCCTCGACGCGCCCGCTCACCCGAGCTCGCGTACGCCATGGCCGTCGATGCCATCACGGAAACCGTCGATCCCCGCGCTACGCTACCACGTCCTGGAGCTTCCCCCTCGTCGTCTTCGTCGAATACAAGGAGCAGATCAAGTCGGGGAGCATCACATCAACGCCACGCCCTCCTTTCTTCTCCGGCCCCGACCCGGATCTCGCTGACGATTACCACATTTCCGCTGCACCCAGCGCCTCCCCGAGCAACTCCCCGTCATCGATGTGAGCAGCGACGCGTTTCCCCCTCCCGTCCTCCCCCTTGATTTTCTGTTGCTGCTCCTAGCTCCGCCATTGCCGCAGCTCGCTGCCGCCTGGCTCGTCGCCGGCGCGTCTCCGATAACCTAATGGTCACGGGACCATGCTCATCGTCCCTACCGCACCATGTAGGCCCCGCCTAGCCGCTCGTGCTCACCCGAGCGCCACCATCACCCTTCGTCACCGCTCCGGCCAACCTCGGCCTCCCCTGCTGCTGCCACTACCACCGGGCAACGCACGGCGCTGCCCGCGTCCGATCCCCTTTGGTCGCGCGTCCAATGGACGCAGGAGGTGCGATCCCGAACCCCTCGGCCATCCCTGTTGTTGCCGGGGCTCTATCACCGGTGCGCCGCCGTGGTTTGAACCTCCCTAGGGCACCGACAGGTGGACCCACGGTCGTTAGCCACTAACCCCGGCCCTAAAACCCCCACTGACATGTGGACTACCCCCACTTTAAGTATTAGGATTAGTTTAAATTAACTCTGTTAATTAATCCAGCCACTGAAAGCTCGGTCCCACCAACTAATTAGACTAATTTTTTTAAATAAATAAAACCTGTAAATAAAATGTCTCACTCACAAAAGGGAGCCATTGGTTAGTTTGACCAGCCAACAGTCAAACTTTGACTGCTGACTCAGCCCCCCTGGACCCACTTGTCGTCCTCTGTGTATATTGCTGTGTACACGGAGCTGGGTGCACCTAGCATTTAGTCTTTATTTTCGAATTAATAATAATTCCAGAATATTGTTAAAACTTTGAAAAATCATACAAAGTAATCCGTAACTCGGATGAATAAATTTTATACATGAAAGTTTCTCAGAACGACGAGACGAATCCGAATACGCAGCCCGTTCGTCCGCCGCACATCCCTAGCATAGCAAACACGCAACTTTCCCCCTCCGGTTCATTTGTCCGAAAATGCCAAACACCGGGAATACCTTCCCGGATGTTTCCCCCTTTGCCGGTATCACCTTCCACCGCGTTATGGCATACCTAGCACCATGTATTGCCATGTTATATTTTGTGATGCTTTGTTTGCTCCGCCTTTACTGTTTCTTCCCCCCTCTTCTTCTCCGGTAGACCCCGAGACCGGCGCTGATGCCACTGAGTACGACTACGTCACTGACGACCCTTCTTCCTATACAACAGAGCTTCCAGGCAAGCCCCCCCTTGATCATCAGATAGCGCCTATTCATTCTCTCTACTGCTTGCATTAGAGTAGTCTAGCATGTTACTGCTTTCGGTTAATCCTATTCTGCTGCATAGCCTGTCATTGTTGCTACCGTTGTTGATACCTTACCTGCAATCCTAAATAAATGTATAGGATGCTAGTATTCCATCTATGGCCCTACATTCTTGTATGTCTGCCATGCTATACTATCGGGCCGTGATCACTCGGGAGGTGATCACGGGTATATACATACATATATACATGCTATACAGGTGGTGACTAAAGTCGTGTCGGCTCGTTGAGTACCCGCAAGTGATTCCGGTGTTGGGGGTGAAGGGGCAGGTGGTTCCATCCAGGTAGTGGTGGGCCTGGGTTCCCGACGGCCCCTGACTGTTACTTTAAGGCGGAGCGACAGGGCAGGTTGAGACCACCTAGGAGAGAGGTGGGCCTGGCCCTGGTCGGCGTTCGCAGTTACTTCAAAACAACCCGCTTAACGAGATCTGGGTATTTGCTCTGAGTCTGGCTACTGGCCTATACGCACTAACCAACTACGCGGGAACAATTATGGGCACTTGACGTCGTGGTATCAGCCGAAGCCTTCGTGACATCAGCGATTGAGCAGCGCGCACCGGGTTGGACCACGTAACGCAACTTCCTTTGTAATGGAGGTTGCTAGGTTTGCTCACCGGCCGCGTACACAACGTGCAGGTGTGCAATGCGCGATGGGCCCAGACCCCTGTGTGCAAAGGATTTAGACCGGCGTGCTGACCTCTCTATTTTCCCTAGGTAGGGATGCGATGTGTTGATCTTCCGAGATCGGCATGACCCAGAAAAGTGTGTCCGGACAAAGTGGATCGAGCGTGTTGGGAAATGTGGTGCACCCATGCAGGGAAGTTAATCTTTTCGAATAGTCGTTATCTTCGGTAACAGGATGACTTGGAGTTGTACCTTGACCTTATGACAACTAGAACCGGTTACTTAATAAAACACACCCTTCCAAGTGCCAGATACAACCGGTGATCGCTCTCTCACAGGGCGACAAGGGGAGGATCATCGGTTAGGATTATGCTACGCGATGTTACTTGGTGAAGTTACCATCTACTCTCTTCTTCTGCTGCAAGATGGAGGTTACCAGAAGCGTAGTCTTCGATAGGACTAGCTATCCCCCTCTTATTCCGGCATTCTGTAGTTCAGTCCACATATGATACCCCTTTTCCATTGGATACCAATGCATACATATGTAGTGTAGCTCCTTGCTTGCGAGTACTTTGGATGAGTACTCATGGTTGCTTTGCTCCCCCCCCCTTTTCCCCTTTCCTATACCCGATTGCTGCGACCAGACGTTGGAGTCCAGAAGCAAGACGCCACTATCGACGACGACTCCTACTACACTGGAGGTGCCTACTACTACGTGCAGCCCGCTGGCGATGATCAGGAGTAGTTTAGGAGGATCCCAGGCAGGAGGCATGCGCCTCTTTCGATATGTATCCCAGTTTGTGCTAGCCTTATTAAGGAAAACTTGTTTAGTTATGTATGTACTTAGATATTGTTGCTTCCGCTGACTCGTCTATAATCGAGCTCTTGTATTCGAGCCCTCGAGGCCCCTGGCTTGTAATATGATGCTTGTATGACTTATTTTATTTGTAGAGTTGTGTTGTGATATCTTCCCGTGAGTCCCTGATCTTGATCGTACACGTTTGCGTGTATGATTAGTGTACGGTGAAATCAGGGGTGTCACACTACGATGGCACAGAAGTGGCCATCACCGCCGACTACCCCGGTCTTCTCCTGGCTTCACACGTGAGTGATCCGAACACACCTTATTCAAAAGAGATCTCTCCTTCCTTCTTACCCACTGCACCGTCTTGTGCTCAAAAGGGGAAGGGCTCGGCGCGCCGTACTACTCCAGGGGTACCTCCAAAGAGAGCGTCCCCCACTCCGGGCGAGCCTTCCAAGAGGAAAGCGAATGAAGATACGGCCGTGCCCTCGTCCAAGAGGTATGAATTCGCCAACCTGCACTTGAGCAGTCACATCCAACCGTGACCCTCCTATTATTCATGTGTCAGGAGAAAAACATGCCGGACCGTATCCGGAGGATCAAGCGGCCGTACTTCCCGCAGCCAGGATTCAAATCCTGCCATGAAGATGGGGGCCGATACGGAGGCGAAGCTAGACTATCCTCCGACCGAGGAATCAGATGATGTATCCATCACCAACTCAGAAGTGGAAAGTGCGATGAATCATCGGCACCGCCGGGCCATTTTACAAGACCCTGGCTTTTCAGAAGAGTCTTTTAATGCCTTCAACTCGGCAGATGCGTACATCCGAGCTGCTCGAGATGGGATTAACAGGGCCACAAAGCAATATTTGAAAGATGTGCAGGTAAATTTTTTTGTCTGACTATGATAACCATATGCCAGTAGCCCCCGAGACTTAAAGGAGTTGAAACAACTGATTTAAGGATAATTGTATGACCAGGTGCTTACGGAGAAGAACACCCAGCTAGCTCAGGTGCTAGAAAAGTGTCAGCGCCGACTGCTTGCTGCCAATGCCGAACTGGAGAAATATAAGGCTTCTCTCGGTAATGTTTCCTTCTATCAAAAATTCATAATGATACACCGATAATGCGAATATGGGTGCTAATATTTGTGTTCGGCCATTAGAACAAGTACAAGAGCAGCTGGACGCCGCTCGAAGCGAAGAACACGGAGCCAAAAAGCTACTAGCAGCGGGCGAGCGTGTATTGACAAAAGTCGTTCAGGAGAAAAAGAAACTCCAGGACTCGAACTCCAAACTGGGCGAAGAACTGAAAGATGTGCGAGCTCAGCTAGCTGACTCTGTAAAGGAGAACAAGAAGCTACGATGCGGCATATTCAGTATGTAGCCACTTTTGTTTTATAACAGTTTTGGAGGTAATGGTAGCTGATTTAGCTGTGATTGCAGGTGTTTTGACAAACCGCCACGAAGAGGAGGTGTCCGTATCATCAAGTGATCTTCTGCAAGGGTTGTCGCAGTTGCACGAGCAAGCTCGGCAGGCGATGCAGAGTGTAGCCAAGGCTTTATGGCCATCCGACCCCTCTCCAGGAAGCATGGAGCAGCTGGTAGAGCTGTTCAAGGGAGCACGGAGGCGTATCCGGCTGTGGAAGATATCGGCATGCTGAGAGGGTGCGCGAGAGGCCTGGGCCATGGTGAAGACGCGATATACCAAGCTGGATCCTAATCACATGGCTCGGGTCGGACCGGTAGGGTCAGATGGGGAAGAAAATCCCGTTAGTTTAGTATATGACCAAGTAGAGGTGGTCGTCAAATATTCTCAGCAGGATTGTAAGTTAGACCGCCTGTTGGAAGGTGTAGAGAAAGAGGTGTTCGAGTCCAAGTGACTGTGTACTTCCCTCATCTAGCTGAATTGTATATCATTTGTCATGGCAGACCTTTTCGCTTCAACCTCCAGACTCTAAGGTGCGTAGTGTTTCCGAATACCGTCGCGGTCGAATAGGCCGGGGTATGCGTGGAAAACTAGGCGTAGGGGTCATAGTTTCTTGAACAGACAAGTTGTATCTAGCTAGCTATGTTATATTACATTGATATCGTAAGAAACATCTTCCAGAGAGAATAGTTCCGTTAAGGGTTCCTTTCCCTTGGTGTGCATGCATTTAATGTACATGTCTGAATGGTGATGCGAGCACCACTGTTTGTATACCTTCTGGGAGTGCACAATGGAGTGAGTTTAGAAAATATCTTTAATTCACCGACCGAATATTCCCTTAAGAATGCTAGCTTTCGGCTTCACCCAGTCTGAGATACACATCTGGATGACCCGGCAGTAACAATCGCAGAGGTGCTCCCTTTATGCCCTAGCCGAACTAACAGGAACGTAGGGCATAAGCACAGGAGCCAGGCAACCCAGCTTGGCCAAAACTTAAGTCATATCGATGCAAATAGTGGCGAAGAAAAGGTACATATGGAAAAACTCATATGTGAGGAGCTTGATGCTCAAGGAATGACAAGAACTTCTGTCCGAGAAGCCCCCAGGTACAAGTGGTGTACATGTTTAAAGATGTATGTGCCAATGGTGTGCGGTCTAGCCGTACTTAAAGCTTTAAAGCAAGAAAAAGAAAGTGATCTAAAAAGAGAAAAAATAATGGAAACTACAGAGGAGGAGGAGACGAACAATGAGTTTAGCGCTAGGCGTAGAATCTCCGGAGTCTAGCCGCGTTCCAAGGGTTCGGCTTGAGGCGATTGTCTGATGCACCGCGAAGACGGTACACTCCTCCAGTGAGAACTTCATCAATTATGAATGGACCCTCCCATTTGGGCTTGAGTTTGTCCTTTTCCTTCTCCGGGAGGCGTAGAACGAGTTCGCCGACGTCGTAAGTATTGGCCCGTACTTCTCTGCTTTGATATCTTCACGCCTGTTGTTGGTAAATTGCTGAACGAGCTTTTGCGACATCACGTTCCTCGTCCGGGGCATCTAGGTTGTCCTGCCGATCAAGCTCGGCTTCTCTCTCTTCGTACATACGCACTCTAGGTGAGTCGTGAATAATATTCCAGGGCAATACGGCCTCTGCACCATACACCATGAAGAAAGGTGAGTACCCGGTAGTACGGTTGGGCGTGGTCCGCAGCCCCTAGAGTACGGAGTCGAGCTCCTCGACCCAGTGTTTTTCTGATTCTTTCAAAGAACGCACTAGTCTGGGCTTGATGCTTCTCATAATAAGACCGTTGGCACGTTCTACTTGACAGTTGGTTTGTGGGTGGTACACGGAGGCGTAATCAAGTTTGATACCCAGAGTAGTACACCAGGTTTTTACCTTGTCGGCTGTGAAATTGGAACCGTTGTCAGTGATGATGCTGTGTGGGACACCATAACGGTGCACAACATCAGATATGAAGTCTATCACCGGGCCGGACTCATCCGTTTTGACCGGTTTAGCCTCTATCCACTTAGTGAATTTGTCCACCATAACCAGCAGATATTTTTTCTTATGGCTTCCCCCTTTAGGGGGTCCAACCATGTCGAGTCCACAGACCATGAAAGGCCAAGTGATGGGGATTGTTTGTAGGGCAGTGAGGGGCATATGGCTTTGATTGGCAAAGAGTTGGCATTCGACGCAATGTTGGACAAGGTCCTGTGCATCCGCTAGGGCCGTCGGCCAATAAAACCCTATATGGAAGGCCTTGCTAACAAGGGCCTGAGCTATGGCGTGGTGCCCGCCGAGTCCGACATGGATTTCAGCCGGGAGCTGCCGCCCCTCTTCCTCCGATATACATTGTTGAAGGACTCCGGTGGCGCTTTTCTTGTAAAGTTCTCCATCATGTACCTTGTAGGCCTTCGGGTGCCGGACAATGCAGCGGGCCTCATTATGGTCCTCAGGAAGCTCCTTCCTATTAAGGTAGGCCAGAAAGGGTTCGGTCCATGGGGCAATGACTGCCATGATGAGATGCACCGATGGTGTTATGTCGATGTTTCCGGGATCTGGGGTTATGTTTGGGTCCAGACTAGTGTTTGCCGTTTTCCCCCTGCCACACCACGGATGGCTTGAAGAGCCTTTCCATGAAGATGTTAGGTGGGACGGGGTCGCGCTTAGCGCCAATACGAGCAAGGACATCCGCCGCTTTATTACTTTCTCGAGCCACATGATGGAACTCGATCCCCTCGAACTGGGCCGGCATTTTTATGACCGCGTTTGATACGCTGCCATCTTCGGATCTTTAGCGTCAAAATCTCCATTTATTTGAGGTATTGCAAGGTTTGAGTCCCCGTGCACTTCTAGGTGTTGTCTGCCCATGGAGATAGCCATCCGGAGACCATGCAATAAGGCCTCATATTCGGCTACGCTATTGGAGTCTGTGTATAGTATTTGGAGAACATACTGGGCGATGTCTCTGGTGGGGGTCTTTAAAATGACACCCGCTCCTAACCCTGCCAACACTTTGGAGCCGTTGAAGTGCATGACCCAATTGGAGTATGTGTCGTACTCTTTAGGGAGTTCGGCCTCTGTCCATTTGGCGATGAATTCGGCCAGAACTTGGGATTTGATAGCTCAACGTGGTTTGTATGTAATGTCAAATGGCAAGAGCTCAATGGCCCATTTGGCAATCCGGCCTGTAGCATCGCGGTTGTTTATAATGTCGTTGAGTGGTACTTCGGACGCCACCGTGATCGAAAACTCCTGGAAGTAGTGATGGAGCTTTCGGGATGCCATGAAGACCGCGTATGCTATTTTTTGATAATAAGGGTACCGGGACTTGCATGGTGTAAGGACAGTAGACACATAGTATACTGGCTTCTGAAGTGGGAATTTATGTCCGTCCTGTTCTCGTTCAATGACGAGTACGGCACTCACCACCTGATGTGTTTCCGATATGTATAATAACATTGGTTCGCCGTCATTTGGTGTGGCCAGGACTGGATTGCTCGCAAGAAGGGTTTTTATTTCTTCCAGGACGGCTGTTGCCGTGTCCGTCCACTCGAAGTGGTTGGTTCGCCGTAGAAGGCGATAGAGTGGCAGTGCCTTTTCTCCTAATCTGGAGATGAAGCGGCTTAGAGCTGCCACGCAACCTGCAAGTTTTTGAACTTGTCTAAGGTCTGTTGGCTTAGCCAATTGTGACAAATCTTGGAGTTTGGCTGGGTTTGCTTCGATTCCCCTATTGGAGACAATGAATCCCAACAGTTTTCCAGCGGGGACGCCGAAGACACACTTTTCCGGGTTGAGCTTGATGCCATACGCCCTGAGGTTGTCGAAGGTAAGACGTAAGTCGTCTATTAGTGTTTCCACGTGCCTGGTTTTGATGACGACGTCATCAATGTAAGCTTCTACTATTTTGCCAATCTGTTTCTCCAGGCATGTTTGAATCATGCATTGATATGTGGCGCCGGCGTTCTTGAGCCCAAAGGCCATGGTATTGAAGCAGAATGGCCCGTATGGGGTAATGAATGCTGTTGCAGCTTGATCGGATTCCTTCATTTTGATTTGATGGTATCCGGAGTATGCATCAAGGAAACACAGTGAGTCGTGCCCTATGGTGGCGTCAATGATTTGATCAATGCGGGGGAGGGGGAAGGGATCCTTAGGGAAGGCTTTGTTGATGTCTTTGAAATCGACGCACAGGCGCCAGGATTTGTCCTTCTTTGGTACAATCACTAGGTTTGCCAGCCAGTCCGGATATTTAATTTCTCTAATGAATCCGGCCTCGATGAGTTTGGATAGCTCCTCCCCCATGGCTTGTCGCTTGGGTTCGGAAAAGCGCCGCAGTGTTTGCTTAACCGGTTTAAACCCCTTTAATATATTGAGGCTATGTTCGGCCAGCTTGCGTGGGATTCCTGGCATGTCCGAAGGGTGCCAGGAAAATATGTCCCAGTTTTCGCGTAGGAATTCTTATAGTGCGGCGTCAACTGTTGGGTTCAGTTGAGCTCCGATGGATGCTGTCTTCTTGGGGTCCGTTGGGTGGACCTGGAATTTGACTACTTCTTCTGCCGGTTTGAACGAGGTGGATTTGGGGCGTTTATCGAGGATCATGTCATCCTTGTCCACTATGGAGCGTAGTGCGGTTAATTCTAGGGCTAAGGATGCGGTTTTGTTTTCAGCGCGGAGTGCTATGTCCGGATCACTGATGAGAGTGAATATACCGTCTGGTCCGGGCATTTTGAGCTTCATATATCCGTAGTGAGGTATAGTTTGGAAGCGTGTAAAAGCATCCCGCCCCAATAGGGCGTGATATCCGCTGTTGAAAGGGGCCACTTGGAAGGTTATTTCTTCGGACCGATAGTTCTCCGGTGATCTGGATACCACATCAAGTGTGATTTTGCCCGCACACTGCGCCTCCCGACTAGGAATAATTCCCCGGAAGGTTGTTTTAATTTGTTTGATGCGGCTCCTATCTATTTCCAATTTATGGAGTGTGTCCTCATGAATGAAATTTAGTCTGCTACCGCCGTCCATGAGGACCTTGGTGAGTCGAAACCCATCCACGATGGGGCCGAGGACTAACGCGGCTGGTGCTCATGATGTTCTGTACTTTGGTCCATCATCAGCGTTGAATGTTATAGCCGTGTCATTCCATGGGTTTATTACAGCAATTTGGCAGACTTCGTTGAGCTCGCGAAGTGCCCTTTTGTGCTTGTTAATTGAAGTGAATGTCTTGAAGACTGTCAATACTCTTGGGTCGTCTTCTTATGTGTGGTGTTGTTCTAGGGCGTCCTTGATAAGGATGTCCTAGCCGCTCTTGGCTACCTGTCATAGTATCCAACATGCTCTAAGGCTGTGGGTTGCCACGGTATCTGTTGTTGTATGTATTTTGCAAGGGCCATCGAGCCACCCTTCCAGAACAGTGCCTTGCTGTATAGTGGCTTTGTGTTTTTTGACTGTTGGATTGGGCGTGCCACGAGGGTACGCCCTTTTCGCCTGTAGGGGAAGTTGAGTTGGGGCTGGTGGTTCCCAGCGAGCTGCCCGAGTTTCCCAGGCGCTTTCCATTGCGTAGTATTTTTGTACGATGGTTGCTAAGTCAGTAAATTTTAGTATGCGGCGGCGATTGATGGCGTTGAGGATTCCTTCGTCCGCATAGTTTTTGCAGAACGCTGATATTGCGTCCTCGTCACGGCAATCCTTTACATTGTCCTTGACAAGGAGGAATCTGGCCCAAAAGTGGTGGACCTTCTCCTGAGGTTGCTGCTTTATGCTCATGAGAGCCTCTATATCCGGGTGGGTGGGTGGAATTAAATCCGAGCCCCAACCTAACCAGTTGTCCGGAGTCCGAAGACCTTCCGGACTACGCATTCCGGGTTCCGGAATATCTTCTGATTGTTTGGAACTGCCGTCCGATGCTATGTTTGGAGGGCTGGTTGCGTCCTTTCGTGGGTGAGTATCCGGCTCTTCATGAACGGCGACTCGAACATAGTCCGTCTTTAATATAGAAGAAGACTCGCTGTCCTGCTCCAGGACTGCCGCGATCTGGTGGGTGACCGGTGGGATTTCGGTTTCTCCCTGATCGGTTTTAGGCCCGATCTAATCGTAATCTATGGCGATTCCCAAAGCAGCGATGCAATCTAGGAGCTTGTTTAAGGACGAAAACTCAACCGGATCCATCTGCTTGGAGTGCTCGGAGTTGATGCGAAGGGGATTTTTGATGGCCTGAGAGGTCATCGTCGGCCGCGTGGCCGAACGGGCGATCATGGTAAAGTCGCCCAGCCGGAGGGTTTGGCCCGAGGCCAAAACTACCCCTGCGGTAATATTGTCTTTAATGACAAGGCGAGCCATCGAGCCTTTCATCGATGGCACAGTGGAACTCTCAATGAAAGCACCAATGTCGGTGTCAAAACCGGCGGATCTCGGGTAGGGGGTCCCGAACTGTGAGTCTAGGATCAATGGTAACAGGAGACGGGGACACGATGTTTACCCTGGTTCGGGCCCTCTCTATGGAGGTAAAACCCTACGTCCTCCTTGATTGATATTGATGGATATGAGTGTTACAAGAGTGGATCTACCACGAGATCGTAATGGCTAAACCCTAGAAGTCTAGCCTATGTGGGTATGGTAATGAGTATATGTGTTATCCTTTCCAAACTATCCCCTTCGTTTTATATAGACACTAAGGAGATCAAGGGTTTACATGGAGTCGGTTACATAAGAAGGAATCTTTGGTCGCCAAGCTTGCCTTCCACACCAAGTAGAGTCCAATCCGGACACGGTGCAGTCTTCGGCCTTCATGTCTTCACAACCCATCAGTCCGGCCCATAGATAACATGCCAGATGCCCGAGGACCCCTTAGTCCAGGACCCCCTCAGCCAGCAGTGACGAAAAGGTCATGGCGAACTGGTTCCCATGGCTCTCAAGAGCGGCGCCCGCTCATGGCTCCTGAACCTGCCCCCGGGCTCGATCTCCTCCTGGGATGAGATGCGCGACGGCTTCATCGACAACTTCCAGGGCACTCGTGACCGCCCCCGGGCCATGGGTGACCTGCGCCGCATCAGGAAACAGCCAGGAGAGACCCTGCAGAAGTACGTCCAGTGCTTCAACAGCGTGCATCTCAAGATCCCCAAGGTGACAGACGAGGCCATGATCTCAGCGTTTTCTGATGGCGTCCGCGACATCAAGATGAAGGAGGAGCTCTCCATCCATGAGGAGCTGTGCATGACTTTGGAGCTGTTCAACATAGCAACCAAGTGGGCAAGAGCTGAGGAGGGGTGTCTCTCCCTCCTCGAGTTCCCTGCTACGGATCCAGAGGAGAAGAGGCCAAGGTCAAGGATGTGAAGCGCAAAGGGGTGGCGTACTCGCGGCAGAGCCAGACACAAAGCGCGGCCGAGACCTTCCCTACTCGTCCAAGGGCAGCCATGCGTTCTGTGCCTTCCACAACGTGCGCAGCTACAACACCAACGATTTTCAAGAGCTCAGGGCCATACGGGATGGACGCTTCGGTCGGCGCCCCGAGCGCGATGATCGGGGCTACGGCCGAGGAGGTGGACAAGGTGGAGGACGTTGGGACGACCGCGGGCCCCGCCAGGAGTGGCATGACCAGCCTCACGAGGACCGCTGGCAGGACCAGCCTCGTGAGGGCGCCTGGAGGGACCAGCCTCGCGTGGACTATCCTCAGGGCAATCCTGGTCTCCCTCCACTGCCGCCACCACCAAGGAGGAACGATGATCACCAACAGGATGAAGGGGATGGGGGCTTCCAGGAGCTGCGTGCCATCGCCTGCATCTTGGGTGGCGCTCAGGCCCCAGCTTCCCAACGCATCTTCATGCAGTTCTCTCACGAGGTGAATGCAGCCCTCCCCAAGCTCGAGGCCACGCGCCCGCTCAGATGGTCCAAGTACGCCATCACCTTTAGCTCGGCGGACCAGCTCAAATGTGCGGCAACCGTCGGCGTCCTCCCGATGCTCTGCTCACCCGTCATCAGCAATGTCCAAGTCACCAAGACCCTCGTCGACGGCGGCGTAGGGCTCAGTGTCCTGTCCGTCGAGACGTTCGACAGCCTTAAAGTGCCATACGATCAGCTCCAGCCAACCAATCCTTTCTCAGGAGTGACTGTCGGCTCCACCACCCTGATAGGACAAGTTCGTCTCCCTGTCACCTTCGGTCAGCGTGACAACTACCACACCGAGCTCGTCGACTTCGACGTCACCCACATCCGCCTGTCGTACAATGCCATCCTCGGGTACCCAGCGCTAGCCAAATTCATGGCAGTCACCCAACATGGCTACAACGTCCTCAAGATGCCAGGAAGCGGCGAAATCATCACAGTCCCCTACGAAGAAAGAGACACGGTGTGCTCCCTCGAGCGCGCCTTCCAAGCTGCAGCAGTCGGAGACCCTGGCAGTGCGTATGTGTAGTACCCTCCTGAGGCCAGCCACAAGAAGAAGAAGAAGCAGCTACCCCACACTGGGCCTCAGGGGAGCGCCGCCTCCAGCGGCGCCACCTTAGGATCGGCGCCCGCGCCTAGGGCGCCTCCCTCCCTTGCATAGGGAGGCGCGCCCGGTGCCCTCCTCGGGCAGGGCTCGGGAGCCTCTTCTGGAGGGCCTCAGACCTAGCCAGTATCACGAGGGAGGCGCTCGGGCACCACGTGGAGGCATGCTTCACGACACGTTTCCCCGAGGAGGACACCGGGTGAGGAGCGCCCGGTGCTCAGGAGATCATCAGCAAGGCCACTCAGGAACTGTAGGATGCAAGAGCCATGCGCGGCGACCACCGCCCACCTGGCGCTGCTCCCCATCCAGGCGCGGATGGCGGGCTGCGCGTCTGCGTCGACGTCCCAGGGCTCAACAGGGCCGCATCTCAGGAGCTCTTCTGGCCTTCACGCATGGGACGTTGCAAGGGCCCACCTCACAGCTACGTTCGCATGCCGTTCGGCCTGCCAAGCGTGGTAGCCGCCTTCCAGTGCAACCTGCGGAGCATCCTGGCAGGTCAGGAGGCCAGGCATCACGCATGTCGGCGTTCTGGGAACGGGGGTCCCCAGACTTGCCTGCCTGCGGCCTGCGGCGTGGCTCAAAGGGGGGCCCAGCACGGCCTGTCTTCACCAACACAAACCCAAGACCCTTGCGAGGGGCCAAGCCTCGCGAGGCGGGCGACGCGAAGCTTCCTCAGGCACGGCCTCGTCAGGCTGGCTCACGAGGAGGCGGAGCGATCAAGGTGGGGTACCTCGCGAGGTGCCCATGACGCAAGCCGTGACGACTCAGGGCGCCAGGCGGGTGCCAGCCCGCGCAGCGTCCTCCTTTCCTCTTTGGTGCAAAGGGGGCAAGTGCAGCCGCGGAGTACCGAGGCATCAGGCAAAGGTTGCCATTTCGGTGCAATGAGACCAAGACCAGGAGGACTACGAGACAGAGGTCATCGTGGAGCCCAAGACGGCATCATCACCAGAGCTTTGCGCAGGCGAAGACTGCTTTTGTCAGGATAGCTGATACTTGCTGTCCCCCTTCAAATTAGCCCGCCATTGTTGGCTCCCTTCCCGCTCAATATTTGGGAAGAGGACCAGGGCCTCTATAAATAGGAGCAGCCACCCACACAGCAAAGGGGGGTTCGGTTCCGGTTCGGTCAGAGAGAGAGAGAGAGAGAGAGAAAGGTGGCTGAACTCCTCCCAGCAGTTCATCGCCTCAGCCAAGAACAGACCCTCGCGAGGCTGTTCTTCCTTGTATTGTTCATCATCATCAGCCCAAGAGGCAATCCACACACCACACACTGGAGTAGGGTATTACACCACAACGGTGGCCCGAACCAGTATAAACCCTGTGTCTCTTGTGTTGTTCTTTCCTTAGTTTTAGATCCTAGCATGGCGGAGAGGTGCAGGTAGGTAGGAGGCGAAATCTCCGCGCGCACCCAAGTGTTCGAACCTCAAGGGTCTGTCGGAACCCGAAATCCGACATTTGGTGCGCCAGGTAGGGGTGCGCCGGAATTCGTCTTCCACCGCCCCGTTCTCCTCCGACCGTCACGCCCATGTCTGACGCC
The DNA here is from genome assembly GCF_003073215.2 of Triticum urartu. Classification (NCBI taxonomy): domain Eukaryota; kingdom Viridiplantae; phylum Streptophyta; class Magnoliopsida; order Poales; family Poaceae; genus Triticum; species Triticum urartu. Next base: position 425,133,627 of record NC_053025.1, read on the forward strand.
CATCGGGCCCGCGGCGAGCGCCGGGCCGCACTCGCTTCCCGCATCGCCCAGACGGCCCCTATCGGCGGGCATCCATGCCGTTCCCCGTCACCTGCCGTCAACGCCGCCACTGGCCCGGCGGGGGACGAGCAGCAAGCATCGTCCCAGCATCCGTCCGTGGGGCAAGACGGCCGCACCGCAACTCCCTCGCTCACCCCAGCTGGATCTTCGTCCCGCGCGCTCCGCGCACCCATGGAGGCTCGGGCTGCACTCATCGTGGCAAACGAGCTCCTACGCTACCGTCCCGTCAACGACGTCTATGAGGAATGGCTCGACCGCGTCGCCGAGCTTGTCCGCGCTGCAGGGGGCTCTTACGCGCCGTCCGTTCCGCTGCACCGCACCCCGCCCAGCGCGGGCGAAGAGGCTCCGGCGGCGCCCCGGCCGCCTCCTCCTCAAGAAGACGCCATGGCTCCAAGGAGCATGGCCCCTGGGCGGAACCCGCTCCGTCAGGTGCCAGCGCAGCAAGAACAGAGCTGCCCAGAAGTCCCTCGCCCGCCAGAAGCTGCCCGGGCGCTCCTTGCTCCAGCACGTCACGACCATCCCCCTGGTCCCGTGCGTGGGGACATGCAAGACTAGGCTCTCCGTCACCTAAGGCCTCCCGTGGCCACAGCAGGCTGCCGCGCCTACACCCCCGAACTACACAGCGTCGCGTGGCCCAGCAAGTTCAAGCCAGACCTGCCTCCTCGCTACGACGGCACGGCCGACCCTGCGGAGTTCCTCCAGCTCTACGAACTGGGCACCGAAGCTACCAACGGAGACGAGAAGGTCATGGCCAACTGGTTTCCCATGGCGCTCAAGGACAGGGCCCGCACCTGGCTCCTGAACCTAGCTCGAGGCACACTCTCCTCCTGGGAAGAGATGCACACCCGCTTCATCGCCAACTTCCAAGGTACTCGCGACCGGCAACCCGCCGTGAGCGACATACACCGCATCAAGCAACAACCCGGGGAAACCCTGCAGAAGTACATCCAGCGCTTCAACAATGCACGCCTCAAGATCCCCAAGGTGACTGAGGAGGCCATCATCTCAGCTTTCTCCGATGGTGTGCGTGACGTCAAGATGAAGGAGGAGCTGGCGATGCATGAAGACCTGTGCACTTCCTTGGAGCTGTTCAACTTGGCAAACAAGTGCGCCAGGGCTGAGGAGGGGCGTCTCTCCCTCCTCGAGCTGCCTGCCGCAGACCCAGAAGAGAAGAAGCTCAAGGCCAAGGATGTGAAGCGCAAGGGGGCTGCAGTGCTTGCGGCAGAACCAGACAACAAGTGGGGCAGAGATCAGCCCGAACCTCCCAAGGGCAGCCGGTACTGTGTGTACCACGACCTCCACACCCACAACACCAATGAATGCCAAGAACTCCGAGCCCTGCGTGAAGGAAGGATCGGCCGTTGCCCCGACCGCGGTGACCGGGGCTACGGTCAGGGAGGAGGAAGAAACGCAGGACGCTGGGAAGACCGTGGGCCGCGCCAAGGGTGGCGCGACCAACCTCGCGAGGATCGCTGGCAAGACCCGCCTCACGAGAGAGGATAGAGGGATCAGCCTCGCGAGGGAAACTGGAGGGATCAGCCTCGCGAGGATCGCCCGCTAGGCAACGCAGGCTTCCCACCGCTGCCGCCGCAGCCAAGGAGAAACGAGGACCGCCAGCAAGACGAGGAGGCTGGGGGCTTCCAGGAGCCGCGCGCGATCACTTGCATCCTGGGCAGAGCTCAAGCCCCAGCCTCTCAGCGCATCTTCAAGCAGTTCACCCGCGAAGTGAACGCAGTACTCCCCAGACTCGAAGCCGCACGCCCTCTCAGGTGGTCGGCGTGGGCCATCACGTTCAGCTCAGCAGATCAGCTCAAGTGTGCGGCAACAGCCGGGGTCCTCCCGATGCTTTGTTCCCCAATCATCAGGAACGTGGTGGTCACCAAGACCCTCATCGATGGCGGGGTAGGGCTCAACGTCCTGTCCGTGGAGACGTTCAACAACCTCCAAGTGCCCTACAGCCAGCTTCAGCCAACCAAGCCCTTCTCCAGCATCACTAACGGTTCCACGGTCCCGATTGGGCAGGTCCGCCTCCCTGTCACCTTCGGGGCACGCGACAACTACCTCACCGAGCTCATCGACTTTGACGTCGCTCACATTCGCCTGCCGTACAACGCCATCCTTGGGTACCTAGCACTGGCCAAGTTCATGGCCATAACTCACCACGGCTACAACGTCCTCAAGATGCCAGGAAGTGGCGGAGTCATCATGGTGCCCTGTGAAGAGAAGGACGCAGTGTGTTCCCTGGAACGAGCCTTTCAGGCCACATCACTGGAAGACCCGGATTGCGGAAGCAGGAGGCTTCCCGAGGCCACCCCCAAGAAGAAGAAGACATCGTCCGGCTCGACCACTCAGGAGGCAGGCCCCTCTGGGCCCGTGCCTGCCCAGGGGGAGCCTCCCTCCATCGCATAGGAAAGCGCGCCCGGCGCCCTCCTCAGGCAGGGCTCGGGGGCTCTCCCCTGGAGGGCCACCGACCTAGCCAGGGTCACGAGGGAGGCGCTTGGGCACCACATGGAGGCTTGTTTTGGAGCACGTTTCCCTCAAGAAGGAGCAAGGCAAGCAGATCCAGACCCACAAGAGTTTGTCAGCAAGGCCATTCAAGAGCTACATGAGTCAAGAGTCATGAGAGGCGCCCGCCGCCTACCAGCAGTGGCCCCCCATCCAGGCGAGGATGGTGGGCTGCGCGTCTGCATCGACATACCAGGGCTCAACCGACTCGTCTCTCTGGAGCTCCTCTGGCCCTCGCGAGTGGGGCGCTGCGGAGGTCCACCCCATAGCTACGTTCGCATGCCTTACGGCTTGCCGAACGCGGCTGACGCGTACCAGCGCTTCATGAGGGGCATCATGGAGGCACGAGAGGCCAGGCGTTCCGCAGCCCTGGCAGAGATGGAGATGGCCCGCGAGGAGCCGCCAGCGCCTCCGGAGACTCCCGAGGACCCTGGGCCTGGGGGCTCGTGAGGATCGGCTCCCGCAGCCCCCCGAGCCTGCTACACCAACACCCCTTCATCCTCAACATCATCAGGTGACATCTTTCGAGTTTTACATCCAGCTGGGAGCGCCCCCAGGGCTGCATTATTCCCAGTCCGCGTGGGTCCGTCCCCGTGGCGTGTATCCCTTTATTCCATGTCGATTAGCTTACCTTGTTGGGGGCGCCCCTCAGGCTGCATGACCCCCAAGTCGCTCGGGCCTGACCCAGTGATCTCCGCATTCCCAGCATCTATTTGAACGAATTCACTCCTTTGTGGCTAATGTGTTTTACCTAGTTGCCTGCTCAGCTGACGCCAACTAACGGAGCTGCTCCCAAACGGCACGACGCTTGCGCATGGGTCCGTCCCTGCAACACCGACAAACCTAGATGGCTGAGCTCTGGCCGCGGCAGCCCTGCACAGCGTCACCTCGTCAAGCCTTCAGTGCCTCACTACCCCTCGGAAGCAACCAATGGCTAACCGTCAATTGTATAGCAACCCCTTGCTTTCTTCTATGATGGACCTGCAGGACCTCCTGAAGGAGCTGCATCAGGCGAGGCTCTCGTTGTGCCTCCTTCGCTCTCGTCCACGCGAACCTCTTGCATGTTAAAGGGGGGGTGCCTGAGCATCGCGACTCAGGGCTCCTACTGGCTCTCCAGCCCTCACCCTCTGTCCTTGACCACGGCATCGCTACCTGGCATACCAGCGACGGCTGAGATTCGCTCGAGGGCCGGGACCCAAGGACGTAGAGCAGACAGGGGAGCTAAGGCGAGAGGGAGGAGACACACGAGGACCTCGCCAAGCAACTCCGCTCCTGCCGACGCACGGACCCGGCCACACACCAGAGAGCGGCCCCTGATCCTCGAGATAAGTTATCGCCCGGAAGCGCCAGCTACCGTGGCACCATCCCCGCACCTAATGCTATCCCCTGTTAGCGACGCCGCTCCCCTTTCTCACCAAACGACGGCTGCTTGGGCGCCAAAGGGGACCTCCTGAGCATCGCGACTCAGGGGCTCTTACCGGACTCCGGGTCGCTCACCTCCTGGCCTTGACCACGGCATCGCGACCTGGCATACCAGTGACGGCTGAAGCCGCCTTGGGACTGGGACCTGTCGGCGCAGAGCACCAAGCCCTCGTGAGGTTCGAAAGGGAGGACTAAGCTAAGATGGAATGAGCAACTCGCGCAATTCTACGACAAGTGTTATATATATAAGACAGGATCACAGGCACCTTACAAGCCCCTACGGGACGCGTTTTTGATTCCTCGCAGGGAACGGATCCTAAAGGGACACAAACTACGCGTGTCCCTGCAAAAGATGCCATCATCAACAGTGGGCCGTCAAGCACCAACGCCAACCCCATCCAGATCAGAGTTGGCGGCGGCCTGACGAGCACGCCCTGCTCCAGGAGCGGCGCCGGCTCGGGGGGCTCGTAGCTGTCGTCGCTCGTCTCCGGAGTCGCGAAGAGATCACCGGAGTCGCTGGAACCTCCGACGCCTCCACCACCTGAGGAGCCTCCAAGGGAGTGGGTGGCGTGCCCAGTCCTCATCACAGCAGGGCCTTGGCCACCTTCCCCGGGGCAGCACTCCAGCCGGCGCCCGCTCGCATCGAAGACCTTGAAGAGCATCACTGAAGCACCATCGTAGCCCAAGTGGATCGCGAAGACTCCCCTTGTCCTGCAAACCCAGGCGATCTCCCTCCAGCCGCGGGTCATGTAGACCTCACCCGGGGCGACGACCGCGACCTCTGCCTCAGTCGCGAGGGTGCTACAGCCGGCGTGCTACAGCCAGAGCTCCTGGGGCTCCCCCTGCGGGATGATGGAGGCGAAGAAGGGAGGCAGGCGAATCCAAGACTGAAGAGGAATGGCAACGTGGAGCACGAACTCTTGGGAGGAGCCCTCGGTGTGGACGAAGGCGCCGCCCGTGGCGGTCAGCATCAGCTCCTTCGGGGCTCTTGACGTGGGCGTGCAATGGAAGCGGGAACCCCGGTGGCGCCCGCTCGCCCCAAGGCCTCGGCACCACCTGAAGGGCCCCTTCGTCTGGGCCACGGGGGATGAGCCATTTCTTCGGTGGGAGGGGGTCTGGCCCCTCTCGGGGAGCCGTTCCCTTCTCTGACGCCGAGAACCGGCGGATCGGAGCCATCGCGGCAAGACGGAGCAAGGATCGGGAAGAAGGAGAAGCGAGGAGGAGTGGACTGGAAGGGCGCGCGCCGTCCCGTACTTATGGCCGGCGAAGGCCAACCGCCGGCCTCCATGATCCCAGGTAATCTTGACCCATTTTTGCATGCAGGGACTTGTTCCATCCGTGCAGTTGCCGAGGCATCATGGGGAAGTGGAGATACCCACGTCCAATCAACCGCCACGTGGTGCCCAAGGCCGCAGGCTGTTGGGGGCCCGCGGCACTTCGCTCTTGCCCTTCCGCCTCCCTGCACGGCCAAGTCCGGGCGCGCCTTCGGCCCGGGGGCTACTGTCGGTGTTCTGGGAACGGGGGTCCCCAGACTTGCCTGCCTGCGGCCTGCGGCGTGGCTCAAAGGGGGGCCCAGCACGGCCCGTCTTCACCAACACAAACCCAAGACCCTCGCGAGGGCCCAAGCCTCACGAGGAAGACGACGCGAAGCTTCCTCAGGCACGGCCTCGTCAGGCTGGCTCACGAGGAGGCAGAAAGATCAAGGCGGGGTACCTCGCGAGGTGCCCATGACGCAAGCCGTGACGACTCAGGGCGCCAGGCGGGTGCCAGCCAGCGCAGCGTCCTCCTTTCCTCTTTGGTGCAAAGGGGGCAAGCGCAGCCGCGGAGTACCGAGGCATTAGGCAAAGGTTGCCATTTCGGTGCAACGAGACCAAGACCAGGAGGACTACGAGACGGAGGTCATTGTGGAGCCCAAGACGGCGTCATCACCAGAGCTTTGCACAGGAGAAGACTACTTTTGTCAGGATAGCTGATACTTGATGTCCCCCTTCAAATTAGCCCGCCATTGTTGGCTCCCTTCCCGCTCAATATTTGGGAAGAGGAGCAGGGCCTCTATAAATAGGACCATCCACCCACACAGCAAAGGGGGGTTCGATTCCGGTTCGGTCAAAGAGAGAGAGAGAGAGAGAGAGAGAGAGAGAGAAAGGTGGCTGAACTCCTCCTAGCAGTTCATCGCCTCAGCCAAGAACAGACCCTCGCGAGGCTGTTCTTCCTTGTATTGTTCATCATCATCAGCCCAAGAGGCAATCCACACACCACACACTGGAGTGGGGTATTACACCACAACGGTGGCCCGAACCAGTATAAACCCTATGTCTCTTGTGTTGTTCTTTCCTTAGTTTTAGATCCTAGCATGGCGGAGGGGTGCAGGTAGGTAGGAGGCGAAATCTCTGCGCGCACCCTCGTGTTCAAACCTCAAGGGTCTGCCAGAACCCGAAATCCGACAACGCAGTCCTGGTGGAGATGGAGACGGTCCTCAAGGATCCGCTTGGACCCTCAGGGCCTCCCGAGGCTCAGGGTCCCGGTGGCTCGTGAGGAGCAACCCCTTCACCACATGTCTTCAGCTACCCCGACACTCCTTCGATAACCAAACCAGGTGACATTTTCCAAGTTTATTTAGCTGGGAGCGCCCCCTGGGCTACATCATTCCCAGGGCGTGTGGGTTTGTCCCTATGGCATGTATCCTTTTATGTCTTTAGCTTACTCTGCTGGGGGCGCCCCTCGGGCTGCATCATCCCCAAGCCGCTCGGGTCCAACCCAGTGGTGTGTATCGTTCTTGCATTTACCTGAGCTAGTTTTCTTTTCATGCATAATCTATCTATGGTTATCACCTGCTTGATAGTAACCCACCATGGGAGCCGCGCGCCGATCGTCTTTCTTCAGGATCCTTCGCATAAGAAGGCTAGGCACGGTGTCTGTGCTCGGGCCCGTCCCTGCAGCGTCGATAAATCCAACGGCTGAGCTCTGTCTGGCGGGTCGGCCCCGTTCACGTCACCTCCTAGGGTCATTAGTGGTTGGCCTTCTCGTGCGATAACCTCAGGAAATTCATTCAGCGCAGGTTGCCTACCCATCTTGCAGGAACACCCCAGCCATCAAGAACCAAGACCAGGCGCAACCCGCCTTGGGGTAGGGCCTCGTGAGTCCCGTGCTAGCTCACGAGTGCCCAGACACACATCGTCTAGCCTTGCCGTGCAAGCCATGTGTCAGGGCGGGGTTGTACACGCCCCGAGGGCTCTTCGCAGTAGGGAGTCCCCTCCCACGTGCCAGTGGAAGCACCATGCTTTGCACTAGCAGTCGACACTGCCGAGGAGCGGCTATGCCCGTGCAAGTGCGAAAGCGCTATGCTCCGCGCTGGTGATAAACAACTGTGGGCGGCCTCACGGCCGCATCAACCTCAGGGAGCCTCTGAGCTCAGTGTCTGGCCTCATCGCAAGACCTCCCCTCGGGAGAGTCGCGCGAGGGGGCTGGCCACGGGGGCTGCGCTCGGGTCACGCCCAAGTGTACGCCACCTTGCCAGGTCCCTCGGACCTGGTCATCGCGGACACTCCCAAGCGGAGCCAAGGTACCAAGGTCGTTTGCATGTCAAGGGGGACTCCTGAGCATTGCGACTCTGGAGCCTAACTGACCACGTAGCCCCTCACTCCTTGGTTCTTCCTGGTGATCCATACGGCCCAATGGCGGCTGAGGTATGCGCGGGGTCGGGCCATGCCGACGTAGAACACTAGGCCTACTCCTAGATCTCCTTTCTATAGGTTGTTTGCGTGTCAAGGGGGACTCCTGAGCATCGCGACTCAGGAGCCTAACTGATCACGTAGCCCCTCACTACTTGGTCCATCCCGGTGATCCGGACGGCCCAATGGCGGCTGAGGTATGCATGGGGTCGGGCCCTGCCGACGTAGAACGTAAAGCAAATGGAAAGGAAATCGCAGAATTTCAAAGAAAATATTACAAGACATATTGTTCTCCTGAAACCAAACGCGAGTTTAATGCCTCCATGACGCATGGTGCATATTGCAGAAACTAAACAGGAAAGGAGCCGCCAGCAGGTCATCTCGTCATCCCTGGACACCACCGTCGCCTGCAAGGGATGCTTCTTCTTCAACGGCGTCGCCTTCACCTGTACCACCAGCCGGAGTTGCAGGATGAGTAGCTCCGCCAGTCGGGGCGTGGGAGCAAAGGCGCGGAACTTCTTCAGCAGGGGCGTGGCGGCGAGGTTCTTCTCCGAGACATTGGGCGCGTCTAGAGCCGGCTTGTACCAGGTAGGCGGCGAAAAGGCCTTGGCCTTTCGGGGCGCCATTGGTCGGAAGCTCAGAAAGGGATTGAAGCAGATCTAGAGATTTCAGAAGCAATGGGCGAGAAAGGGGATCTGAAGTGAGACGAAGGAAAGCAATGAAGGCAAGAATTGCCCGCGCCAGCCTTTTTGTTAGACGGGCAGTTGTCGAGGCAGCATGGGGAAGCGGGTCAAGTGGGGCCATAGGCTGTTAGGGCCCGCGAAGCTCCGCACTTGCCCATTGGCTTCGCCTCGAAGCCAAGTCCGAGCGCGCCTAGGGCCCAGGGGCTACTGTCGGCGTCCTGGGAATGGGGGTCCCTAGACTTGCTTGCCTGCGGACCGTGGCGTGGCTTCACCAGCGGCCCTGTACGGCCCATCTTCACCAGTAAACACTCAATACCCTCGCGAGGGGCCAAGCCTCATGAGGCAGACGACACAAGACCTCCTCGGGGCAGCTTCACCAGGCAGGCTCGCGAGGGGCGAAGAGATCAAGGCAAGGGACACCTCGCAAGGTTTCTGTGACGCAAGCCATGATGACTGGAGCAAGGCGGGCGCCAGCGTGCGCAGTGTCCTCGTTTCCTCTTTGGTGCTAAAGAGGCAAGATCAGGCGAGGAGTCCCGAGGCATCATGCAAAGATTTCCATATCGGTGCAACAAGACCAAGACCAGGAGGACGGTAGGACGAGGTCACTGTGGAGCCCAAGACGGCGTCACCACCAGAGCCTTTGGCAGGCGAAGACCACCTTTAGTTATGATAACTTGTACTAGTTGTCTCCCTTCGAATTTGGCCGTTGTGGGATCCCTTCCCGCTCAATATTTGGGGAGAGGACCAGGGCCTCTATAAATAGGACTAGCCACCACCGTAGGAAGCAAGCAAACAATGGATCCAGATCATCCTCAACCACACAAGTTCACCAAGCACAAGAGCACCTCTCCTCAGGAGGCTGTTCTTCCCTTGTAACTGTTCATCCTCATTCCAGAGGCAATCCACCACACCACACTAGAGTAGGTTATTACACCACATCGGTGGCCCGAGCCAGTATAAACTCTCGTGTCTCTTATTCTTTGGGTTCGTCGAGCTAGGCTGTGAGATCATGATGCGTGCGAGCTAGAGAGGGGAGAGATCTTCGTGCGCACCCCAGTGTTCGAACCTCAAGGGTTTTGCCGGAACCCGAAATCCGACAACGATGCTGGTTCCATCGATGTGAGTTTCAAGGACTTACATCTCTACTTCGACTTCAATGTGCTCGATGCCACTCTTGTTAGATGCCTAATTTTGTAAGTACTTAACAAACTCTGATCAACTTCTCCATACAAGGCTGTAAATGATAAACAGCAAACTGAATTTTATTCCTCTCAGGGGATTGAACGCGTAGAGAAGAAAAAGGGAGAGTGTGTATTTCATAGATCCTGAATTAGCAAATGGCACAACAATACATGGTAAGGACCTACGGGACTGGGCCGTTAACACGGTCGTCCGTCTCTTCGAAAACACGTCCCATGCAGAATCATTTCTCTAGCCATATCATGAATGGTAAGTTCATGGATTTCTTATTGTCGTTCAGATTATTGTCTTTCAGATTTCGACATAATTCATAAGTTCATGGATTTCTTAATATGTAGCAATCACTAGGTATTGGTATTCATTGTTCCAAACAAGAACATAGTTTACTACATCGATTCTCTCAGAGAGTCAACAAATGCTCAGGATCTGATGCATCTTCAGCAATTCATGGATAGGCATTGAATTCTATGATGTTGAAATTAATTTGCATTCATATCTGGTTCAATAATTGATGTTGTCAAAATTCATCATCGTTTGCAGTGTTCTCACACTGTGGAAAACTAAACCAGGGAACCTGCTCAAGAGGGAACTACCTCTGCAGCACGAGATCGTTTCTCCGGTAACACACCGAAATCCGTTATTTTTGGGAAATTTATCCAATAGTCTGTAAATACCTTTCCTTACGCTAGTCAAATGTTCAAGCTTCTAAATAAACCTCTTTCTATTTTGTCCAAAGAAAAAATAATACATCTAACACCGGTTAGGTTGTTCCTAACAGCAGAAATACATGACTAATTCTGTACAAAAAAATTCAGTGTCCTTAGCAAGAAGCCGGGACCAACCTTTGTGGATACTATATTTGCAGACACATGATCTCCATCTACAAATCTGTTGAGAGTTGTGACGATTCGCGAATTAGTACCAGTAAGTCTATCTTAATTATCTTCTACTCCACTCATATGGCACATTCTGATCTTAAAAATATTGCAGCTCATCTTAAAACCGAGGACCCCTGAACTGCTCCCGCCTGGTGAATTGCTGATGGTTCAGAGATTTATCAGCGACTTCTTCCTGGATCACTACATCAATCCCACTAGTGATAATGAAGATTTCAGCATGCCTTCTCCCGAAACAATGAGTAAGAGCTAGCCGCTAAACATATACGCATGGATCCATTGTTTTCCATCTGATGAGGTCTTCTTATTTTGTACACTATGATTAATTATGTAATGCACATATGTGTGGACAAATCATTGGAATTGAGCTGCCATATGTTCAATTGCAATTGTTGCGAAATATGTGAATGTTCTTCCTGTGGACACTATTTGTTCAATTGAATATTGTGGCGAATTTGCTTTTTGCGTGCCGATTCAAAATGGGATATTTTTGTCTATTTGTTCAATTGAATATTGTGGCGAATTTGCTTTTTGCGTGCCGATTCAAAATGTGATATTTTTTATTTGTTCAATTGAATATTTTGGCGAATTTTCTTTTTGCATGCTGATACAAAATGGGATATTTGTTTTAACCTAGCAATTGCTCCGCACACGATTCAACTAAATGAGTGTGTGCGATCCACATCGGAAAGCATACGTCAATCATAGCGGAACCGTCGGTGATACACAGCAGATCACAAACGATTTGCAACTCTACTACGTGTGCGTAGGGTTTCCGGAACCGTTCGTGATATCGCGTTATCGCACACGAGAACTCGGAGTAAACCATGCCCAATGTAAAATACAATCCCAGTCGTAAATTTTTTAGGAAATGTGTGGGATCCCAAACGAAAAACACACGTCACTCTTGCGACAACCGTCGGTGATACCCAACAAATCACAAACGGTCTGCATCACTTGTATGTGTTCGAAGGGGCTCCTGAACCGTTTGTGATAGAACATTATCGTAGGTGGTAATTGTTGGGAAATGTGTGTGATGGGGCACAAATCGCACACTGTTCATATGTTGGCCCGTGTGCCTTACATACTGTTTCCCAAACGGTTCATTACGACAGACCGTTTGGTTTCACTGCGTCATTAGAAATAATTAATCACCGATACCACACATGCGAAAGAATTTAGTGTGTGCTGCATCGCACACGATTACATCTTGGAAGGCCTTTGGGTCACTACTCCATATCCTCGACAGTTTCTGGTTCGTGTGGGAAGGGCACCCTACCGCCACACTCACTTGGCGACGGTCCCAAATGTCATCGCGGAAAGGGGTTAAAAACCGTTTGTATAGCACCGACGTGCACCAGTGTTATGATTATAAAATTTGGCAAATGGACGTCAAAACTGCATTCCTTAATGGATTCCTGAAAGAAGAGTTGTATATGATGCAACCAGAAGGTTTTGTCGATCCTAAAGGTGCTAACAAAGTGTGCAAGCTCCAGCGATCCATGTATGGACTGGTGCAAGCCTCTCGGAGTTGGAATATACACTTTGATAGTGTGATCAAAGCATAAGGTTTTATACAGAATTTTGGAGAAACCTGTATTTACAAGAAAGTGAGTGGGAGCTCTGTAGCATTTCTAATATTATATGTTGGGCATCAAGATCTATAGAGATAGATCAAGACGCTTAACTGGAATTTCACAAAGCACATACATTGAGAAACTTTTGAAGAAGTTCAAAATGGATTAGTCAAAATAAAGGGTTCTTGCATGTGTTACATGGTGTGAAGTTGAGTCAGACTCAATGCCCGACCACTACAAAAGATAGAGAGAAAATGAAAGTCATTCCCTATGCCTCAGCCATAGGTTCTATCGTGTATGCAATGCAGTGTACCAGACCTGATGTGTGCCTTGCTATAAGTTTAGCAGGGAGGTACCAAAGTGATCTAGGAGTGGATCACTGGACAGCGGTCAAGAACATCCTGAAATACCTGAGAAGGACTAAGGATATGTTTCTCATTTATGAGGTGAAAAAGAGCTTGTTGTAAATGGTTACGTTGATGCTAGATTTGACACTGATCCTGATGACTCTAAGTCGCAAACCGGATATGTATTTATATTCAATGGCGGAGCTGTCAGTTGGTGCAGTTCCAAGCAGAGCATCGTGGCGGGATCTACGTGTGAAGCGGAGTAGATAGTTGCTTCGGAAGCAACAAATGAAGGAGTCTAGATGAAGGAGTTCATATCGGATCTAGGTGTAATACCTAGTGCATCGAGTCCAATGAAAATCTTTTGTGATAATACTGGAGCAATTGCCTTAGCGAAGGAATCCAGATTTCACAAGAGAACCAAACACATCAAGAGACGCTTCAACTCTATCCGCGATCAAGTCAAGGAGGGAGACATAGAGATTTGCAAAATACATACGGATCTGAATGTTGCAGACCCGTTGACTAAGCATCTTCCACGAGCAAAACATGATCAGCACTAAGAATCCATGGGTGTTAGAATTATTACAATGTAATCTAGATTACTGACTCTAGTGCAAGTGGGAGACTGAAGGAAATATGCCCTAGAGGCAATAATAAAGTTGTTATTTACATTTCCTTATATCATGATAAATGTTTATTATTCATGGTAGAACTGTATTAACCGGAAACTTGATGCATGTGTGAATACATAGACAAAACAGACTGTCCCTAGTATACCTCTATTTGACTAGCTCGTTAATCAAAGATGGTTAAGTTTCCTGACCATAGACATGTGTTTTCATTTGATGAACGGGGTCACATCATTAGAGAATGATGTGATAGACAAGACCCATCCGTTCGCTTAGCATAATGATCGTTAAGTTTTATTGCTATTTCTTTCTTCATGACTTATACATATTCCTTTGACTATGAGATTATGCAACTCCCGAATACCAGAGGAATACCTTGTGTGCTATCAAACGTCACAACGTAACTGGGTGATTATAAAGATGCTCTACAGGTGTCTCTGAAGGTGTTTGTTGGGTTGGCATAGATCGAAATTAGGATTTGTCACTCTGAGTATCGGAGAGGTATCTCTGGGCCCTCTCGGTAATGCACATCATGATAAGCCTTGCAAGCAATGTGACTAATGAGTTAGTTACGGGATGATGCATTACGGAACGAGTAAAGAGACTTGCCGGTAACGAGATTGAACGAGGTATAAAGATACCTGTCGGTGTCAAAACCGGCGGATCTCGGGTAGGGGGTCCCGAACTGTGCGTCTAAGGCGGATGGTAACATGAGGTGGGGGACACAATGTTTACCCAGGTTCGGGCCCTCTCGATGGAGTTAATACCCCACTTCTTGCTTGATTGATCTTGATGATATGAGTATTATAAGAGTTGATCTACCATGAGATCGAAGAGACTAAACCCTAGAAGCTAGCCTATGGTATGATTGTTGTTGCTCTACGGACTAAAACCCTCCGGTTTATATAGACATTGGTGGGAGCTAGGGTTACACAGAGTCGGTTACAAGGGAGGAGATCTACATATCCGAGTCGCCAAGCTTGCCTTCCACGCAAAGGAGAGTCCCATCCAGACACGGGACGAAGTCTTCAATCTTGTATCTTCATAGTCCAATAGTCCGGCCAAGGGATATAGTCCGGCTGTCCGAGGACCCCCTAATCCAGGACTCCGTCAGTAGCCCCTGAACAAGGCTTCAATGACGATGAGTCCGGCGCGCAGATTGTCTTCGGCATTGCAAGGCGGTTGCTCCTCCGAATACTCCGTAGAAGATTTTGAACACAAGGATAGTGTCCCGCTCTGCAAAACAAATTCCACATACCACCATAGAGAGTATAATATTTCCACAAATCTAATCTACTGACAACTTTTCATAACGTGACATCACGCCATGGCTCCGGTTATTATTCGAACCGTTTTCTCAACCAGCTACTGCACATATTGCGAGGCGGTTTTCTTGGAACATCTTGTCGAAGCAAAGATCACGTCCCCTTATCATGGGATTCTCATTAATACAGGTGTGGGTAACCCAACCGCGCCATCAATCACGACGCTTGGGGAATAAGCGAGTTTTACCAGGAAAGTGGGGAGGCATGCAGTTCTACCGCCCTTATAAAGGGATAAGGACTCCTCTTTTTTACCCACGCCTTCTTCTCCTATGCCCATCCATTCTTGCGCACTCGAGCTCCAGCGCCCTAGTTCGCATTTTCTCTGAAGAACCACTCCAAATATGTCTGGAGCGGGAGGCAAGTGGATGGCCTCTACCGTCCGGAAGAAGGACATCAAGAAACTTCGGGAGGCCGGGTATCTAGCCCTGGAAATCGATCACTGTCTCCCGACGTCGGGACAGATCGTCCCTACCTCGGAACCCCACGAAAGGGTCGTATTCCTCCCTCATTTTATCTACGGGCTAGGGTTTCCCCTCCACCCATTTGTTCGCGGCATCATGTATTATTACGGGATCGATTTTCATGATCTATCCCCCAATTCCTTCCTCAATATCTCGACATTCATTTTCGTGTGCGAGGCTTTTCTCCACATCCCGCCACACTTCGGCTTATGGCTGAAGATCTTTAATGTGAAGCCAAAGGTAGTGGGCGGTGAGCAAGCTGAGTGCGGGTGCGCTATGGTGAGAAAGATGCCCAACGTCACATGGCCAACGGGTACCTTCAATGACTGTCAGGGAGTGGCAACAGGAGTGGTTTTACATTACCGAGCCGTGCGGCGCGAAGTGGGCCGCTGCTCCCGAGTTCCGATCCGGAGCCCCTCTGTGGCTCACATCCTGGCTCAAGAAGGGCCTGGACTGGACTTCGTTCGACGAACTGTTGGCACTCCAAACGCGCGTCAAGGGTATGGAAGACAAGAATATCGAACTTGTCAATGTAGTCCAGGTGATGTTAGTCCGCCGGATCCTACCTTGTCAACACTGGACTTGCAATCTATGGGAATTCAATCCGAACAAGCACCAGACCCTATGAGTGCTCTTTGGCTCCTTGCACGAAGACATCTGGAAGGTGCTTTTAAGCCCGGCAAATCATGGCCGGACTCGGGCGAGGACCGCGGGTACCAACTGTCCCGCCCTGCAAGCTCAGTAAGTTACCATACGTTTTATTCACATAACTCAAGGGAAATGCTTAATGTGTTTTACACAACTTCTCCTAGGATTGGATGAAGAAGGCAGGGTGGATCCAATGTCCGGCCATGCTGCCCGAAGAATCGGTCGGCCCACTTTTGACGAAGATGTTGGACCCGGCGCCTTACAAGGTGCCGGTGAAGAAGACCGAAAAGGAGGCCAAAAAGACCCGGGGCGGCCTTCATCACCGTGGCCAACCCGCCTCCAAAGAGGACGAGGAGGAGGAAGACGAATCCCCAGTAGGGGGAAGAAAGAAGAGGACGACCTCCGTACACTTGGAGGCCGAGTCGCCTAAAAGGGGAAAAACTCTTCTTCCTGAAGAGTCCACTGCCGTCGCCGATAGCAACCCGGTGTGGGATCCTAGGGCCCAGCCCCTAGTGAACTCGTAAGTGTATAAAATCCAAACACGTTTATGTGTCCGGACCCATCATGGTATAGCATTTTAACCTGAGCCATATTTTTTGTAGTCCGGCGGGGTCCCGTTCCAAACAATCCTTGTCCAAGGATTTGCTGAGCTCGGATGCTATGGAGAGCGGGACGCCTCCGAAGGCCCCTCCCCCCGAACATGTGATCAACAACGAGGCCTCGTCCCAGAGGGACTCCGTCCAAGGAGGGGCGGAGAAAATTGTGAAGGCTGCGCCTGGAGGTCAAACTTCAGGGGCCGGAGACATGGGGGAGAAGATCCCCACAGGAGTCGACGGCGAGGACCATCTTGAATTCGGCCCCCAGCGGACACAGTTTCGGAGACCAATACGGCCCCGGAATCAAGCAGGCAGCCTTCCTTGGCTGGAGAGGGCGTCCCTGTTCCACCGGCATCCTCTGTCTAACCAGAGGCGTCGGGTGCTTTATTGGCGGCGCTGAAGAGCGCCTCCATCATCGATGAACACCGTGCCCTTATGGAGTGAATGAAGCCTGTATCGGCCTTATAAGTGGTTTCGAGGTATGTTTTATACGGTTTCGAAGAGTGTCATAGTATGGATAGTAGCCCCTGATACACTGTCTAGTGAACGAAAGAACCGGACAGAGTATCAAATATATTTTTCGCAGGAAGTCTCATTTGATGACATCTATTTGTCTTCTTTTGTAAGCAGGCATCTGTAGCGGCTACTGCCGCTCATACCCTGGAGGTTTCCGGACTGAATCAAAGTCTGGAGCGGGCTGAAGCAGAGCATGGCCAGTTAAAAAGGCAGTTGGAAGATCAACAAGGTATGCACAAATCTTGGTTCCGTTCAGTGCAAACGAATTTTCAATATGATAGAATATGTGTCATGATTTGCGCCAGGGGTGATGACCGAAGTCGAGGCTCTGAAGAAGGCTGTTGTCGAGGCCGAGGAAAAGGCAGCCGCAGAGCAGGCTCTTCGTGAGAAGCATGAGTCCAAGGTTGTGGAAGCTAGGCGAGAGCTCCAAGGGGCCATGAAAAAATGCGAGACCCTGGAGCAGAGTTTAATAGAGAAAGAATCCGAACTCACCTGGGCTCATCAGGCCGTGCGCGATGCCCATGGGGAAAACCAAGGCGCCCTGCAGGAGATCCAAGAGGCGAGGGAGATCACGGCGGGTAAGGTCGTTTTTCGTGTAAAGCAAGTATTTCAGGAGAAAATTATGCTTTATAATTTTAAGTTTGGATTTCTCCAGGGGTATTTGCGGAACTTCCTAGTAGCATATCGGATGCCGCCCAATTCTACCGAGCTGGAGAGGGGAATACTGTGGACAAGCTCTTCTGGTCGCAGTATCTGGCACCGAATTATCCGGTGCCTTCTACCGATCAACTAAAACAGCTGATCGAACTGCATAAGGCTGCCAAACTAGCCATGAAGGATTTGATTATCCGGCTATGGCCCGCCGACCCGATTCCTGGTAGCTACCTCCGGCTCGTGAAGCGACTTGTTAGTGCCTGCCCTCGACTTGACGTCATCAAGCGGTCGGTCAGCATAGAAGGTGCACAAATGGCCTTTGCCCGTGCAAAGGTGCACTGGGGGAAGATGGATGCTGAAAAGCTGATGACCAAGGGACCGCCAGAGGGAAAGGAGCACCGCAATCCTGAATTGTATTATGAAAGTGTCATGAAAAGTCCTGCCTTGTGGCGGAGCTATGCACCAAGGACATTGTATTTCCATGCATATAGTCATGTTGTCCTTTGTAATGTGTGAACAAGGTCATTTCTATTATTTATTGCCGGTTATAAAAGTTTACCCTCCTGCGCGGCCGTTTCATATGTTAAACCTGAGAATTCGCCAGTCGTCGGCTTCTGCCCCCTCGTAAGAAATACGGGGGTGTTCGGGATAAACCTGATCACTCTTTACCCCAGTGTTGGGTCCTTTGAAGGAGGTGTTTAGCACGGCGAACCAGGCAATAGGACTATAGGGCTTTATCATTCTCACTTAGCCATAGGAGCATTAGGAAGGTGGGCGCAGCCCCTGGTGTTCGGAAGACCATACGAGGGGCCCTATAAGCACCTGATCGGAAGAAGACTGATCCATCACATGCTGCATTGGTTATGGCATTATGCGGGAGAAATCCTTAAAGATTTTACAACCTCTCGAATAGCTGACCAGCTCTCGCCGTATCATGACAGTCAGTTTTTGGCTTTCTCTACTGAGGTGCTCGTCCGGAAGAACCGGGACACAATCGCAGTAGTTCTCCCTATGCCGCCTTAGCCGATATAGCGGAACGTAAGGCAACAAAACATGGGAGCCGAGCAAACCCAACATTTGACCCAAGACATGATTCGGAGCTGATGCATATAATGCTATAAGTTCGGGGTGCCGAACTTCCGTGAAGGTGTTCGGACTTTATTGCTGTATTATGGGTAAAACGAAGCCCCTGGCGAAGGCATATCGCGGTGTACGGATGCCACTTAACAAAAGAGTTTCAATAAGAAATAACAGTAAATAAGCGTCATATAAGTCCACATGTTGTATTTGAATAATACGTCGAAGCGTATGAGTACATGTAATGTGATAAAAAGGGGAGTATGATTGTGGAACCTGCTGGGACTAGGGAGGAAGAAGATGTGTGCAGATCCGGAGTATAGTCAGATGGACGTCACGAGGAATATCTAAAGATTCCCTTGTGCGTTCGAGCTGTTACCATGTCACCAGTCCCGGTCTGCGCAGAGGTGAGCCTGCAAAGTAAATGTAAGAAATATTTGTGTGCCGGAGAGCGGTCGAGCCGCGATATGTGGCATGTTCTGGACTTCGCCAGAATGTTTAGTTGAGCCCTGGACAATCTGGGCTATCCTGTCGCGAAGTAGTTCAGACTACTTTGAATGTGTCCGGTGTTTTAGCCTTCAACTCAAGATTTGACTGGAAGGTGCCCTCCATTGCTTCTGCTGTTAAATCGGTGGCGTACTCTATTGTACCAAGGGAGACTTCGGCCTCGCCATTAACCGTGATGACACCGCGCGAACCGGGCATCTTGAGTTTACGGTAGGCATAATGTGGCACTGCTTTGAATCGAGCGAACGCAGTTCGCCCGAGCAGTGCCTGATAATCACTGCGAAAGGGGATGATGTCGAAGATTAACTCTTTGGTACGGTAATTGTCTGATGATCCGAAGACTACCTCGAGGGTGATGGAGCCGGTACAGCTGGCCTCCACGCCTGGTATAATACCTCTAAAGGTGGCTTTAGTGGGTTTGATCATCGAATGATCGATGCCCATCTTGCGCACTGTGTCCTGGTAAAGCAGATTTAGACTGTTGCCTCCATCCATAAGGACTCATGTGAGGTGGAACCCGTCAATTATTGGGTCGAGGACTAGTGCGGCTGGATTGCCGTGACTGGTGTTAACCGGACGATCCATTTGGTTGAAGGTGATTGGCCCTAGTTTTTATTGCAGGCTGACTTGTTTCATTAGGTCGACATCCCTAAGGGTGTGCATCTGGTCCGGGTTGGGAGTGTGGGTGGCGTTTACCATATTCACCGTTTGGGTTTGCTGGAGAGATTTCTTTTGTCCTCCTCTATTCGGTGATCTGGGCTCCTCGTCGTTGTCATCGCTTTGAGACCCCTTATCTTTGTTTTTGGCGCCTAACCTGCCAGCTTGTTTGAAGACCCAACAGTCTCTATTGGTATGATTGGCTGGTGTTCCTGGTTTGCCATGAATTTGGCATGGACGGTCGAGTATGCGGTCTAAACTGGACGGACCCAAATTGTCATTTTTAAGTGGCCCTGTCCGCTGACCGGAATTAGAGCTATTAAATCCGGCATTGATTGTCGTGCCTTCGGCACTTTCACCATGTTTGCGGCGTTTGTGTTTGTTGCGCCGGGGTTTGCCGTTGCTATCTCTAGCCTCTGATTTGCTACTGTTGCTTGTTGTGTTGTTGCTATGAGCCAACCAGCTATCCTCGCCCGCGCAGAAGCAGGTCATGAGTGTCATGAGGGCTGCCATGGACCTTGGCTTCTCTTGGCCGAGATGTCGGGCGAGCCACTCGCCACGGATGTTATGTTTAAAGGCCGCTAGGGCTTCGGCATCCGGACAGTCCACAATTTGGTTCTTTTTGGTTAGGAACCGGGTCCATAATTTCCGGGCTGACTCTCCGGGATGTTGTATTATGTGACTCAAATCATCAGCATCCGGTGGTCGCATATATGTGCCCTAGAAGTTATCCAGGAATGCGTCTGCCAGGTTCTCCCAACTTCCGGTGGAGTTTGCTGGCAAGCTATTCAGCCAATGCCGAGCCGGTCCTTTGAGTTTCAATGGGAGATACTTGATGGCGTGTAGATCATCCCCGTGGGCCATGTGAATGTGGAGGAAGAAATCCTCAATCCATACCGCGGGGTCAGTAGTACCATCGTATGATTCAATATTCACGGGTTTAAACCCTTCTAGGAATTCATGATCCATTACTTCATCGGTGAAGCATAGGGGGTGTGCGGCGCCTCTATGCCGGGCTATGTCACGACGCAGTTCGTACGAGTCTTGTCTGCTGTGTTCGGCCCGGCCGGATTTGTTTTTGGTATATCCGGCATGACGGTTGTCATCATGTGTTGGGGCGTGCCCTCGTGATCCGAAGATCGATCTTTTGTGTCCTGCTTTGTTTTCCAATACGTCTTGCAGGTCCTGCGTGTTACCCCGGGCCTTGCTGTTTTTGTTTGACTGGCAACGGGGTGCGGGCTGGACTTCGGGCTTATATGCCACTTTGTCGCAGCCACGAGGAGGCTGGTCTGCCGCATCATACGCTAGAAGCGCAGGCTTTAATGCTTCCTCTTCAAGATGGGGTAGCAACCTGCGCTTTGGAAAACTTTTGATTGGGCGCTCGAGTTTGTGTTCCTCGGCTGCCAGGACCTCAGTCCATCTATCAGTTAGCAGATCTTGCTTAGCTTGAAGCTGTTGTTGCTTTTTCTTCAAGCTTTCTGCTGTGGCAATAAGCCGGCTCTTGAAGCGCTCCTGTTCGACGGGATCCTCGGGCACGATAAATTCTTCGTCGCTGAGGCTCACCTCGTCTGCGGAGAGAGGCATGTAATTGTCATCCTCTGATTCTCCGTCTGCTGCCTGTTCCTTGGGGCTAGCTTGCCCATCCTCCTGCTCAAAGCCTAGCTGGAGGGGATTGTCTTTGTCTTCGGCACTATTTGCAGCGTTATTGTCTCCTGTGCTGGTATCGCTGTTTTTGCTATGGCGGGGCTTAGAGCCGCGCCGATGACGCCGGTTCTTGGATTGCTTCTCAGGAGGATTATCCTCCGTTGCCTTGTTGTCATCGCTTTCTTTGGGGGTGTCCACCATGTATATATCATACGATGAGGTGGCAGTCCAGCGCCCTGTGGGCGGTGGTTCCTTTTTGTCTCCCGCATCATCATACATACCGTCGATGTCTTCGGAGTCGAAGTCGAGCATGTCGGTTAGGTCATCGACAGTGGCTACCAAGTGGGTGGTGGGTGGGGAACGAATTTCTTCGCCGTCCGCTTCCCACTCGAGCCGGACATAGTTCGGCCAAGGGTCTCCTTACAAGGAGAGAGACCGCAATGAGTTTAGCACGTTGCCTAGGGGCAAGTGCTGAAAGATATCCACGGAGGTGAACTCCATGATCGGTGCCCAATCAGATTGGATGGGCACGGACGCGAGCGGTTCGGAGTCTGTGGTCGGGGACGAATCCGAGTGTCCGGCAACACAGGTCTCATAGGAGGTGAAGTCAGTATTCGACTCTATCGCCGTTGAGTGTGCGGCCTCCGTGGCGGGGTCCATACACCCGTCCTTGGACAGCGCGATCTGTTACGGATTGAGGGCTGGAGTAGTTACAGGTGTGATCTCCCGAACACTGTCCGATGGCAGAGCTAAATCATGCTCATCGTGACTGTGCGGCGTACCTGACATGGGTTCGAATCCTTCGAAGATCAAGTCTCCGCGGATGTCGGCGGTATAGTTCAAGCTTCCAAACCTGACCTGATGGCCAGGGGCATAGCTCTCGATCTGCTCCAGATGGCCAAGCGAGTTGGCCCGCAATACGAAGCCGCCGAATATGAAGATCTGTCCAGAGAGGAAAACCTCACCCTAGATCGCATCGTTGCCGATGATCAAAGGAGCCATCAAGCCTTATGATGACGACATAGTGGAACTCTCAATGAAAGCACCAATGTCGGTGTCAAAACCGGCGGATCTCAGGTAGGGGGTCCCGAACTATGTGTCTAAGGAGGATGGTAACAGGAGGCGGGGGACACAATGTTTACCCAGGTTCGGGCCCTCTCGATGGAGGTAATACCCGACTTCCTGCTTGATTGATCTTGATGATATGAGTATTACAAGAGTTGATCTACCACAAGACGGAAGAGGCTAAACCCTAGAAGCTAGCCTATGGTATGATTGTTGTTGTTCTACGGACTAAAACCCTCCGGTTTATATAGACACCGGTGGGAGCTAGGGTTACACAGAGTCGGTTACAAAGGAGGAGATCTACATATCCGAGTTGCCAAGCTTGCCTTCCACGCAAAGGAGAGTCCCATCCTTACACGGGACGAAGTCTTCAATATTGTATCTTCATAGTCCAACAGTCCGGCCAAGGGATATAGTCCGGCTGTCCGAGGACCCCCTAATCCAGGACTCCCTCAATACCGACGATTGTATCTCGGGCAAGTAACATACCGATGACAAAGGGAATGATGTATGTTGTCATTATGGTTTGACTGATAAAGATCTTTGTAGAATATGTAGGAACCAATATGAGCATCCAGGTTTCGCTGTTGGTTATTGACCGGAGATGTGTCTCGGTCATGTCTACATAGTTCTCGAACCCGTAGGGTCCACACGCTTAACGTTCGATGATGATTTGTATTATAAGTTATGTGTTTTGGTGACTGAAGATTGTTTGGAGTCCTGTATGAGATCACCAACATGTCGAGGAGTCTCAAAATGATCGAGAGGTAAATATTGATATATTAGACGATAATATTCAGACACCAGAACAGTTCCGGATCATTTCGGGTATTTTTCAGAGTACCGGGAGGTTACGGGAACCCCCCAGGGAAAGTAATGGGACACTATGGGCCATAGGGGAGAGAGGAGGCAGCCCACAAGGGGTGGCCGCGCGCCCCCCCATGGGAGTCCGAATTGGACTAGGGGAGGGGGCGGCGCCCCCTTTCCTTCTTCTCCTCCCTCTCCTTCCCCTTTTCCCCCTCCATGAGAAGGAATAAGAGGGGGTGAATCCTACTAGGACTAGGAGTCCTAGTAGGACTCCCCCTTATGGCACGCCCCCTGGCCGGCCTCCTCCCTCTCCCTCCATTATATACGTGGGCAGGGCACCCCTTGGAGACACACCAATTGTTCCAAGACGTGTGCGGCGTCTCGCTCCACGGTTTACTCCTCCGGTCATATTCACGTAGTGCTTAGGCGAAGCCCTGCGCAGATCACATGACCATCACCATCACCATGCCGTCGTGCTGACGACACTATCCCTCGACACTTTGCTGGATCAAGAGTTCGAGGGACATCATCGAGTTGAACATGTGCTGAACTCAGAGGTGTTGTACGTTCGGTACTTGATCGGTTAGATCGCCAATACGTTCGACTGCATCAACCATGTTAACCTAACACTTCCGCTTTCGGTCTACGAGGGTACGTGGACACACTCTCCCCCTCTCGTTGCTATGCATCTCCTAGATAGATCTTGCGTGATCGTAGGACATTTTTTGAAATTGTGTGCTATGTTCCCCAATAGTAGTAGGCACCCTCAGGGGTAGTAGTAGACGTCGGTGGTGGCATTTGGCTCCTGGGATCCACCATCTGATCGCAGCAACTGGGTATAGGGGGAAAAGAGGTAGCAAAGAAACCGTGAGTACTCATCCAAAGTACTTGCAAGACTTATATCAGATTAAACAAATTCTGCATCAATATCAAAGGAATGAGTTGTATCTGTGGACCGACTGTAGAATGCCAGAGGAGAAGGGGAGATCTAGCCAATCAAAGCCTAGTATCTTCAAGCATCTTGCAGCATTCAGAAGAGTACAGAGTAGCATTTTATAATTAACAAGCATGTTGTAGTAGTAACGCCTAGGGATCCTTCCTCGACTCCCTGCGAGAAAGCAATCCCGTAGCTATCATATCCATCTCATGTCTCAAGTATCCATTTCTAGTTGTAATAGATCGGGATACAACTCTGAGCGTCCATTACCATGGACACAACTATTCGAATAGATAACTTCCCTGTAGGGGTGCACCACATTACCCAAAACGCTTGATTACTGTAGCCGAACACACTTTCCTGGGTCATGCCTAGCCTCGGAAGATCAACACGTCATAGACCTACCTAGGCTCCATAGAGAGGTCCCGTCGGTCTACATGCTAAAGCGCTCCGGGGTCTTGGGCCCATCTCCATTTGCACTCGGGGTCATTATGCGACAATCCGGGATGAGCACCACCTCATCCTAGATGGCACTAGCCCGATACGCCCACAATGCTGAACTGGACGTCTGACAGAGCTTTCGGAATAAAAACGTATGACATCGAGTGCCCATAACTGTCCCCGCGCTGCGGTTACTGCGTACAGGCCAGTGGCCAACTCAAATCAAATACCCAAACCCTTAGTGTATTGGGAGCTCATGGAGACGAGCAGAGAGTCACGATCATGTGACCTCGTCTCCCCGTCTCGGGGAAATACGACAAGGGCCAGCCCCAACCCTCTCACTAGGGCGGTCTACCTGCCCGGCCGTGCCTCGTCATTATCTCATGGGTACCCTCCGGGTCAACCTGGCTATCCAAAAACTGTCGGGAACTCAGGTCCACCTCTACCAGGCTGGTACCGCCTATCCCTTCAATCCTAAAGTAATAGTAACTCTCGCGGGTACCCCCACGGTTAACCCGACTTCACATATCTCGTGGTTACCCCTCGGGGCCGACTCGTCTTTAACATGGGCCTAGAATAAAGCCAAGGTAACCGTGTGTCCATAACATCAAGGGGGGAATCCGAGGAATCACCCTCGATGGATTCCTCATGATGTAATCGTAAAGGTGAACTTAGGAGGAATCACCCTTGAGGTTCACACTTGAGGTGTTGCACGACAGAGTCGTATCGGGAGTGGTGAAGGAGGAATCACCCTCGATAAACCATGACCGATTAGCTACACTACAGAGTTATCATCAGGAGCGTGTTATAAGGTATCACCCACGACAGTCGATAGTAACTCTGCGGAGTCATACAACTAAAGGGATATGAGGTGATGTGTCAGGCTCAGGTGGTCGATCAAGTTGATCGGATTATCGGTCATGAAGCAGGGGCAACAGGGATAAGGTGAGGGGTCACTGATGGATCACTAACCAACATATACTAAGCAGTTTAGAATAAGCAGGTAAGGTACAAGAGCAGGTTAAAAAAGTAGGCTATGCATCAGAATAGGAGCAATCAATTACAGTAGCAAAATCTAACACAATCATGAGAGAGACTAGAATCGGTGGTATCAGAATGATCATGGGGGGTTTGCTTGCCTGGAAGCTCTACTGAAAAGGAAGAAGGTTCGTCATCGATGTAGTCGTTCACAGGGGCATCATCAGTCACGGGTTCTACCAGAGAGAAGAGGGGGAAGAAATGATAAATACACAGCAAAGAAGGCATCACAAAGCATGACATGATGATTTGCAGTGCTAGGTGTGACCTAATGCAGTGCTACACGATACCGGTGAAGGGGGAAAACATCCAGGAATGTTTTCCCATTTGGCATTTTCGGGCGCATGAAACGGAGGGGGACGGTTCCATGTTCGTTATGCTAGGGGCATGTGACAGATGAACGTAGGGCATATTCGGAATCGTCATATTTTTCTGAGCAACTTTCATATATAAATTATTTTCTTCCGAGTTGCGGATTATTTTATATTAATTTTCAAGGTTTTAAATGATTTTCTAGTTTCTAGATTTTATTTCATTCGAAAATATATTAATACTAAATTTCTAGGGGTACACATAAATGTACCCAGTAGTTTGTCCCAGTGGCTGATACTGGGGTCGGGGGGTTTTCCAGTCAGCAGTTGACCAGTCAACAGTTGACTGGTCAACTGGGTCCCAAGACCCACATATCATAGGCACAATGATAATTAATAATTTTAGTTAATCAAATGTCTTGATGGGGTCCACTGCCATTGAGTAATTAGGCTAATTAACCTAATTAATTAATTAACTAAACTAATTAATTATTTCACTAATATTTCTTTTATTTTCTTTTTTAAAGGGTCGGCCCCACTAGCAGTGGCACACGACCATGGTTGGGAGTGCTCAGCCCTACCCGCGCATGTCCAGCGGACGGCGAGGCCATGGCCAGCCACGGTCGGCCATAGCACGAGGGCGGGAGCGCGGCCTCCGGCACGGACGCGCGTGCACGTGGCGTGGCCAGGTGGGGGCCTGGCGTGCTGGGGAAATAGGGGCGCAATGGCTGCGGTCGCCAGCGGTAGCGGCACGGGCCATGGCGAGGACACAAGTGGGCGCGCAGGTACCAATGGCAAGCGTTGGGTGGCGCTGGCGAGCGAGGCCGGCGGTAGCGGCAGCACTCAGCAACAACAGCAGGCGGGGGGATCACGGCGGCGCATGGCCGGGCGAGGTAGGGCCCACATGCGGACGAGCGCGAGGTGGGGCAGGACTGCGGCGAGCGTGGGTCTGTGGGACGGCACGAGCTTCTTGGGAGTAAACCACGCCTCTGGGCAATGACTAGCGTGCGCGCGCGGGTATGCGCTCTAGGTCTGGCTCGTAAGGCAGTGGCCGTTGGCGAGAGTGGAGGGATGGTGCGTTGGTTCGTTAGCTAGCCCGCATGGCCGGGTCTCCTGTGTACGTGCATGCACCGTAGTTAGCAGGTTAGTTGGTTAGTGCGTGCATGCATCATGGATATGGACGCCGTGCATGTAGCTGGCTTAGTGAGTTTGTTAGCTAGACTAGTGCGTGCGTGTCTGGAGTTACTGGCCGGTGTGGTGGCCAGATGCTGTGTGTGCAGCCGGGTATAAAAGGCCCCCTGATCTATTGATCGAGGTGAGCTGGTGTTGTAGCCATGTAGCCACCGTAAAGAAGAAAAGGATTGGGGCGTTCGTGCGCCCGTGGCGGCGTTCATCCGTCGGCCCGGAATTTCTTGTGTCTTGTGTCTTCTTCTACCT
Organism: Triticum urartu; assembly: GCF_003073215.2. Lineage (NCBI taxonomy): Eukaryota > Viridiplantae > Streptophyta > Magnoliopsida > Poales > Poaceae > Triticum > Triticum urartu. The sequence goes on from NC_053025.1 coordinate 425,160,741, forward strand.
CTAGCCGAGAGTGAGAGAGGACTGCGGTTCCAACAATTGGTATCAGAGCCGGAGTTTGTCTTGGCCGTGCTTGCCATGCCGGAGGCGTGGCAGCTATGGCGGCGCTCGCCGGCAGCTGCGCGACGGAGCTCCGGGCCTTGTGTCGGCCCATGGAGGTGGGCGGCGCTGTGGCTGTCATGTCGCGTGGCGGAGGCGGCGGGCGGTGACGTCGTACGTGCGGCGACCGCGGAGGCCGCCGAGGCGCTGTGTGGTGGCGCGGCGGCGCAGCACGACGTGGCGGTGTGGAGGCACTGCATGGCGGCATGGAGGCCGCGGCGGTGCAGGACAATAAGCCGCGGCGGCGAGCCGGGCGCGATCGGTGCATGTTATGGGTGTGCACTGGACGCGTCGGGCGCGTCGGGACCGCGGGCACGCGTACGAGCGTGCGGTTGACGCTGGGAGGAGGTGTATGTCGCCATTGTGCTCGAGTTCATGCTTGAGTTCGGCTACATCCTTCCGGCGTTTGTTGCTAGCGGAAGCCATGGCGGTCGCGGAGGAGGCGCGTGGTGAGCGTTTGGTGCAGTCGGGCTCGTCGGGCGCATCGGGTGCGCGCGGGACATGCGGGACGCACTGGTGCGGTCGGGCTCGTCGGGCGCGTTGGGTGCGCGTGGGACGTGCGGGGCACAGAGAGACGCCAGGCGTGTGTCGCCGGCAGAGAAGGAGCTCGGCGTATGTCGCTGGGGTCGTGACGGAGCACGGTGCGACCGGCGTCGGTGCGCGAGGTCAGGTCCGCGGGCTGGGTCACGACCATGATGACGACAATGACGGAAGCTACAACAACTCCAGCGATGGCGAGGTCGTGGTTTAGGAGGAGTGTGTTGGGAGTAAACCACGCCTCCGGGCGATGACTGGCGTGCGCGCGCGGGTATGCGCTCCAGGTCTGGCTCGTAAGGTAGCGGCCGTTGGCGAGAGTGGAGGGCTGGTGCGGTGGTTCGTTAGCTAGCCCGCATGGCCGGGTCTCCTGTGTACGCGCATGCACCGTAGTTAGCAGGTTAGTTGGTTAGTGCATGCATGCATCATGGATATGGACGCCGTGCATGTAGCTGGCTTAGTGAGTTTGTTAGGTAGACTAGTGCGTGCGTGCATTGAGTTAGTGGCCGGTGTGGTGGCCAGATGCTGTGTGTGCAGCCGGGTATAAAAGGCCCCCTGATGTATTGATCGAGGTGAGCTAGTGTTGTAGCCATGTAGCCATCATAAAGAAGAAAAGGATTGGGGCGTTCGTGCGCCCGTGGCGGCGTTCGTGCGCTGGCCCGGAATTTTTTGTGTCTTGTGTCTTCTTCTACCTCTAGCCGAGAGTAAGAGAGGAGCGCGAGGTGAGGCAGGACTGCGGCGAGCGTGGGTTTGTGGGATGGCACGAGCTGGGTGCAGCTGAGCATGGGCAAGGGCGGTGCGACGCGGGGCTGAGCGGGCGAATGGGCGGCGGCGGCAGCAAGAGCGGCAACGACAGATGCAATAGCAGCAGTGCCGCGCATGGGAGGGGAGGAGGAGCAGAGGGCTGCGCTGTGGTGAGTGCAAAAGCAGTGACGAGGGAGGCCCGGCAGCAGCTCCGGCAGCAGGCGGCTGCGGGCATGGCCCGGTGTGTGGGCAAATGGCGACAGAAATGAGAGGGGAAATGGGAGGGCGGCTGCTCACTGGGATGCTGACGATGATCTCGACGGAGGTGGGGAAGAAGCAACGTCAACGGATCGACGGGGAATCATGGGCGGCTGGAGGTTGCGGACGGGGTCGACGCAGGTGATGCGGAGTGCTCCAGCTCTAACCGATGATTGCAGACGATGGAGACGAGTGTGGCGGAGCTGCTAAACGTCTCTGTGTGGCTCGAGGACGCTGTTGGCCATGGCCACTGCGACACGGCAGCGCTCAGGAGCCGTCGGGGAGAGGAGGGGCGCGAGGAAAGAAGGGAAAGAGGCTAGGGTTCGACGATGGGGTCGAGGTTGATCTTATCCCCACGCTAAGCCGCCGGATGAATGCCAGGTGGAGATCGGAGGCAGGAACAAGCGGGCGAGCTCCATGGTGGCGTAGTGAGACGTAGGTAGAAGGCAATCGGGGGAGGAGTGGGCTGGGCTACACTATACTGTGCCGGGTTGAGGTGCAAAGTGACGTATTTCTGCTTTTCTTTTCTTTTTTATATCTTTACCATTTTCTATTATTTCCACTAGCAATTGACTTTTATATAATAGGAGACTTGGCCCAATAAGTACTATGCATTATTTGACATTCTTATAAAATGGTTGGGGGAATATTTGAGTTCAGTTGATTTTTGGTTTGAATTTAAATGTGATGGAAGGAGGCTGTTGGGTCATTCAAAAATAGCTAGGGGCATTTTGAAGCTTTAAATAATGTTGGGTTTGTCATTAAAATGACCAGGGGAATTTATAGAATAATTTGAACATTTTAGTTTCACTGTTTGAAGAAATATTTTATTTGACTTTATTTTGGGTTGCCTCCCAACAAGCACTTTTCTTTAATGCCTTTCTAGCTAGGCATGATGATTTCAATGGTGCTCATAGAACAGATAAGAATTGAAACATAACGGGAGCATCATGAAGCATATATGACTAGCACATTTAATTCTAACCCACTTCCTATGCATAGGGATTTTGTGAGCAAACAATTTATGGGAACAAGAATCAACTAGCATAGGAAGGTAAAACAAGCCAAACTTCAAGATTTTCGACACATAGAGAGGAAACTTGATATTATTGAGATACGTAGAAGCATATGTCCCTCTCTCACAATAATTTTCAGTGGCATCATGAATGCATTCAACAATATATTTATCACGTAAAGCATTCTTTTCATGATCCACAAGCATAGAAATTTTATTATTCTCCACATAAGCAAATTTATTCTCATGAATAGTAGTGGGAGAAAACACAACAAAATAACTATCATGTGAGGCATAATCCAATTGAAAATTTAAATCATGATGACAAGTTTCATGATTATCATTATTCTTTATAGCATACATGCCATCACAATAGTCATCATAGATAGCAACTTTGTTCTCATAGTCAATTGAAACCTCTTCCAAGATAGTGGATTCATCACTAAATAAATTCACGATGTCTCCAAATCCACTTTTATCAACATAATCATCATAAATAGGAGGCATGCTATCATCATAATAAATTTTCTCTTCAAAACTTGGGGGACTAAAAATATCAACTTCATGAAACATAGCATCCCCAAGCTTATGGTTTTTCATATCACTAGCATCATGGATATTCAAAGAATTCATACCAACAATATTACAATCATGCTCACCATTCAAAGATTTAGTGCCAAACATTTTATTGACTTCTTCTTCTAACACTTCAGCACAATTTTCCTTCCCATCATATTCACGAAAGACATTAAAAAGAGAGCATATGAGGCAACCTCAATTCCATTTTTTGTAGTTTTCTTTTATAGACTAAATTAGTGATAAAACAAGAAAGTAAAATATGTAATTGCAAGATCTAAAGATATACCTTCAAGTACTCACCTCCTGGGCAACGGCGCCAGAATAGAGCTTGATGTCTACTAGGCAACATTCTTCTTGTAGACTCGTGTTGGGTCTCCAAGCGCAGAGTTTTGTAGGAAAGTAGCAAATTTCCCTCAATGGATGACCTAATGTTTATCAATCCATGGGAGGCGTAGGATGAAGATGGTCTCTCTCAAACAACCCTGCAACAAAATAACAAAGAGTCTCTTGTGTCCCCAACACACCCAATAAAAAGGTAAATTGTATAGGTGTACTAGTTCGGCGAAGAGATGGTGATACAAGTGTAATATGGATAGTACATATATATATTTTTTAATCTGAAAATATAAAAACAGCAAGGTAACTAGTAAAAAGTGAGCAAAAACGGTATTGCAATGCTTGAAAATAGGGCCTAGGATTCATACTTTCACTGGTGCAAAGTCTCTCAACAATGATAACATAATTGGATCACATAACAATCCCTCAACATGCAACAAAGAATCACTCCAAAGTTTCTATTGGAGAACGTAGGATGAAAATGTGCATCAACCCCTATGCATAGATTACCCCAATGTCACCTCGGGAATCCACAAATTGAGTGCCAAAGCATACAACAAGTGAATCAATAGAACATCCCATTTTCACCACACATATCCCATCAGAAGACATACATCAAGTGTTCTCAAATTCAATACTCAATCCAACATAACAGAACCTCAAAGAGCAAGCCTCAATTCATCACAAAAAGGTAGAGAGGGAGAAACACCATATGATCCGACTATAGTAACAAAGCTCGCGGTACATCAAGATCGTGCCAAATCAAGAACACGAGAGAGAGAGATCAAACACATAGCTATTGGTACATACCCTCAGCCCTAAGGGTGAACTACTCCCTCCTCATCATGGAGACTGCCGAGATGATGAAGATGGACTTCGGTGATGGTTTCCCCCTCCGGCATGGTGCCGAAACGGGCTCCCGATTGGTTTTTCGTGGCTATAGAGGCTTGCGGAGGCGGAACTTCCGATCTAGGGTTCTTTTTGGAGGTTTCCTTATTTATAAGAATTTTCGGCGTTGGAAACAAGTCAGGGGGGTGCCTGAGGTGCCCACAAGCCCTCAAGGTGCGCCTTAGAGGCTTGTGGCCTACTCGGGACTCTTCTGGACCAACTCCGATGCTTCCAGGCTCTCTTTTGGTCCATAAAATCATCGTAAATTTTTCGCCCATTTCAAGAACTTTTATTCTACACAAAAAACAACACCACGGTAGTTCTGCCGAAAACAATGTTAGTCTGGGTTAGTTCCAATAAAATCATACCAAAACCATATAAAATTGTTGCAAACATGGCATGAATACTTCATAAATTATACATATGTTGGAGACATCATCGCCCAAGGATCGATGGCTCGCCTAACCATAGGGAAGGGCATCATCTCCGGGGACCTCTTCGTCCCTGTACAACTCTTCGCGTTCAGTAGCATCATGCTGCACGCTAACCTGACTGGTCATCTGGATCAGATCGATAACTTCGCTCCTGAATACCGAAGTCGATTTGGCAATCTGGAGTGCGTTGCAGATATGCGGCGCGATCTAGTTTTCGCCGGATTCACTGCCCCTTCCCGCACCCCTGCAGGTCCTGCCACACCCACTCTGGAGTCCCCCTCCAGGGACCTCTTCATCCCTGGACAACTCTTCATGTTCGGTAACATCATGCTGCATGCTAACCTGACTGGTCATCTGGATCAGATCGGTAACTTCGCTCCTGAATACCGAAATTGATTCGGCAATCTGGAGTGCGTTGCAGATATCCACGGGGGACCTACCTTCGTCCCTCGAGGCAAAATCGGGAGACAGAGGCCAACAAGAGTCAATCTCGGCCGAACCTTTCCTTCACAACCCTCTGTTGGCCTTGAGCCCTCACGACGAGTTGGCGACCGCTGGCCGGGGGTTACTCCCGGCCCGAAATGGCTTGACTTCAAATCCCGGTGTGGGAATTGCACGTGTGGACCAAGGCCTGTCATTGGTCTCCGGGGATAATCTGGACCTCCTCAAGGATCTGGTTCCGTATCCCGAAATTAGCTCGGCCCATGGAGGCCAGGGATCGGCTGAGGCACAGGCCGCTCCCCGATCCGTTATGACGGAGTTTGGCCTAGAACCCTCAAATTCGGTGACCCTCAATATGCTAAATGAGGCACTAGACCAAATCCAGAGGATGACCATCTGGGAGAGATGGCCCTCATCCCACAATCAGCAACCCTGTGAGGCATACCACAAGGAATTTTACGTCCCACCCGCCACCCACATGGTAGCCACTGTCAAAGATTTAACCGACATGCTAGATTACAATTCAGAAAACGGAAAATACATGGATGAGGATAGCGGGGCCACGATTAGCACCGATGTTGCCCCCCCCATCACCGGCCGCTGGACGGCCACGTCCACCTATGATATCTACATGGTGGACACCCCCAAGGACGACGACACTCCCAAATAGGATAATAACAAGCCCGGATATGAGCCGCTCAAACGCCATAGACAACATCGTAGATCAAACGCATGTCTAAGCCACCCCAGCAACGCGGACTCCATGGAAAATGACACCGCAAATAACACGGACGACCTCGCCGGAGCTGCAACCGACGAAGATCAGCAGGATGACCCAATGGGACAGGAGGACCTGCTCAATCCAGGAGACCTCGAAGACCCCGAAGATAGCAACTACCTCCCATCCTTTAAAGAGGAAGCCAGCCTCGTGGATGAAGATTTCATCGTCCCCGAACACCCACAAGAGCAGGAACGGTTCAAGCGGAGGCTTATAGCCACCGCCCGCAGCCTGAAGAAACAAAAACGCAAAATCAAGGCTGAGCAGGAAACCCTCAATGACTGATGGAATAAATTCCTAGCCGCCGAAGAGGGGTACGGTCGTGAACGGCCAATGAAAAGTTATCCAAAATGACGATTACTGCCACAGTTTGACGACAAGGCCGTAGAGCCAACGCGTCCGACATACACCTACACCGAACAGCCGGACTGTCCCCCTAGAGGGCGGGACAGAGAAGCATATGAGGCCGAGCACCCCTCCGCCGCCCTCGTCATTATGGCAAGGATAAACCGCGACATGCCTACGAATATGACCACTGTCATGACCTGGATGCTCGGGCAGGCCATACCAGTTACATCTATGGACCCAGAGAAGACATGCCCACTTATCAAAAAGTATATTACGACCGTTCGAACCGCAGCGATAGAGTTCGGGAACAGCAGCGAACTCGAATGGCCGAAGACCTCCAACGCGATATAGCCCGAGTTGGGGGCGCCGCACACCCCCTATGCTTCACAGAAAGGGTGATGCAATACCAATTCCAGGAAGGCTTCAAACCCATGAACATCAAACCATACGACAAAACCATAGACCCAGTTGTATGGATAGAGGACTTCCTCCTACACATTCACATGGCCCGAGGAGACAACCTCCACGCCATCAAGTACTTGCCGCTAAAACTTAAAGGACCAGCTCGACATTGGTTGAACAACCTTCTACATGACTCCATAGGTTGTTGGGAAGAGCTCGAGGACGCCTTTCGAGCAAACTTTCAGGGTACCTATGTCCGGCCTCCGGATGCTGACGACCTAAATCGCGTCACACAACAGCCCAGGGAATCTGCCCGACAATTCTAGAACCGATTCCTGACCAAGAAGAACTAGATCGTCGACTATCGGGATGTCGAAGCCTTGGCCACTTTCAAGCATAGTGTCAAGGACGAATGGCTCGTGCGGCAGCTCAGCCAAGACAAACCAAGAATGATGGCAGCCCTCACCTCTCTCATGACCCACTTTTGCGCAGGCGAGGACAGTTGGGTCACTCGCAAAAACACCAACCCTGATACACCCGGTACCTCGGAGGTTCGGAACGGAAACGGAAAGCCACGGCGTATCAAGAACAAACGCCGCCACAACGACGGCGATGGCGAGGATACGACAGTAAATGCCGGATTCCGAAACCCTAAGTCCTGAACCCGAAAGAAGCCTCCTAAAGGCAACAACGACAGCCCCTCTAGATTATACGCAATTCTGGACAGGCCCTGCCAGATCCACGGCACTTCGGAGAAACCTGCCAACCACTCCAACCGTAACTGTTGGGTAATAAAACAGCCTGGCAATCTCACAGCCGAAGACTCTGGCAAAAACCCATGAAGCGAGGATGATGATGAGCCCTGCGGGCCGAATAGTGGAGGCCAGAAACCCTTCCCTTTCAAGGTCTAAATGGTAAACATGATCTACGCAACCCACATACCGAAGAAGGTGAGGAAGCGAGCGTTGTGGGACGTATATGTCGTCGAGCCCATGGCGCCGAAGTTTAACCCATGGTTAGCCTATCCGATCACTTTCGATCACAGGGATCACCCGACCAGGATACACCATGGAGGGTCTGCAGCCTTAGTACTCAACCCCATCATCGCCAGATTCCACCTCACCAGAGACCTCATTGACGGAGGGAGTAGCCTCAATAAGATATACGAAGATATAGTGAGGAAGATGGGGATTGACCTGTCAAGGATCAAACCCAGTAAGACCACCTTCAAGGGGATAATTCCGGGAGTAGAAGCCCTCTGCACAGGCACAGTAACGCTCGAAGTAGTGTTCAGCTCTCCAGACAACTTTCGAAGCGAGGACTTAATCTTTGATATCGCAGCGGCTATCACGCCCTCCTCGGGCGAACGGTGTTCGCTAAATTCAATGTCGTTCCGCACTACACGTACCTCAAGTTGAAGATGCTCAGACCTTCGGGCGTCATAAATATCAATGGAAACACAGAATGCTCACTTCAGACCGAAGAGCACACTGCGGCCCTAGCGGCCGAAAAAACCCGGCCCATACGGGTCCCGATACCGGCGCGCCGTAAAGACCGGCGACAACATCAAATGGGTCCGAACTTGTTCCCCATCATGGGAACTCGCATGTGTTCACCGCAAATAGGGGTGCGCGCTTCACGTCATGCCTAAAATCTTCGCGCTCCACATGCCTCATCAACACAATTTCGAGCTTAAAATACCATGGGCAGCCGTGAGGCCTATGTCAACAGATCTGCACCACATGTTCGGCAAACCCGAATTTGGGAGCCATCTTGTCTTCAGACGGTACGAGGGACAATTCCGGATGCCCTCCCTCCCGAGCATTAAGCTTCATCGGAAGGACCCCACCTCGAGGTTTTATTTATGGTCCTAGCCCCCACTACTCAGAAGTAAAGGCGCAGACGTGCAGCAGGGCATAGTTAAGGCTTTGACTCACGCATCAAGGCCCTGCGTAAACCTTTACTCTATAAGACATTTATTTATTTTCAATAAATGTCTTGGCAGTTTGAATTGTATGGTTAGACGTCTTAAGCATATGAGAAATAACAAAAACACCCTTCATGGTGTCCGGATATCCCGCGTCTTGCGATTGCCTCCCTGTCGGTGTCAAAACCGGCGGATCTCGGGTAGGGGGTCGCGAACTGTGCGTCTAAGGCGGATGGTAACAGGAGGCAGGGGACACGATGTTTTACCCAGGTTTGGGCCCTCTTGATGGAGGTAAAACCCTACGTCCTGCTTGATTAATATTGATGATATGGGTAGTACAAGAGTAGATCTACCACGAGATCACAGAGGCTAAACCCTAGAAGCTAGCCTATGGTATGATTGTATGTTGTGGTTGTTGTGTCCTACGGACTAAAACCCTCCGGTTTATATAGACACCGGAGAGGGTTAGGGTTACACAAGGTCGGTTACAAAGGAGGAGATATCCATATCCGTATTGCCTAGCTTGCCTTCCACGCCAAGTAGAGTCCCATCCGGACACAAGACGAAGTCTTCAATCTTGTATCTTCATAGTCCAACAGTCCGGCCAAAGGATATAGCCAGGCTGTCTTGAGACCCCCTAATCCAGGACTCCCTCAGTAGCTGCTGAACCAGGCTTTCAATGACAATGAGTCTGGCGCGCAGTATTGTCTTTGGCATTGCAAGGCGGGTTCCTCCTCCGAATATACCACAGAAGAATTTGAATATAAGGATAGTGTCCGACCCTGCAAAATAAGTTCCACATACCACCGTAGAGAGAATAATATTTCCACAAATCCAATTTGCTGACTTGTTTTAGCAACACGACATTATGTCATGGCCCGGTGATTATTCAAACCGTTTCCTTTAACTAGCCCTGCACATAACGCGAGGCAGTTTTGACATGACTCGTCGAAGCAGAGATCGTGTCCCCTTATTACGGGATTCTCATCAATACGGGCGTGGGTAACCCAACTGTGTCTAGGACTCCTAGATTATAGGCAAGTCCCAAACGGCTACGGAGAGGACGCTTGATATTCACCCTCTTTATAAAGGGACAAGGCTTTTACTTTTTTCCCTCCCGTGCTCAATTGAATCCTTCCCCCGCCTCGAGTTCTAACACCCAAAGCCCAGGTCAGGTGCTCCGGATCTTCAATCATGTCCGGATCTAGCCTTCAAGGCTGGTGGATGCCCTCCTCCGTTACGGAAGAAGATATCAAGAAGTTGAGGGAGGCCAGATACCTGACCATCGAGGTTTCGCATCGGCTGCCTACCCGAGGGCAGGTCGTCCCTACTCCTGAACCCAACGAAGACGTCGTGTTCATCTCCCACTTCCTCCGAGGACTAGGCCTCACTTTGGATCCCTTCGTTAGGGGGTTGATGTTTTATTACGGGCTAGATTTCCACGATCTATCCCCGGACTCCTTTCTCCACATCTCGACATTCATTGTCGTGTGTGAGGCCTTGCTCCGCATTACCCCTCACTTCGGCCTATGGCTCAAGACCTTTGACGTGAAACCGAAGATAGTCGAGGGGCAGCATGTAGTGTGCGGAGGCGCATTAATAAGCAGGATTGCCGGAGCTCCATGGACAAAGGGTTCTATTCCAGAGTTGTCCGGATTATGGCAACGGGAGTGGTTTTACATCACAGCTACCAGAAGTGCCATGTGGGTGGCTGCCCCTACTTTCCGCTCAGGCCCTCCACCACAACTGATGTCATGGATTAGCAGAGGGCTGAGCTGGGGTCCCGCCAAGGACGTGCCTGTACTGCAAAGCTGCATTCAAAATCTCTTCGAAGGAGATTTCAGTTTGATTATGGTAATGCAAGTCATGCTGGTTCGACGAATCCAGTCATGCAAACGCCGGCCCCTCCGCATGTGGGAGTTCAACCCAGAAGGGCCATGTACTATTCAGAATTTCCTCGGCCTGATGCACGAGGAGATGTACAAATCATTCTTCGGACCCCAAATAGAGTGTCCGGATACTACCAAGGACGTGGGCCTGAGCAGCAACCGTACCGCCGACCAAGTAAGTAATACTTTAGCCGAACACCCCGTCTTTTATTTACCACGACGTCATTTTAAGAAATTGCTTTTTGACCAGGACTGGATAAGAAAGGCAAAGATGATTCGGTGTTTGGCCCCCCTTCCTGAGGGTTTGGAAAATCCAGTACTGGAAAAGATGCTCGAGCTAGCACCTTGCCCGGAGCCCTCAAAGGAAGACAAAGGGGGGAATAATGAGGGCAAAAGAAGACCTTCATCGCTACCTATTCCGACTAAGGGAACGAGCGCCTCCGTGAGGGAGGATAACCGAGGAGAGGAACCAGACATTCTCTCACCCCGGGGGAGGAAGAGGATTACATCTGAAGATCCGGAAACCAAGGTTTCCAAGTGGGAGAGGAAATCTCCACCAGAGGGTCCTGCCTTGGAGAGTGCTCTTGCCGCACAGAGTCCGCGCGGGGATCAGCCCTCTAACGAGCTGTAAGTAATTAAAAAGTACTTTAATAGTGAAGATATATTACCTTACCTCTGAGGAAAATAACCAAAGTATTTATCTTGCAGTTCGGATCTTTGCCCTTCTCAGCAAAGCTCGTCTTCGGGGGATCTTCTTCCGGAGATGATGGAGAGCGAAACGCCTCCCCCAGACTCCTCCGCTCAAGAAGTAGGCGACCTTGAGGTGTCGTCACGGAGGGCCTCTCTAGATCCGGTGAGGCCAGAAGATAATCCTATAGTCACCCGAAGTCCCCAGCGTCCGGCTCTCGAAGAGAGCAAACAGAAGAGTCCGGCACCGATTGGTATGCGGTCGGACGTACTGAGAGAGCTGTTGGAGCGAGCGGCCATCTCAGAAGAACACCGTACATTGATGGGTACGGTGATGGAAAGGATCTCATCTGCCGAAAGCGGGTTGCATGATGCCTTTATGAGTCTACTAACGGGCTTTGAGGTACGTAAAATGATGTACATTTGTGATGGTACCGCACATTTTTAGGTGTGCCCTGTGTAGATAGTAGCCCCTGAGACTCTGGTTGTCACCGAGGATGGCGGCAAACAGAGGATCGTAGTCCCAGGCAACAACCATACCGCTTTAATGTGCAGGTAGTGGGAGCTCCGGTGGCTAGCCGGACTCATGAGTTTGCCGAACTAAAGCGGCAACTAGATGCGGCAGACGCCGACATTGAGCTTGTTAACAAGCAGCTTGACGAGTCACAGGGTAAGTAATGTTTTTCTGGTGAATGTCACATAATAAGAGCAGCATGATGCCAGTATCTTTAATATGTTTTGACTACAGACGGAGCTGCCACCGTGGAGACCCTTCGGGCGGAACTTGCCCGAGCCAAGGAACAATCAAGAATTAGTAATGCGGCTGCTTTGCAGGCAGCCGAAGAGTTAAGAGCTGAGAAGGCCGCGCATTGCGAAAGCAAAGAGAAGATGGCCAAGATGGCCGTAGAATTAAAAGACTCTGCCGGCCATTGCCAGTTCCTTGAAAAAGAGAACCGATTGAAGGTAGCGGACCTTGAAAAGGCCACGATGGTGACCAAAGACACTCGCTCTGCTATGAGGGAAAAGAAGGAGGAGCTGCGCGAAGCCGGGGATATTGCGGCTGGGAAGCCCTTTCTGTTGCAGAGGAAGTTCGGGGATCCACTGTATGCCCCTCTGGATCAGCTATGGAGTTCGGCGGACACATATATGGACTTGGCGGCGAGCGCTTCCGATGCGGCCAAATACTTCCAAGGTCAAACAGATCATGAAGTGGACAAGATGTTCTAGTCGCAATTCAACGTTCCAGAGCATCCGCTTCCATTGACTGATCAGCTAGCCGAATGGGCCAAACTAAATAGGTTGTCCGGACTTGCCATGAGGTCTGTCGTGGATCAGCTGTGGCCGAAAAAGCCGAAGCCGAACAGCTATTTCAGCTTAGTGCAGCTGTTCCTTGGTGCGGCGCCGCGCATCAATGCGATGAAGAGGTCGGCGTGCATAGAAGGCTCGCGGATGGCCCTTGCCCGTGTTAAAGCATACTAGGCGGAGATGGATGCTACCACTGTTGTGGCGGAGGGTTCGGCCATAGGCCGAGTGGCTGCCGAGCACTATTTCGAAGAGGCTCTCGAGGGTGCTCGTTTGATAGAGGCCCAATGCTCGAAGAATATTATGTTTGAGTGACATGTATTCCCATTGTAAACACAATGTTTTTATGAAATTTATTAAGCTGTGTTTATACTTTTGCCTGAAAGTAATATGATGCCTCCCGTCCGGCCGTTTCTGTATACATGTGTATAACCTGAAAGATTGCAGTCGTCGGCTTCAGCCCCCACACATATAATGCGGAGGTGTTCGCAGAAGACGCGTGTTCACACTTAACCCAACGTCTTGGTCCTATTAAGGAGGTGATAGCGCAGTGAACGAGGCAACCGGACTATAATGCTTTAACACTTTCACTTAGCCATAGAAGTTTGACGGTGGGGCTACAATATAGCCCCTGTTGGCTCCGCACTCTCCCGAATTCGGGGTGCGTACATGCCTGGCCGGGAAACAGCCCTTCGTTAAGGCGGAGGAATTCTAACATTCCGATAGGTCATCAAGTGGTTGACCAGTCTCACGCTATATCATGACAGTCAGTTTTCGGCTTTCTCTATTGAGGTGCTCATCCGGATGACCCGGGGCACAATCGCAGTAGTTCTCCTAGTGCTACCTTAGCCGATAGAGCGGAACATAAGGTACCAAAACATAGGAGCCGGGCAAACCCAACATTTGACCAAAGACATGATTCGGAGCTGATGCATATAAGGCCAAACTCGCGACGCCAAACACTCCCTAAGGTGTTCGGTATTTATGGTATAAACCGGGCCTAAATAGTGCCCTTTGTAAGAAGCCCCTGGTGTCCAGGTACGTGCATTATTCTGACGTGGCCACACGCCAAGACGCCAGCATCCTTCTCAATTGTACTGAGAATCCGAGGGATGTGTATCAACAAGAGACAGTAAAAAAGGTTAACGCAGGGTCTTAGTCTAAAAAGAATCCTTGGGACGGGTCCCTGCTGCACGTCTGCGCCTGTGTCTCCGTTGTGCCATATCCTGGACGGGTGTAGCACGATGGTCATCTATAAAAGAGAGAAACTTAGGTGAAAAGTTGTCATGCAAAAATATAGGTTTGAGGAAACCATGTATAATTCAAGATGAGTAAAAATTGCCACTTGTCTGCGCGCGTTAAGCCCCTTGTATTTGTAATAGTGGTGTGGCTTATCAAACCTGTGTGAGTTACATATAGCTGCGCCGGACTCGTCTAACCTTGTTCGTGGTCTTGACGACCTATCAAATGCTTTAGCTGGTGAGGCCCTTTTTAGTGTGCGGCTGCCAAGGTAGTCGCACTCTCTTCGGCACGCAGGGATCGCTTAATATTTCCATTCACTGTAATGATGCCACGTGGATCGGGCATCTTAAGCGTAAGGGAAGTGTAATGCAGTATTGCATTAAAGCGAGCGAAAGCTTCACGTCCAAGTAGTGCTTGAAAGCCACTTTGGAAAGGAGCAATGTGGAATGTTAAATTTTCGCCATGGAAGTTATCGGGGAAGCCGAATATAACCTCTAGTACGTAGCAGGGAGCCCGTGCAATGAGCCCCTGGGCCTGGCGTTACTCCTTTAAGGGTAGCGTTACTCCATTTTGCGGATTGTATCCTGGTATATCAGGTTTAAACTGCTACCACCATGCATCAGGACTCTTGTAAAGTGGTATCCGTGAATTATTGGGTCTAGTACCAGGGCAGCCCATCCTGCACGCCGGATACTTGCTGAGTAATCCCGATGGTCAAAGGTGATCGGTTGAAACGACCAGTGGCAGGACTCCGCGGTGATAGGCCCTTGGGCATATTTATAAGGGAGTGCCGCTTTGTTTCTCCCCTTGATCACGTGTAACACGTTTACTGTTTTGACTTCTGGTGGAAATTTCTTTTGTTCCCCAGTGTCTTGCTTGAGAGGCTCATCCTCGTCTTCGCTTGGTGTATCCTCCCCCTTGTGTACGGCGTTGAGCTTGCCGGACTGCCTGAAGACCCAACATTCTCTGTGGGTATGATTAGCAGGTTTACCGGGGGCCTATGCCTCATTTTCAAGCATCACAATACCGTTTTTGGGCCCGTTTACTATTTGCTACCTTGCTGTTTTTATTTATTCAGATTATAAAAATATATTTCTACCATCCATATTACACTTTTATCACCATCTCTTCGCCGAACTAGTGCACCTATACAAATTACCATTGTATTTGGTGTGTTGGGGACACAAGAGACTCTTTGTTATTTAGTTGCAAGGTTGTTTGAGAGAGACCATCTTCATCCTACGCCTCCCACGGATTGATAAACCTTAGGTCATCCACTTGAGGGAAAATTGTTGCTGTCCTACAAAACTCTGCACTAGGAGGCCCAACACAAGTCTACAAGAACAAGTTGCGTAGTAGACATCAAGCTCTTTTTTGTAGCGCCGTTGCCAGGGAGGTGAGGGCATGAAGGTATATCTTTAGATCTTGCAATTGAATCTTTTAGTTTCTTGTTCTATCACTAGTTTGGTTTATAAAAGAAAACAAAAAAATGGAATTGAGGTTGCATCATATTATTGATCATCTTTATAATGTATTTCATGAAAATGATGGAAATGAAAATTGTGCTCAATTGATAGAAGAAGAATTCAATAGAATGTTTGGTATAAATGATGACCATGATTGCAATGTTGTTAGTTTGAATTCTTTGAATATCCATGATGCGAATGATATGCAAAGCCATAAGCTTGGGGATGCTATGTTTGATGAAGATGATGATATTTTTAGTCACCCAACATTTGATGTGCCAATTTGTTATAATGATTGCATGCCTCCTATTTATGATGATTATAATGATGAAAGTGGATTTGGAGAGGTCATGACTTTATTTAGTGATGAATCCACCATTTTTTATGAGACTTCAATCAACTATGATAACAAAGTTTCTATCTATGATGATTATGGTGATGACATCTATTCTATAAAGAACAATGATAACCATGGAACATGTCATCATGATTTTAATTTTCACTCCCATGATAGTTATTTTGTTGAGTTTGCTCCCACTACTATTGATGAGAATAAATTTTCTTATGTGGAGAGTAACAAAATTTGTATGCTTATGCATCATGAAAAGAAAGATTTATGCGATAGCTATATTGTTGAATTTATTCATGATGCTACTGAAAATTATTATGAGAGAGGAACATTTTCTTGTAGGTATTGCAATAATATCGAGTTTCCTCTCTATGTGTTCAAATCATTGAAGTTATGCTTGTTTTTCCCTCCTATGCTAGTTGATTCTTGCTCCCATAGATTGTTTTCTCACAAAATCCCTAGGAAGTGGGTTAGGCTTAAATGTGCTTTCCATGTGATTCATGATGCTCTCTTTATGTTTCAATTCTTATCTTTTATGCGAGCATCATTGAAATCATCATGCCTAACTAAAAGGCATTAAAGAAAAGTGCTTGTTGGGAGACAACCCAACACTTTTACCTACTGTTTTTGTGTGTTAAGATGATTATTCTACTGCATTGATCATGTTTTATTGCTTTTGTTTCAATAAAGTTCCAATTAAAGCCTTTGGGATAGTGTGGGTGATAGTTGATTTGATCTTGCTGAAAAACAGAAACTTTTGCGCTCAGGAAAACAATTCTCATTTATAATACAAGCGTGATAAAATGATGATTATTTTGTAAGAAGATTAATATACAAATTACCCAGGTTTTCCTAGTTTTTCAGAATTTTTGGAGTATTAGAAGTATGGTTGGAGTACAGATTACTACAGACTGTTCTGTTTTTGACAGATTCTATTTTCAATGCATAGTTTGCTTGTTTTTTAGTTTCTATGGCTTATATTTCTCAATATAAATTGTGGAAATGATATGCTACAGTAGCCATTGTGTGGAAACAATTATGAATCTTTTCTTTGGCAGTACCAAAGTGAAATGGTTTGCTCTTTATCATACTAACCTATCTCACACAGTTCCGTTAAGTTTTGTGTGATTGAAGTTTTCAAGTTTTGGGTGAGATGTCGATATGAGGAGAATAAGGAGTGAAAATACCCTAATCTTGGGGATTCCCAAGGCACCCCAAGGTAATATTCAAGGAAGATACAAGCAACTAAGCTTGGGTATGCCCCGGAAGGCATCCCCTCTTTCGTCTCCAACATTATCGGTAACCTTACTTGAGGCTATATTTTTATTCGTCACATGATATGTGTTTTGCTTGGAGCATCATTTTCTTTTATTTTTATTTTATTGATGCTATTTATAATAATGTTTTTCATATTTCATTTGAATAAAAATGTCAAGGATAGCCTTCACCAAGCTTATTTTGCAAGTATATGAGTTGCTGTTTCAAAACAGAAAGTTTATCGATGTTGCAAAAATTCCCGAGAAAAGTCAGAATGTGATAAAATGTTGAAACTTTTTGCACAGTAATATCTGATAAATTTTCTACAGTGTGGTAAAACTTCATAATCTTTGGAGTTTAAGAAGTATTGATACTCTTGCATTCTTTACAGACTATACTGTTTTGGCAGATTGCTATTATGTTTGCATATGTTTGCTTGTTTAATGAACCTATTTGAGGATAGGAGTATTAAATATGCAGAAGCATTTAGTATGAAATGTTGAATAATAATTTTAGTGATTTTCTACAGTAGAGAATGATAAGGTTTTTGCATTGGTTTATACTAACTTATCTCACGAGTTCTTGTTGAGTTTTGTGCGGATGAAGCTTTTGAGATTTAGGAAAACCGTGATATGAGAAGAATTAAGGAGACACAAAATCTCAAGATTGGGGATGCCTAAGGCATCCCAAGATAATATTTCAAGAAGTCTCAAGCATCTAAGCTTGGGGATGCCTCGGTAGGCATCCCAACTTTCTTCTTCAACAATTATCGGTTAGTATTAGTTGAGCCTAAGTTTTTGCTTCTTCACATGATGTGTGCTATCCTTGGAATGTAATTTTATTTTGTTTTGCTTGATTTTAAAATAAAATGCTTAGATCTGAAAGTTTTTGAATAAGAGAGAGTCCTCAAATAGCTACCTATTTACTTAACTACTCGCTTGATCTTCACTTATATCTTTTTTGGAGTAGCTTATCATTTGCTCTAGTGCTTCACATATATCTTTTTGAGCACGGTGTGCTTTAGTATTTTTGAAGAAATTCTCTCTTGCTTCACTTAAATTAATTTGAGAGAAAGAAATATTATGCTCATGATCTTCACTTATATTTGTTTGTGCTTATCAAAAGCAATACATGAAAATTAGTTCCAAATTGATAGATATCCAAGAAGGATATAATAAAAACTTTCATGAAGATCATTGGACAAAATAAAATTGATTCCTCGTAATAGTTTTGAGATATGATGATGTGATATGTGAGTCATGTTGATGAGTAACTATGCTTTAGTAAGAATATTGGTGTTAAGGTTTGTGATTACCTATGCAAGCACGAAAGTCAATAGTTGTGCAATGAAATTACATCCTACTTGTGGTGCATTATTCGGTGTTAATTATGCTCAATGCTCGCTTATGAGATTATTCATTTCTTGGTTGGTCGCTTCTCAATCTTTTGATAGCCTTCATTTTGCACTAATTATGGTCACTACTTGTGCATCCAAAATCCTTTAAACCAGTTTTGCCACATGAGTCCACCATACCTACCTATATGCTGTATTCTTTTGCCGCTCTAAGAAAATTTGTATGTGCCATGTCTAATTTTCAAAATAAATTTCTCTTTTGTGTGCTCGTACCGCTCGCGAGGCGGTGAGGGGTGGCCAATATTTTCCATGCTAGATGTGTTATTCTCATGATGAGTGTTTATTCACTTGTCATTGCACGAGAGTAAGGCAATGGTATTAGGAATGCCCAGTCCCGAAATGAAAAATGAATTTACTTTATGTTGTCAAATAATAAATTTCTTGGAAAGTGTTGGTATTGAAGGCACCCGTGGATACGGTTAGCCATGGAAAGTGAAAGTATGGTGGAAAAAGGAATAAACTTTATTTTCTGTTTGGGAACCGTCTATGATATATCTAGCATGGAAAGTGTTGGGAGCTCTAGGTCGTTTTCGTTGGTGGGAAAAGTATGCCTCTCAAAATGTTTTTATCTCTCAATTTTCGCTTTGAGCTCTGGCACCTCTACAAATCCCTACTTCCCTCCGCGAAGGGCCTTTCTTTTACTATATGCAATTTTTATTTTTAATTTGAGTCTCCATCTTATCTTATAAAGCACCAACTAGGGGGCACTATGTCATACTTGAGCATTGGGTGTAGTTAATATGCGAGTGTGTTTCATAAATGGATCGATGATTGAGCATGATGGGCTAGGGATAACTTATTTTAGCGTTGCTATTTTGAAAGACATGGTTGCTTGTTGGTATGCTTGAGTATTCAAGTCCTCATTGTCGGCATTCTGGGAACGGGGGTCACTAGACCTGCCTGCCTGCGGCCCGCGGTGTGGCTCCACCAGCGGCCCTGTACAACCCATCTTCACCAACAAACACTCAAGGCCCCCGCGAGGGGCCAAGCCTCGCGAGGCGGATGACGCAAGACCTCCTCAGGGGCGGCCTCACCAGGCTGGCTCACGAGGGGCGGAGAGATCAAGGCAAGGGACACCTCGTGAGGTTTGCATGATGCAAGCCGTGATGACTGGAGCCAGGCTGGCGCCAGCACGCATAGTTTCCTCATTTCCTCTTTGGTGCTAAAGGGGCAAGCACAAGCGAGGAGTCCCGAGGCATCAGGCAAAGGTTTCCATATCAGTGCAACAAGACCAAGGCCAGCAGGACGGCAGGACGGAGGTCACCATGGAGCCCAAGACAGCATCACCACCAGAGCCTTTGGCAGACAAAGCCTACTTTTTTCAGATAGTTTGTACTAGTTTCCCCCCTTCAAATTGGCCGTTGTGGGATCCTTTCCTGCCTGGTATTTCAGAAGAGGACCCGGGCCTCTATATATAGGACTAGCCACCACCATAGCAGAGAGGCTGATCTGATCTCATCTAGAGGGATCATCCCCAATCACACAAGTTCACCAAGCACAAGAACACCTCACCTCGGGAGGTTGTTCTTCCCTTGTAACTGTTCATCCTTAGCCCGAGAGGAAATCCACCACACCACAATGGAGTAGGGTATTACACAACAACGGTTGAACTAGTATAAATCTTGTGTCTCGTGTTCTTTGGGTCCGTCGAGCTAGGCCGTGAGATCATGGTGTGTGCGAGCTAGAGTGGGGGAGGGATCTTTGTGCGCACCCTAGTGTTCGAACCTCAATGGTTTTGCCGGAACCCGAAATCCAACATTTGGCACGCTAGGTAGGGGTGTGCCGAAGCCTTGCCCCCCCCAGACGGCCTCGCCTCTCCGACCGACTCTCATGGATGCTGCCTCTTCTCCGACCGGATCGACGAGCGCCCTCAGCAGCGCCGGGGGGCTTCGGGCCTTCACCCCCGCCTTGCGGCACGTGTAGTGGCCGCACAAGTTCAAGCCGGAGATGTCGCCCCATTACGATGGTGCCCCGGATCCGGCAGCCTTCGTGCTAGCATATGAGGAGGCAGTCCTGGAGGCCGAGGGCGGCGATAAAATCATGGCCAACTAGCTCCCAATGGCCCTCGCCGGCGTGTCGTGCGCCCGGCTCCTCCATCTGCTGGAATCTTCTGTGGCTTCCTGGGGGGAGCTGCGCGACCTCTTCATCACGTGCTTCGGAGGACTAGCACCCCCCATCGTCGCAGCTCTCCTCAGTGGCTCGCAGGCGCCACCCTCGGACCGTCACACCAAGTCGTTCTTTCGCCAGATCGGTGTCGTCTCCACGCGGTAGGGGGCTCCGCGGGGTTGGGTGGCGCCCAACCCCGACCTGAACTTCAGCTCAGGGGATCACCTAGTCACCATCGTCGGCTCGGGGCGTGCTACCGATGCTTTGCACGCCCACCATCTGCAATGTAGCCGTCACCAAGACCCTCATCGACGGCGGCACCGGCCTCAACGTGCTCTCCGTGGAGGCTTTCAGCCTCCTTCACGTACCACTTGAGCGGCTCCGGCCGAGTAAGCCTTTCTCCGTGGTCGGCAGCAGCTCCTCCAACCCCCTAGGGCAGATCCGTCTCCCTGTTACCTTCGGCACGCGCGACAACTACCGCACCGAGATAATCGACTTCGACATCACCCGAATCAGCTTGCCGTACAATGCCATCCTCGTGTATCCGGCGCTAGCCCACTTCATGGTGGCTACCCATCCTACCTACAACCTCATGAAGATGCCAGGGAGCAAGGGCGTCCTCACCGTGGCCGGAGACACCAAGGAAGCCTTGGGGCCCCTCAAACTCGCCTTCAGGGCCACGAAGACAGCTTGTCTGGATGGCAAGGCCTGCCCAGGGCCAAGGGGGCTGCGCCGACCAAGAAGAAGTAGCTATTCACTCAAGGTCAAGCCAAGACAAAGCAGATACCGGTCGACAAGGACGGGACTTCTGGCGCCACCTTTACTATAGGCGCCGACCTCGCCCTAGATCAAGAAAGGAAGTTGGTGGACTTTTTGCGGGCGAACAAGGAAGTATTCGCCAGGGAAACCAAGTAGCTAGCTGGGGTTTCGAGAAGAGTGATCGAGCATCATCTGAGGGTATGCCCCAACGTGCGCCCTGTGAAGCAGAGGGCAAGGCGGCAGTCCACGGAGAAGCAGTCCTTCATCGTTCAGGAAACCCGCAAGCCGGAGGAAACGGGTGTCATTCGCGAAGTCTGGTTCCCAGAGTGGCTGGTGAATCCAGTCGTCGTGCCGAAGAAAGGAGGGAAGGAGTGCATGTGTGTCGACTTCACCAACCTCAACAAGGCTTGCCCTCAAGACCCGTTCCCGCTGCCGTGCATCGACCAGATTGTCGACTCCACCGCCAAGTGTGATCTGCTATGTTTCCTGGATGCGTTCTCAGGCTACCACCAGATTAATATGGCAGTGGAAGATGAGGAGAAAACAGCTTTCCTGACCCCATGTTGGGTATACTACTACACTTTCATGCCATTCGGACTTCGCACGCAGGAGCGACCTTCCAGCGACTGATGCACATCGCCTTGGGGTGGAAGCTCGGGAGAAACACTGAGGCCTACGTCGACGACACTATGCTTAAGTCTTGGGAGGCAAGAACTTTGATTCAGGACCTGGAGGAAACTTTCGCGAGCCTGCGCTAGGTGGACCTGTGGCTCAACCTGGAGAAGTGTGTGTTTGGTGTTCCTTCTGGCAAGCTGCTAGGCTTCCTCATGTCCCATAGGGGGACCGAGGCCAATCCAGAGAAGATCAAGGCAATAGAAGACATGAGCCCACCACAAAACCTCAAGGAGATCCAGAAGCTTGCAGGCTGCGTGACTTCGCTGGGGCGCTTCATCTCCAAGTTGGGGGAGTGCGCCTTGCCATTCTTCAAGCTGATGAAGAGGAAGGGCCCGTTCAAGTGGACCCCCGATGCCGATCTGGCATTTCAAGACCTCAAGAGATATCTGACCAGCCCGCCGGTGATGGTGGCGCCTCGTCCTCGCGAGCCCCTGGTACTTTACCTGTCTGCCATGCCCCCACTCCGCCAGCGCGGCGTTGGTGGCCCTCAGGGAGGAGCCCCAAGTCAAGGACCCATCAAGTGGAGCCGCCAAGCTGGATGAAGCTACGGAACACCAAGGCGATGCTCCTAAGACAGCGGCTGCCCGACCAGTCATCAAGCCCCAGGAGTTAGAGACCCACAGGAAGCACCTCAGTCCCCGGGAGCCAGAAACTCCGTCAGCTCTTCCACCCTTGTCGAGCACCCAGTATACTTCGTCAGCACAGTGCTGTGAGATGCAAGGGCACGATACCCCATGCCTCAGAAGCTCTTGCTCGCGCTCCTGGTGGCCTCGCGCAAGCTACGCCACTACTTCCAAGGTCACCCCATCAAGGTCGTTTCAGCTTACCCATTGGAGAGAGTGCTCAGAAGCCCCAATGCTGCAGGAAGGGTCGCCGAATGGAACATCGAGCTGCAAGCGTTTGACTTGGAGTTCAACACAACTAGGGTCATCAAGGGGGTTGCGCTCGCTGACTCTATGGTAGAATGGACCAATACACGGGAGCTCGAAGCGGGCGAGAACCGACCCCTCTCGCCAGGGAGTGAAGTGCCGGATGGCTGGGTCATGTATTTCAACGGCGCGTTCGCACGCCAGGGCGCGGGGGCTGGAGCCGTGCTCATCTCACCCACTCAGGACAAGCTTTACTACGCCATACAGCTTTGCTTCCAGCGAGGCGAGAAGGTCTCCAACAACATCACGGAGTACGAGGTTCTCATTGCCGGCCTCAAGGCTGTGGTGGCCCTGGGGGTGAAACCCCTCACTGTCAAGGGAGACTCGCAGCTCCTCATCAACTTCTCCAACAAGGTGTACGAGCCAAGGGATGAGCACATGGAGGCGTACCTTGTGGAGGTGCGCAAGATTGAGAAGCAGTTCCTGGGCCTGGAGCTACAACATGTGCCCCGTGTCACCAACAAAGAGGACGACGACATCGCCAAAAGAGCATCCAAGCGGCAACCCCAAGAGCCTGGTGTCGGTGTCAAAACCGGCGGATCTCGGGTAGGGGGTCCCGAACTGTGCGTCTAAGGCGGATGGTAACAGGAGGCAGGGGACATGATGTTTTTACCCAGGTTCGGGCCCTCTTGATGGAGGTAAAACCCTACGTCCTGCTTGATTCATTCTTGATGATATGAGTATCAGAAGAGTTGATCTACCACGAGATCGGAGAGGCTAAAGCCTAGAAGGTAGCCTATGGTATGATTGTCTGTTGTCCTACGGACTAAAACCCTCCGGTTTATATAGACACCAGAGGGGGCTAGGGTTACACAAGGTCGGTTACAAAGGAGGAGATATACATATCCGTATTTCCTAGCTTGCCTTCCACGCCAAGTAGAATCCCATCCGAACACGAGATAAAGTCTTCAATCTTGTATCTTCATAGTCCAACAGTCCGGCCAAAGGATATAGTCCGGCTGTCTGGAGACCCCCTAATCTAGGACTCCCTCAGTAGCCCCTAAACCAGGCTTCAATGACGATGAGTCCGACGTGCAGTGTTGCCTTCAGCATTGCAAGGCGGGTTCCTCCTCCGAATACACCACGGAAGAATTTGAATACAAGGATAGTATCCGACCCTGCAAAATAAGTTCCACATACCACCGTAGAGAGAATAATATTTCCACAAATCTAATATGCTGACACGTTTTGGCAACATGACATATGGCCCAATGATTATTCGAACTGTTTCCTTTAACTAGCCCCGCACATAACGCGAGGCAGTTTCTTGACACGTCTTGTCAAAGCAGAGATCGTGTCCCCCTTATTATGGGATTCTCATCAATACGGGCGTGGGTAACCGAACCACGCCATCGATTACGACGCTTGGGGGATAAGCGAGTTTTACCAGGCTAGTGGGGGCGCATAGTTTCGGCCGCCCTTATAAAGGGACAAGGTTTAACCTTTTTCTACCCACGCCTTCTTCCTCCTTGCTCATCCATTCTTGCACACTCGAGCTCCAACGCCCAAGTCCACATCCTTCCCCCCAACCTTCTCCAATCATGTCCAAAGCGGGAGGCAAATGGATGGCTTCCTCCATTACGGAGGGACACATCAAGAAGCTGCATGGAGCCGGATACTTAGCCGCGAATATCACGCATCGGCAGCCCGCTGCGGGGCAGATCATTCCTACCCCTGAACCTCACGAGAGGTTAGCTATCCTCCACCACTTCCTCCGCGGACTGGGGTTTCCCCTCCATCCATTCGTCTGTGGTCTCATGTTCTACTATGGGCTGGACTTCCATGATCTGGCCCCTCTGCCCAAAGACACTGCGGACGCTCTCCTGATGGAGATGCTGACTCCGGCTCCTTACAAGGTGCCAGAGAAGACCAAGAAGGCCAAGGGAACCCGAAAGAGTTCCCGACGCCAGGTGTTATCGGACTCATCGTCCGATAACTCCACGATGCACTCCTCCCCCGAAGACGAGGAGGAAGATGAAGATGCTCCCCCTCTAGTCGAGGGAGGCAAGAAAAGGAAGGCCGCCCCAACCGGGGGGGGGGCGAAGGGTCCAAGAAGGGAAGGACTCTCCATCCGGACTACTCCACCACCGCCGCCGAAGGCGAAGACGAGTGGCTGCTCAGGGCCAAGCCCCTGGCGAAGTCGTAAGTATTCGGATGCCAGAGTAACTCATAGCATACCTTTGTCGCACTACTTCTCCTAACGCCGAATTATGATTATGCAGACGGCCACGAGCCCGTATCGATGTATCTTCGTCGGATGGCTCCCTAGGCTCGTCGGATATGGATAGCGATCCACTTCCGACCGCCACCTCCCCTTGCCCTACGGACAACGCCGAGGTATTGTCTCAAGAGGCACCGGGTCGAGGGGAGACAGTCCTGGAGGCGTCTCAAGGCGACCTTCCGGATTCCGGGAGCAGAGGGAGCAAGGCTCCCGAGGGCTCCGAGTTTGGCCCTAAGCCGAACACTGTGCCGGAACCTCCAGTGGTTCCGGACTCAGGCAGGCGACCTCCTTCCAAAAGGGGCAAGACGCCTATGCCGGTGACCTCTGTCCATCTAGAGGCACCGGACAGTCTGCTGGGAGCGCTTCGCAGCGCTTCCGTCGACGAAGAGCACCGCACTATTATGAGTGCGGTGATCAGAAGGTTCAGTCCGCCAAGAGCGGACTGACTGAAGCATGTGCCAGCCTGCTAACAGGCTCTGAGGTAAGTATTTGAAATATAGGAAAAATATTACCGCATAGATAGTAGCCCCTGATGCTCTGTTCGCTGTTCACAAAGAAAAGCCGAACAGATGATCAAACAATATCGCAGGAGTCTAATATAAATATGTCTATATGCGTATGCAGGCTTCGCTGCTGGCCTCTGCCGCACTGACTGCGGAGGTCGCCGCACTGAAGCAGGACCTCCAAGGGTCCAAAGAAGATCTCGGCCTTGCCAAGAGGCAGCTCAAGGAGAACAAAGGTAAGTAATACCTAGTCTATGGATATATAAAAAAGAATGCGATTGCGAAATGACAGGATCATCGTAAATTTGCCAGGGGCCACGACCGAGGTGGCGACCCTGAAGCAAGCGCTATCCGAGGCCGAAAACAAAGCAGCCAAGGAGCGCACCAAGCGGGAAAGGAATGAGGCACGGGTGGGCGAGGTGCAGCAAGAGCTCCACGCTCTCGTGACGAAGCACGAGGCGTTGGAGCTTGACTTGAAGACGCGAGAGTCCAAGCTTGCCACGACCCTCGAGAGCGCAAAGAATGCCAAGGCCGAAGCCCAAAAGGCCCTCCAGGAGATTGATGCGATGAAGAAGATAGCGGCGGGTAAGGCATTCTATATGCAAAGCAAGCATGTGAAAGTAAATTACTTGTTACTTACCCGAATCCGGAGCTCTCTAGGAGCATTCGCAGATTTGCCCCGCAGCGTGTTGGATGCCGCATAGTTTTACCAGGCCGAGGAGGGAAGCTCAACGGAGAAGCTGTTCTGGTCTCAGTATACTAGGACCGAACACCTGATGCCTCTGAGCGACCAGCTGAAGCAACTGGTCGAGCTGCACAAGGCGGCCGAATAGGCCATGAAGGGCTTTATAGTCCGGATGTGGCCTGGCGACGCCCTTCCCAACAGCTACTTCGTCCTGGTGAGGCGGCTTATGGATGCCTGCCCACGGTTGGAAGTCATCAAGCGGTCCGTCTACATCGAAGGTGCACGCCGGGCTTTCGCCCGTGTGAAGGTGCAATGGGCCAAGATGGACGCCGTGAAGCAGGTGAAGGAAGGGCTGCCGGAGGGCAAGGAGCATCGCCACCCCGAGATGTACTATGAGGGTGTCCTGAAGGGTGCCCGTCTTGTAGCGGACGAGTGTGCAAAAGATGTAATATTTGAATGAACTTGCTCGTGCAATCCTGTATTATGAAAAACTTGTTCATATGCGCTATGCAGCGCTTGTCTGAATTTAAAATATTGCCTTCTATTCAGCTGTTTATCAAATCTGAGAGATGGCTAGTCGTCGGCTTCTGCCCCCACGCAACGAGTGCAGGGGTGTTCGGGATAAACCTGATCACTCTTGTTCCCATTGTTGGGTCCTTCGAGGGAGGTGCTCAGCACAACGAACAAGGCAATCAGACTATAATGCGTTATCACTCTCACTTAGCCATAGAATTCTATAATTTTAAATTTCGGCGAAGCCCCTAGTATTCGGAACGCCAAATTTGGGGCGCAATACACGCCTTAAGCTGGACAGGGCCGACTCCTCGCTCTAAGAGGCATAAGTCTTTAGGGACTCGAAACCTCTCGAACAGCGACCAGTCTCTCGCTTTATCATGACAATCAGTTTTAGCTTTCTCTACTAAGGTGCTTAGCCCAACAGAACTGGGGCACAATCGTAGTAGTTCTCCTAGTGCTACCTTAGCTGATATAGCGGAACGCAAGGTACCAAAACATGGGAGCCGGGCAAACCCAACTATTGATCCAAGACATGATTCGGAGCTGATGCATATAATGCTATAAGTTCGGGGTGCCGCACTGTCGAAAGTGTTCGGACTTCTCACGCTGTATTATGGGGTATGCTTAAGCCCCTAGCATATTGGCCGTACCAGAGTGTACGGGTGCTAGATGTCGTGAATGAACATATATATAAAAAGGAAGAATGCGATAGTAGTATTAATGCTATGCATTGTTTATTCAAAAAGGTGCATTAAAGCAGAATGCTACAAGTAGTGCGATAAGCAAAAAGTAGGACTGTTTGACATGTCCCTTCCAAGGGCAAGCTGAGGAACAGTATTAAAGCAAGTATTTCACTCGTTATCGTAATCCACCTAGGAGTTCCATGGTGTGACATAGCTTTTCGCCTCCTTGGTTGCTAGATCATGTGTTCGGCAATCATGCTGCCGGACAGGGTTTCCAGAGATTAAAGTCCTGAAAGAGAAAAATAACAAAGAGGGAAGCCCCTAGTGCGGTTTAAGCCGTGACTTGGGGCGTGCCGCAGTCGTGCCCCCCTCCCCGCCTGTGCCCATGGTATTTTTAATGCGTAATTATGTATGCGTGGCACGGATTTCGCCGTTTGGCTGGGCCCGGGGTGGGGGCCGCATTGCTATGCGAGCTCGGAACGTGCCAGGCGGTCCTATTGCCGGTGACTCCGGGCGCGCTTGAAGGTGTCCGGGTCCTTAATCGCCGACCTAGTGGATTGCCTTAAGAGGCTGCTTTGTCCTTCTGCTGCGAGGCCCGCAGTGTGCTCCTCCGTGTGGAGAGAGCACTCTGTGTTTCCATTGACTGTGATGACCCCCCGAGGTCCTGGCATCTTGAGCTTGAGATATGCATAATGCGGTACCGCATTAAATCTTGCGAATGCGGTTCGCCCGAGAAGTGTGTGGTAGCCACTGCGGAACGGGACTATGTCGAAGATTAACTCTTCGCTTCGGAAGTTATCCGGGGATCCGAAGACCACTTCCAATGTGACTGAGCCTGTGCAATGGGCCTCTACACCTGGTATGACGCCTTTAAAGGTCGTTTTTGTGGGTTTGATCCTTGAGGGGTCGATACCCATTTTGCGCACTTTGTCCTGATAAAGCAGGTTCAGGCTCCTGCCGCCATCCATAAGGACTCGAGTGAGGTGAAATCCGTCAATGATTGGGTCTAGGACCAATGCGGTGAATCTGCCATGACGGATAATAGTGGGGTGGTCCCTACGGTCGAAGGTGATTGGACAGGAAGACCATGGGTTGAACTTTGGGGCGACTGGCTCCAACGCATATACGTCCCTGAGCACACGCTTCCGTTCCCTCTTGGGGATGTGGGTTGCGTATATCATGTTCACCGTTTGCACTTGAGGGGGGAACCTCTTCTGTCCTCCGGTGTTCGGCTGCCGGGGCTCCTCCTCGTCATCGCTACGTGACCCCTTATCTTTATTTTCAACATTTAACTTGCCGGCCAGCTTGAACACCCAACAATCCTTGTTCGTGTGGTTGGCTGGCTTGTCGGGGGTGTCGTGTATTTGACACGAGCGATCGAGTATACGGTCCAAACTGGACGGGCCCGGAGTGCTTCTTTTGAATGGCTTTTTCTGCTGACTGGGTTTAGAGCCTTTGAATCCGGCATTGACTGCTGTATCCTTGGTATTGTCGCTGTTAATATGGTGCTTATGCTTGTTGCGACGTGACATGCCATTGTCGTCCTTGGTATCCGAAGTACCATGGTTCTTTGATATGTTATTACTGCAAGCCAGCCAGCTGTCTTCTCCCGCACAAAAGCAGGTCATGAGTGTCGTGAGGGCTGCCATAGATTTCGGCTTTTCCTGACCAAGGTGCCGGGCTAGCCACTCGTCGCAGATGTTGTGCTTGAAAGCTGCTAGGGCCTCTGCATCCGGACAGTCGACGATTTGATTTTTCTTTGTTAAGAACCGTGTCCAGAATTGCCTGGCCGATTCCTCTGGCTGCTGAAATATGTGGCTCAAGTCATCGGCATCTGGTGGTCGCACATAAGTGCCCTGAAAGTTGTCGAGGAATGCGGCTTCTTTTAATTGAGCCAATGGACTCTGCTGGCAAGCTGTTGAGCCAATGCCGAGCTGGTCCTTTTAGTTTGAGTGGGAGGTATTTGATGGCGTGTAGGTCATCACTGCAGGCCATGTGGATGTGCAGGAGGAAATCCTCAATCCATACCGCGGGATCTGTTGTGCCGTCGTATGATTCTATATTTACGGGTTTGAAACCCTCTGGGATTTGATGATCCATTACTTCGTCTGTGAAGCATAAGGGGTGTGCGGCGCCTCTGTACTGAGCTATATCGCGTCGCAGCTCGAATGAGTCTTGCCCGCTGTGTTCGGCCCGACCGGACTTACTTTTACTATATCCGGCGTGACAATTATCGTCTCGCATAGTGGCGCGCCCTCGTGATCCGTAGATCGGTCTTGCATCTTTTTCTTTGTCCTCCAATACGTCTCGCAGGTCTGGCGTATTTCCCCATGCCTTTTTATTTGAATGACGTCGGGGTGCGGGCTGAGCTTTTGGCTGGAATGTCTCCCTATCGTGGCCACGAGGTGGCCGATCAGCCGCGTCGTACGCCGGGGATGTAGGTTTCGGTGCTTCCTCCTCCAGTCAGGGTAGCAACCTGCACTTTGGGTAACTCTTGGAGGGGCGTTCAAGTTTATATTCCTCGGCCGCCAGGACTTCAGTCCATCTGTCAGCTAGCAAATCTTGATCAGCTTGAAGCTGCTGTTGCTTTTTCTTTAGGCTATTTGCCATGGCTATAAGACGGCGCTTGAAGTGCTCTTGTTCGACGGGATCCTCTGGCACGACGAATTCGTCTTCGCCGAGGCTTTCCTCGTCTTCAGAGGGAGGCATGTAATTATCATCCTCTGCCTCTCCATCTTCCGCTCTCTCAGGAGGGTTGGCTCCTCCATCCTCCTACTCTAAATCTTGCTGGAGGGGATTCTTGTTGTCTTCGGCATTGTCCGGAGTGCTATTATCTCCGGTGCCCGTATCACCACTTTTGCCTTAGCGGGACTTAGAGCGGCGCCGCTGATGCCGGCGCTTGCGTTGCTTCTAGGAGGGGTCATCCTCCCTTGTCTCATCGCCATTGCCTTCTTTGGGTGTGTCCACCATGTATATATCGTATGATGAGGTGGTTGTCCAGTGCCCCGTGGGCAGTGATTCCTCTTCGACTCCCGCATCGTCATCCATACCGTTGATGTCTTCGGAGTCGAAGTCGAGCATGTCGGTTAAGTCATCGACAGTGGCTACTAAGTGGGTGGTGGGTGGGCGGCGAATTTCTTCGTCATCCGCATCCCAATCCTGCCGGACGTGGTTCAGCCAGGATCCTCCTGACAAGGAGAGAGACCTTAATGAGTTCAATATGTCGCCGAAGGGCGAGTGCTGAAAAATATCCGCGGAGGTAAACTCCATGATCGGTGCCCAATCGGATTCAATAGGAACGGGCGCAGGCGGTTCGGAGTCCGTGGCCGTAGAAGGATCCGGCAGTTTGGTAACACGGCTCTCGTGAAGGGTAAGGTCGATATTCGGCTCGATCGCCGCTGAGGTTACGGCCTTCGTGACGGGGTCTATCCACCCGTCCATGGATGGCGCAACTGGCTCCGAATTGAGGCTCAGAGCGGCTGCCGGTGCGATCTCCTGAATACGGTCCGATGGTAGAGCTAAATCATACTCATCGTGACCGCGTGGCGCACAAGGCAGGGGCTCGAATCCATCGAAGATTAAGTCTCTGCGGATATCGGCCGTGTAGTTTAAGCTTCCAAACCTGACCTGGTGGCTAGGGGCGTAACTTTCGATCTGCTCCAGATGGCCAAGCGAGTTGGCCCATAGTGCGAAGCGGCCGAACACAAAGATCTGTCCGGGGAGAAAAGTCTCACCCTGGACTGCATCGCTATCGATGATAGTAGGAGCCATCAAGCCTAACGTTGACGACACAGAGGAACTCTCAATGAAAGCACCAATGTCGGTATCAAAACCGGCGGATCTCGGGTAGGGGGTCCCGAACTGTGAGTCTAAGGCGGATCGAAACAGGAGGCAGGGGACACGATGTTTTTACCCAGGTTCGGGCCCTCTTGATGGAGGTAAAACCCTACGCCCTGCTTGATTTATTCTTGATGATATGAGTATTAGAAGAGTTGATCTACCACAAGATCGGAGAGGCTAAACCCTGGAAGCTAGCCTATGGTATGATTGTTTGTTGTCCTACGGACTAAAACCCTCCGGTTTATATAGACACCAAAGGGGCTAGGGTTACACAAGGTCGGTTACAAAGGAGGAGATATACATATCCGTATTTCCTAGCTTGCCTTCCACGCCAAGTAGAGTCCCATCCGGACACGAGACGAAGTCTTCAATCTTGTATCTTCATAGTCCAACAGTCCGGCCAAAGGATATAGTCCGGCTGTTCGGAGACCCCCTAATCCAGGACTCCCTCACCTGGCGTCTTCGAGGAGCGGCTCTTCAAGCCTTCGGCAGCACCCCCGCCCGTGGAGCCGGCGCCACCTCAGGAGGAGCTCCCCCAGCCACCAGCCTCGGGAGCCCCCGCCTGTGGCCCGACCTCAGGCGCGCTGTCGGTGTCAAAACTGGCGGCTCGGGTAGGGTGTCCCAAATTGTGCGTCTAGGCCAGATGGTAACAGGAGTCAAGGGACACGAAGTTTTACCCAGGTTCGGGCCCTCTTGATGGAGGTAAAACCCTATGTCCTGCTTGATTAATATTGAAGATATGGGTGTTACAAGAGTAGATCTACCACGAGATCAGAGAGGTTAAACCCTAGAAGATAGCCTATGGTATGATTGTATGTTGTGATTGTTGTCCTACGGACTAAAACCCTTCGGTTTATATAGACACCGGAGAGGGTTAGGGTTACACAAGGTCGGTTACAGAGGAGGAGATATCCATATACGCATTGCCTGGCTTGCCTTCCACGCCAAGTAGAGTCCCATCTGGACACAAGACAAAGTCTTCAATCTTGTATCTTCATAGTCTAACAGTCCGGCCAATGGAGATAGTCCGGCTATCTGGAGACCCCCTAATCCAGGACTCCCTCAGTAGCCCTTGAACCAGGCTTCAATGACGATGAGTCCGGTGTGCAGAGATCGTGTCCCCTTATTACGGGATTCTCATTAATACGGGCGTGGGTAACCCAACCGCGCCATCAATTGCGGCGCTTGGGGGATAAGCGAGTTTTACTAGGCAAGTGGGGAGGTTTAATTTTGCCCGCCCATATAAAGGGATAAGGATTCACCTTTCTATCCACGCCTTCTTCCTCCTCTGCTCATTCGCTCCTGCATACTCGAGCTCTAGCGCCCAAGTCCTCACTTCCATCTCAACCTTCTCCAACCATGTCCAGAGCGGGAGGCAAGTGGATGGTCTCCTCCGTCACGGAGGGAGACATCAAGAAACTGAGGAGAGCTAGATACCTGCACGACGACATCGCGCACCGGCTCCCAGATGAGGGACAACTCATCCCCACCCCCGAGCCCCATGAGAGGGTGGTATTCCTCACCCATTTCCTCTACAGACTAGGATTCCCTCTCCATCCCTTCGTCCGGGGGCTCATGTTTTATTACGGCCTGGATTTCCATGATCTAGCCCCAAACTTCATCCTCAACATCTCGGCGTTTATTGTCGTGTGCGAGGCCTTCCTCCGCATCAAGCCCCACTTCGGCTTATGGCTGAAGACCTTCAATGTCAAGCCGAAGGTAGTGAGCGGCCGCTAGGCGGAGTGCGGAGGTGCCATGGTGGGCAAGATGCCCAACATCACATGGCTCAAGGGAACCTTTGTGGACACGATAAAGGGGTGGCAATCGGGGTGGTTCTTTATCACCGAGCCGCGCGACCCCGCATGGGTAGCGGCCCCCGAGTTTCGATCTGGCATCCCCATGCGGCTCACCTCCTGGAAAGAGAAGGGCCTGTCCTGGGGTAATTCAAAAGAGCTGACCGGACTCCAGTCATGTATTCAGAACATGGTGGATAAGAAGCTCAAGCTTGTCAACATAGTCCAGGTTATGCTCGTTCGCCGGATACTCCCGTGCCAACAACGGGAGTTTACCTTGTGGGAGTTTAATCCGGTGCAGCACTGAACTCTGAGCAGGCTCTTCGACACGACTCATGAAGATGCCTGGAGGGTGCTATTCAAGGGTGCCGCGGTCCCTCCCCCCATTACTGAGGATCACGGATTCAGCACAAAGCGCCACACCAGTGCGGTAAGATGTTTTACCTCTTATAGGATATTTGTTATATATATAGATTGGCTCTATGCGGGATCTAAACTCCCTTAATTTTGACAGGACTGCAGAAGATGGCTGGACAGATCGACTGTCCGGCTCCCTTGCCCGAAGGCCCCGTCGACGCTGTTCTGAAGAAGATGCTGACTCCGACCCCTTATAAGGTGTCGGAGAAGACCAAGAAGGCCAAGGCAGCTCGAAAGAGTTCCCGACGCCAGGCGTCGTCGGACTCACCCTCCGATGACTCTGCGGCGCACTCTTCCCCCGAAGACGAGGAAGAGGAAGAAGAGGCTCCCCCACCGACTGGGGGAGACAAGAAAAGGAAGGCCGCCCCAACTGGGGAGGCTGAAGGGTCCAAGAAGGGAAGGACGCTCCTTCCGGACAGCTCTACCGCCGCCGACGAAAGTGAAGACGAGTAGTTGCCCAGGGGCAAGCCCCAGGGGAGATCGTAAGTGTTCGGATACCAAAGTAACCCTTAGGATTCCTTTGTCGCATTGCTTTCCCTAACGCCGAGCTCAATTGTACAGGCCGCCCCGAGCCAATATCGTGGTATCCTCGGACGGCTCCCTGGGCTCGTCAGACATGGATAGCGATCCAGTCCCGACCGCCACCTCCCCTCATCCGGCCGACGACACCGAGGTGCTGTCTCAAGAGGCACTGGATCGAGGGGGGATAGGCCCGGAGGCACCTCAAGGCGACCTTCCAGACTCCGGGAGCCGAGGGGATGGGGTCCCCGCGAGCTCCGAGTTCGGCCCTCAGCCTAACACCGCGCCGGACCCTCCAACGGATCTGAGCTCGGGCAGGCGGTCCCCTTCTAAGGAGGGTGAGACGCCTGTGTCGGTGACCTCTATCCACCCAGAGGCGCTGGGCACTATGTTGGAAGCGCTTCGTAGCGCTTCCATCGAGGAGGAGCACCGCACTATCATGAGTGCGGTGATCCAGAAGGTTTAGTCCGCCAAGAGCGGATTGACTGAAGCCTGTACTAGCCTTCTAACAGGCTTCGAGGTAAGTGTTTTAAAATTTAGTAGAAGTGTTACCGCATAGAGAGTAGCCCCTGATGCTTTGTTCGGTGTTCGTGAAGAAAAGCCGAACAAAGGATCAAATAATATCGCAGGAGTCTAATATAAGTATGTCAATATGCGTATGCAGGATTCGCTTCTGGCGTCCGCCGCACTAACTGCGGAGGTTGCCATACTGAAGGAGGCCCTCGAGGGGTCCCAGAAAGAGCTCGGCCTTGCTAAGAGGCAGCTCAAGGAGAACAAGGGTAAGTAATACCCCGTCTATAGATATATGTATATAAAAAAGGACGCGATTGCAAAATGACAAGATCATTGTATGTTTTGCCAGGGGCCACTACCGAGGTGGCGACCCTGAAGCAAGCGCTGTCCCAGGCCGAAGAAAAGGCGGCCCAGGAGCGCATCGAGCGAGAGAGGCACGAGGCTCGGGTGGGTGAGGTGCAGCAAGAGCTCCAGGCTCTCGTGACAAAGCACGAGGCGTTGGAGCTTGACTTGAAGACGAGAGAGTCTGAGCTTCCCGCGGCCCGTGAGAGTGCGAAGAGTGCCAAGGCCAAGGCCCAGAAGGCCCTTCAGGAGATCGACGCAATGAAGAAGATAGCGGCAGGTAAGGCTTTCTATATGCAAAGCAAGCATGCAATGGTGAATTACCGATTACTTACCCGAATCCGGAGCTCTTCAGGAGCATTCGCAGATTTGCCCCGCAGTGTGTCCGATGCCACACTATTCTACCAGGCCGAGGATAGAAGCTCGACGGAGAAGCTGTTCTGGTCTTAGTATGCTGAGGCCGGACATCCGGTGCCAATGAGCGACCAGCTGAAGCAGATGGCCAAACTACATAAGGCGGCCGATCAGTCCATGAAGGGCTTCATAGTCCGGTTGTGGCCTGGAGATGCCCTTCCGAATAGCTTCTTCGGCCTGGTGAGGCGGCTTGTGGATGCCTGCCCATGGCTGGAGGTCGTCAAGCAATCCGTCTGCATTGAAGGTGCACGCCGGGCCTTTGCCCATGTAAAAACACAGTGGGTCAAGCTAGACGCCGTGAAGCTGATCAAGGAGGGGCCCCCGGAGGGCAAGGAGCACCGCCACCCCGAGATGTACTACGAGGGTGTTCTGCCGGGCGCCCGCCTTATTGCGGATGAGTGTTCGCAAAATGTAATATTTGAATGAGACTTGCTCATTTTGTCCTGTATGTATGAGAACTTGTATCGTTTTCGTTATGCAACGCTTGTGTGAATTTAAAATATTACCTTCTGTTTGGCTGTTTATCCAATCTGAGAGATGGCTAGTCCTCGGCTTCTGCCCCCATGCCCCGAGTGCCGGGGTGTTCGGGATAAACCTGAGCACTCTTGTTCCCATGTTTGGGTCCTCCGAGGGAGGTGCTCAGCACAACGAGCAAGGCAACCGGACTAATAATGCTTTATCACTCTCACTTAGCCATAGAATTCTATAATTTTAAATTTCGGCGAAGCCCCTGGTATTTGGAAGGCCGAATTCGGGGCGCGATACACGCCTGTAAGCCGGACGGAGCCGGCCCCTCACCCTAAGCGGCATAAGTCTTTAGGGACTCAAAAAACCTCGCCGAACAGCGACCAGTCTCTCGCCTTATCATGACAGTCAGTTTTAGTATGGCAGGTGGCAAAAATTGGTGAAAATCTCCTAATTCCGGAGGCCATAGAAAGCCACCCCAGAGACACCAATACGTTATTAACAGTCTTCGGGACTTTTGCATCAAATAATATGCGAAAAAGGACACTCCGCAGCCTTGCTGAAGTCTACCAAGTAGCAACAATAAACCCATGGAGTGACATGGCTATTACCTTTAACGCCAGTGATGAACCTAAATTCCGAGCAGCCCGAGCACCAGCCGCATTGGTCCTCAGTACAATAGTGGACGGCTTTCGTCTTACCAAGGTACTCATGGACGGCGGCAGCGGATTGAACCTCATTTATGAGGAGACCCTTCAAAAAATGGAAATAGACTGGAACCACATTGAGCGAAGCAGCACAACCTTTAGTGGAATAATCCCTAGTCGGGAAGCGCGCTGTATAGGAAAAATCACACTAGATGTGGTGTTCGGCACGCCGGATAATTACAGGTCCGAAGAGGTCACGTTCCAGGTGGCTCCGTTTAGCAGCGGTTATCACGCTCTGCTAGGGCGGGAAGCATTTACAATCTTCCAAGCAATACCCAATTATGGGTACATGATGCTCAAGATGCCCGGGCCTAACGGGATCATCACTCTCGCTAGTGATCCGTACATAGCACTCCGCGCCGAAAACAAGACAGCCACACTAGCCCTCAAGGCACTATCTGAAGCCCTAGCGGCTGAGGAGCTGACTGCGCTGCGCTCTACAGTGAATAGGGATGATGTGGCACTCGACAAAAGATCCAAGTCCACCTCCTTTAAACCAGCGGACGAAATAGTCAAATTCCAAGTCCATCCAACGGACCCCAATAAAACAGCTTCCATCGGGGCACAGTTAAACCCTGATGTAGATACCGCACTGTGAGAGTTGCTACGAGAGAACTGGGACATTTTCGCCTGGCACCCTTCAGACATGCCAAGAATCCCACGCAGGCTGGCCGAGCACAGCTTAAATATCCAAACAGGATTCAAACCTGTCAAGCAGGCTCTTCGGCATTTTTCCGAACCTAAGAGACAGGCCATGGGAGAGGAGCTAGGAAAGCTATTGGAGGCCGGATTCATCAGAGATATAAAACATCCAGACTGGCTAGCAGACCTGGTGATGGTACCAAAGAAGGACAAATCCTGGCGCCTGTGTGTTGATTTTAAAGACCTTAACAAGGCTTGCCCAAAGGATCCCTTCCCCCTACCCCGCATCGATCAAATTATCAACGCTACTGCAGGACACGATTCGTTGTGTTTCCTTGATGCATATTCCGGCTACC
Source organism: Triticum urartu (assembly GCF_003073215.2). Lineage (NCBI taxonomy): Eukaryota > Viridiplantae > Streptophyta > Magnoliopsida > Poales > Poaceae > Triticum > Triticum urartu. Next base: position 425,198,212 of record NC_053025.1, read on the forward strand.
ATCAAATCAAGATGGCAGAACCAGACCAAGCCGCAACGACATTTATCACACCATACGGCCCATTTTGCTTGAACACGATGCCCTTTGGGCTCAAAAATGCCGGCGCAACATATCAGCGCATGATTCAGACATGTCTGGCAAGCCAGATCGGCAAAACAGTGGAGGCATATGTAGATGATGTGGTCGTTAAAACAAGACATGTTGAATCTCTAGTAGACGACTTGAGGCTCTCATTTGATAACCTCTGAACATACGACATCAAGCTCAACCCGGAAAAATGCATTTTCGGTGTTCCAGCCAGAAAACTCTTGGGCTTCATCGTATCCGGTAGAGGAATTGAAGAAAATCCAGCCAAGATCCGAGCTCTGTCACAACTGGATATCCCAAAGGACCTCAAACAAATACAAAAGCTAACCAGATGTGTGGCGGCTCTAAGCCGCTTTATCTCCCACTTGGGAGAAAAGGCCCTACCCCTTTACAGCCTCCTTCGGCGCACCGAACACTTCAAATGGACAAATGCAGCCATGGCCGGACTCGACGAAATAAAAGCCATACTGGCAACAAACCCAGTCCTGGCCGCGCCAAACATTGGCAAACCAATGCTATTATACATTGCAGCAACACATTAGGTTGTAAGCGTAGTGCTCGTCGTCGAACGAGAAGCGGACGGACACAAATTCCCCCTTCAAAAGCTTGTCTATTATGTGTCCACTGTCCTCACTCCCTGCAAATCACGATACCCGCATTATCAAAAGATTGCGTACGCGGTATTCATAGCATCCCGGAAGCTACGACACTACTTTCAAGAGTGTTCAATAATATTAGCCTCGGAAGTACCACTTAACGATATTATAAACAACCGTGACACAACGGGCCAGATTGCAAAATGGGCCATTGAGCTCCTCCAGTCCGGCATAACTTATAAGCCACGGCGAGCCATCAAGTCGCAAGTCCTGGCCGACTTCATCGCATGGACGGAGGCCGACCTCCCTAAAGAGTACGGCACATATTCAAATTGGATCATGCATTTCGACGGCTCCAAGATGTTGGCCGGACTGGGGGCTGGCGTCATTTTGACGTCCCCCACAAGAGACACAGTTCAATACGTACTACAGATTATGTACATGGACTCCAACAACGCAGCCGAATATGAGGCCCTTTTACATGGTCTCTGGATGGCAGTATCCATGGGCATTCAACGCCTAGAGGTGCGCGGGGACTCGAACCTCGCAATATCCCAAATAAATGGAGACTGCGATGCCAAGGATCCAAAAATGGCAACTTACCACAACGTCGTCCTAAAAATGTCACCTCGGTTCGAGGGGCTTGAATTTCACCATATAGCCCGGGAAAATAATCAGGCGGCAGATGTCCTGGCACGCATCAGCGCAAAATGTGATGTAGTCCCCCCCAACATCTTCTTGGAAAGGTTGTTCAAGCCATCCGTAGTATGGGAAGGGGAGCCGAACAATAACAGCCCGGACCCAACCGCACTGCCCGACACCGAACATTCTGACACAATCGGAGGCTCTGCCAATGAAATAACACCTTCAGCCCACGTAATAATGGCCATCATCGCCCCGTGGACAGAACCATTCCTCGCCTACCTTACTAGGCAGGAACTCCCCGAGGACCAAAATGAGGCACGCTGCATAGTGCGGCGATCCAAAGCCTACAGAATCCACGAGGGAGAGCTTTATAAGAAAAGCACTACCGGAGTCCTTCAAAGGTGCATCTCCGAAGAGGAAGGGCGGAACCTCCTAGCTGAAATTCATGCCGGACTTGGTGGTCATCACGCTGCAGCCCGGTCCCTTGTAAGCAAGGCCTTCCGTAAAGGCTTGTATTGGCCGACGGCCCAGGCAGACGCTCAGGACTTAGTCCAACGATGCACCGGTTGCCAACTCTTTGCAAACCAAAGCCATATGCCACCCACCGCCCTCCAACCTATCCCCATTACTTGGCCCTTCGCGGTCTGGGGGCTTGACATGGTTGGACCCCTTAAAGGCGGAACCCACAAGCAAAAATACTAACTGGTCATGGTGGATAAGTTCACCAAATGGATAGAAGCCAAGCCTGTTAAGACGGCCGAATCCGGACCGGTGATAGACTTTATATCCGGGGTTGTACACCGTTACGGCGTCCCCCACAGCATCATCACTGATAACGGCACGAACTTCACGGCCGACGAGGTAAAACTCTGGTGCAAAAACATGGGCATCAAGCTCGATTATGCTTCTGTCTATCACCCACAAACTAACAGCCAGGTCGAATGTGCAAATGGTCTTATCATGAGCGGCATCAAACCCAGATTAGTGCGGTCCCTCAAGGAATCTAACACGCACTGGGTAGAGGAGCTCGACTCCGTACTCTGGGGGCTGCGGACCACGTCGAATCGCACCACCGGATACACACCATTCTTTATGGTGTACGGCGCAGAGGCAGTTTTGCCTTGCGACATAATTCATGACTCACCTCGAGTGCGCATGTACAAAGAAAGAGAAGCCGAGCTCGATCGGCAGGACAGCTTGGACGCATTGGAGGAGGAGCGTGACGTGGCAAAAGCTCGTTCCACATTCTATCAACAGCAGGCTCGAAGATACCAAAGCAGAGAAGTACGGGCCAAAAATTACAACGTTGGCGAATTAGTTCTACGACTACCGGACAAGAAAAAGGACAAACTCAAGCCCATGTGGGAATGTCCCTTCATAATTGACCAAGTCCTGACTGGTGGAGCGTACCGCCTGCGGGATGCATCGGATAACCGACTCGAGCTGAACCCATGGAATGCAGCCCGTCTCCGAAGATTATATGCCTAGCGCCGGACTCTGTGTTCGTCTCCTTCCTCTGTCCATTTTTTATATATTTTTTGTCTTATATTTCTCTTCCTCTCTCTCTCTCTCTCTCTTATAGACTTTAAAGCCTCATAAAGTGATGCGCTATCCGCGCTCATTAAACTTGGGGGCTTTTTTAAATAGAAGCTTATTCATACGGGCTTCATGCCCAACACATGTGTCACACTTCCGCATGTACCTTTTATTCACCAGTATATGCATCGATATGACTTAAGTTTTGGCCAAGCTGGGTTGCCTGGCTCCTGTGCTTACCCCTACGTTCCCGATTGTTCAGCTAGGAGGTAAAGGGAGCACCTCTGCGATTGTTACTGCCGGGTCAGCCGGACGTGTACCTTAGACTGGGTGAAGCCGAAAGCTAGCGTTCTTAAGGGAATATTCGGTCGGTGAACTAAAGATGATCTTTTTTTATTTTTATCTATATGCCCCCGGATGTTTTTCCTGCATTTCTTTTTGCAGCATGGACATGCACCTTAGGGCATGCCTCCCAGGGAAAGGAACCCCTAACGGAACTATTCTCCCTGGAAGATGTTTCTTACTAACCATGTAATATAACATAACTAGTCGGGCACTTGTCTGTTCAAGCACTAATGACCCCTACGCCTGGTCTCCACGCATTCCCTGGTTCCTATATAACCACATGGGAATTCGGACACACTCCAGACCGTCAGGTCCCGAGGCTGAAGCGAAAAGGTCGGCTATGACAAATGATCTACAATCCGGCTAGAAGGCATTGTAAATGTCAATTAAATTACATAGTCATTTTGACTGATTGTATTCCTCTTCAACACCATCTAACAGGCTGTCTAATTTACATTATTGCTGGGAATACCTTGCGGCCAACTCTACTAGGCCGTATACTAAGCTTACAGGGATCTCCTTCCCATCGGGCCCTACAGGACCAACCTCGGCCATGTGGTTGGGGTCAGCCTTTGCATACTGCGTCTTCACCATGGCCCAGGCCTCCCTAGCGCCTTGACGGCAGGCCGATATCTTCCACAATTGGAAGCGCCGCCGTGCTCCCTTTAGCTTCTCCGCAAGCTCTCCAAGACCTTCGGGCATGGAGACGGATGGCCACAGGGCCTGAGCAACGCCTTGCATCGCCTGCCGCACTCGATCGAGCAGTTGCGAGAGCTCGGGAAGAAGGTCACCCGTAGAACCGGGCATCTCCTCTGCAGGACGACCTGTTAGCACACCTACAGACATTGCTCTGTTAGTCGACTTCCCTGCCGAACTTTCTTTCAAAGGTTCATTCAAGCACTTACTAAATATGCCGCACTGAAGCCGCTGATTCTCCTTCACGGAGTCTGACAACTAGGCACGAACATCTTTCAGCTCAACGCCCAGCTTGGTGTTGGCATCTTGGAGATTGTTCTTCTCCCGCCTCACCTTTGTCAGCACCTTCTCACCAGCCTTTAGCTGGCGTAGGAGGTGTTGCCTTTCCGGATTCAATCCGGTGCCATTTGCAATTTCATTTGTCAGATTCGCACCCATGTCGTGCTTCGCAAAATACTTATCTTTCGAAGTATATATTACCAGAGGGGGTCTCCTTGGGCTCCCCTGCCGCGGCTAGTGTGGCCTCAAGTTGGGCTTTGCACTCTTCCAGCTCCTTGGACAGTAGGGAATTCTTTTCTGTAAGAACCTACATAACAAATGATCCTTAAATCAGTTATTCTAACTGTTTCAAGTCCCGGGGGCTACTGGTATATATATATAATTACCAAAATTTTCTTACCCGTATGTCTTTTACATATTGCTCCGTGGCTCTGGATAGACCATTTTGAGCGGCACGGAGGTACGCATCTCCCGAGCTGAAGGCATCTAATGCCCCTTGGGAGAAACAAGCGTCGCGAAGAATTGTCCGGCGACGCTTGTGGTACATGGCACTCTCCACCTCAGAATTGGTGGCAGACAACCCGTCCACATCCTCCGTCGGAGGAGCATCTGGCGCGCGCCTTGCGTTCGCCTCCGCTTCCGGACCAGACTTTGGAGCTTGGCTGGTGGAGGCGCGATTGGCAGCCTCTCCGGATATAGTCCGGCGAGGTCTCTTTGTCCTGAAGAGAGCACGAGTGTCAATATGCCTTGAAGGTATAACACCTGGGATAAGGGGGCGCGCCATACCTTTGCACTGACGCCTCGGTCCGGACTGCACTTCTTTTCTGCCCACGGGGCCTTACAGCCCCTCGTTGGCTTCTCGCTGCAGGTTCAGCCTTTCGCCTTAAAAACCTCCCCTGCAAAGTTCGGTTGTGATCAGGAAACTGAAAACACGAGAGGGCGGACACCTGTTCGGGGTACTGGGACTTCGATCTCAGTTACCTGGGGGCCAGGATTAGCCCTGGGTAATCGGCCGTAATGGCCACTAAGGCGTTGTCCTTGCTCAATTGATGGAACACTCCATCAATCAGCTCCACAGATATGTCCGGATCCTCTTGAGAGGCCGGGTCGAGGGACCGTCCTTGGTCCTCGGGTTGTGGAGGAGGGCTGCTTATTTCCTTAACAGCCCGGCGCAGTTCCTGCGTTGAAGTCGTCAGACTAAATATTTAACAATGGGAATGCAAAACGGATGGGCAAGTAAATACGACCGCTTACCCAGCTTGGGGGATTGTGCGTAGAGAATCCACCCTATGGGTTGACGCGGAGAAATTCCTCCTCTTCTCCCTTATACAAAGTGGACAAGATCTTTAGAAGAGCGGCAGCTGAATCCGGCCCCTTACGGTCATAGCGGGTGGCGTCGTCCTCCCCGTTGAAGTCCCAGATGGGGTGGCTTCTATACTGAAGCAGCTGCACCCCCCGCATAATGCATTCGGCCATAACCCCGATCATGGTTAGTCCGGAATGGGCTAACAATCTTATTCGGCCCATCAGGTAAATGATGTCCCTGTCACTTTCCCTCTGAGGGCTCCGTGGGCGCCAGCTTAGGCGCTTCTTTAAGGGAGCACTGCCGAATTCAGGGAGGCCGATCCGGACAGGATCCGGCAATGGGACGTCTTCTATATAAAACCATTCCGAGGGCCAGTCTTTGGATGCCTTCTTTGGGGTTCCGGACAGATATCCGGTCCCGATGATGCGCCACACTTCGGCTCCGCCCACTTGATACATTGACCCCTCCTTAGAGCGGGGCACAAGGCAGAATAACCTTTTCCATAGCCCGAAATGAGCCTTGATACCCAAAAACAGCTCGCAGAGGGCTACGAAGCCCACGATATGAAATACAGAGGCAGGCGTGAGATTGTGTAGCTGGAGGCCATAGAACTCCAGGAGCCCCTGGAGAAATGGATGGATTAGAAATCTGAGCCCCCTTATTAAATAAGAGACGAGGCACACCCGCTCTCCCTCGGAGGGATTAGGGGCACTCTCCGCTTGCTCTCCGCCATTATAGATGGCAAGGCCGGCTCGAAACGGGACCATATAGGCCGGGGGAGAAATCCCTTGGTCTGGAGCGTCACTAGCTCGCTATGCGAGATGGAGCATCTCTCCCAATATCCAGGCTGAGGGCTGGAAGGGCAAGAGGAGGAGTCGCGATGGCTGGCCATGGTGGAATGGACCTTTGTCGAATGCGCTCTGATGAACACTCGCGAAGGGGGAAGATGTGGTTTGGATCTAAATCCTCGTCCCCTTAAATAGGTCAGCTCATTTACGCGGCTAGGGGTGTGAATGTAAAAACACTCAGACTTTTCATATTCGTTTGACACGTGGGAAGCGGGCATTATTGGGCGTAGAAGCCAAGGAGTGCAACATCTACAAGAAACCGTACTTTATTCAACAGGTACACGGAATTTGGAGGAGAACCCGCCTTGCAATGCCGAAGAAAATCTGTGCGCCGGACTCATCGTCATTGAAGCCTGGTTCGGGGACTACTGAGGGAGTCCTAGATTAGGGGGTGTCCGGATGGCCGGACTATACCTTCAGCCGGACTCCTGGACTATGAAGATACAAGATTGAAGACTTCGTCCCGTGTCCAGAAGGGACTTTCCTTGGCGTGGAAGGCAAGCTTGGCGATACGGATATGCAGATCTCCTACCATTGTAACCGACTTTGTGTAACCCTAACCCTCTCCAGTGTCTATATAAACCGGAGGGTTTTAGTCCGTAGGACGACATACACAACAACAATCATACCATAGGCTAGCTTCTAGGGTTTAGCCTCTCCGATCTCGTGGTAGATCTACTCTTGTACTACCCATATTATCAATATTAATCAAGCAGGACGTAGGGTTTTACCTCCATCGAGAGGGCCCGAACCTGGGTAAAACTTCGTGTCCCTTGCCTCCTGTTACCATCCGGCCTAGACGCACAGTTTGGGACCCCCTACCCGAGATCCGCCAGTTTTGACACCGACACTCCCCAACACTCAACTCTCTCTCTCTCATAGGATAGGATTTGGTAGAAAGAAGATTTGAGTGGAAATCAACTTGGGAAGGCTAGAGATCAAGATTCATATGGTAAGAATGGAATATCTTGGCCTCAACACAAGTGTAGGTGGTTCTCTCTCAGAAAAAGTAAGTTGGAAGTGTAGGTTCGTTCTGATGGCTCTCTCCACGAATGAAGAGGAGGTGGAGGGGTATATATAGCCTCCACACAAAATCTAACCGTTACACACAACTTGCCAATCTTGGTGGGACCGAATTGATAAACTCAGTCGGACCGATTCAGCAAATCTAGTGACCGTTAGGATTTTCGGTGGGACCGACATGCAACTCGGTAGGACTGATATGGTTAGGGTTACGGCATAACGTAATCTCGGTGAGACCGATTACACAAACTCGTTGAGACTGATTTTGGTAATAAGCTACTAGAGAGTTGGTCAGGTAAACTAGGTGCGACCGATCGCTCATCTCGGTGAGACCAAAATGTTACGAAAGGGAAACAGAGAGTTTACATTGCAATCTCGGTGGGACCGATCGCTCGTCTCGGTGGGAACGAAATGTTACGAAGGGAAACAGAGAGATTACAATCCCATCTCGGTGAGACCGAGATCCCTATCGGTGAGACCGATTTGCCTAGGGTTTGTGGCAGTGGCTATCACATCTGAACTCGGTGGTGCCGGATATAAAGAATTGGTGGGGCCGAGTTTGACTTTTGGTTTAGGTCATATGTGGATGTGAGAAAGTAGTTGAGGGCTTTGGAGCATATCACTAAGCATTTTGAGCAAGAGCCTCATTAAGCAACACCTCATCCCTCCTTGATAGTATTGGCTTTTCCTATAGACTCAATGTGATCTTGGATCACTAAAATAGAAAATGTAGAGTCTTGAGCTTTGAGCTTGAGCCAATCCTTTTGTCCTTAGCATTTTGAGGGGTCCACTTTTCTCATCCATGCCATGCCAATCATTGAGCTTTACTGAGATATTACTCTTGAAATAGCATTAGCTCAATGAGCTATATGTTGTTAGGAATTACCAAAACCACCTAGGGATAGTTGCACTTTCAATCTCCCCCTTTTTGGTAATTAATGACAACATATAGATCAAAGCTTCGACAAATGATAATAAGAATGAAAAACATTGTCGCTTTGAGATGTGAAAAGCAAGAGCTCCCCCTAAATTTGTGCATAGTTTAAGATTTGCTTTGGACTGCAAATGCACAATGAGTTAGGATCATGGGTTACTCTTCCATGTCACATACATCTTGGTGAAGCACTCAAAATGATAATAATTAAATACATGCACTCATCACCAAGCAAAGTGAATGATCATATGGGGATATAAAAGGATAATGTCATCCAACAAGCATTAAGGTAGCATATGATCAAACACATGATCATCCAAGTATCACACAAAAGCATAAAGTATCTCAAACAAGCAAATAACAAAGTTCAACCACCAAAAAACAAGAGAGAACAAAGAGCAACACTCTCTCTCGAAGCCTATGATCTATACATTTTCTCCCCCTTTGACAACAAGTTACCAAAAAGTTCATAAAAAATGCATAGTGCTAGATCGACTCTCAGGCTTGGTCTTCAGGTGGTGGTGTAGATAAAACTCCAAGGACGAAGGCATCAGTTGATGTAGATGGAGCTGGTGGAGTGGGTGCTGGAGCTGGTGGCACTGAAGCTGTAGCTGGTGCAGATGAAGTTTCTCTGGTGTCTTAACTGGCACTGCAACAGATCTCTGTCCTCTAGGCACTCTAGCAAAAGCATTAGTGGTAGACTTGCCCTTCTTCTCCTGTACTTCATCCTAAAGTTGCTCAACAACTGGCTGTATCTCAGTGACCTTCACATCTAAATCATAGAACTTCTGCTCCATGATCCTCTCCAAGCTCTCCTGGTTTTGAGTCAGGGTGGCCAATCCCTTCTCAATCCTCAGAGTGGAGGCAATTAAGTAGCCAAGCTGATCATGCTTGTTCTTCAGAAGATACTGAGATGCCTCATCAATGGTTGGCATCTTTGCAGCCTTTTCAGTCCTTGCCTTCTCCCTCTTTGCTTGTGATTGCACAGAAGATGGTTCATTCTCATCCATCACCACATTGTTGTCCTCAAAGTTTGGGTAGATGGGCATATGTTCCTTATCCAAGAGATATGTGGCAGTGCCCATCTTGGAGTTGATTAGCTCCTGGATTTGTGGGGCATACCCACAACTTCTCTTCTGATCTGCAGCTATTCTCTTTATAGTTTCCACAATTAGGCTCATGACTTTGAACTTTTGAGGGACATCAAATATGTGAAGCAGGTTAATTGCATGGCCTCTGATCATCTTGTGATCACCTGACTTTGGCAATAGAGTGTGCCGGATTGTTGGCAAACCTGACAGAAGGTAATGTACTGATCCAAATTTGTGTGTCTCAAGAGCAGCATCTGGGATTTCTCTGTACATATGTGCCATGGTGTTGTGATCCTTCTTCTTCTTGGCATAGACATCCAAGTCATCTTCATTCACCTCAGGAGCATTGATCAATTTTGCCCATTATTCAACTATTGACTGGTACCTAGTACCTTCAGACATCCAGACAATCCTTCCATCTGGGTAGAAATGAGTTGTGGAGTAGAACTACATAATAAGCTCATCATTCCACTTTGTGAGCTTCTGAGCCACAAACTCATCAACTCCACATGCCTTGAAACTATCATACACTCCGGGATAGTGTTCTTCATTTTCCCTGATGTACTCCCAGTCCACCCATCTCATATCATAGACTATAGGCTTCTTGTCAAGCAACATTGTCTCATAGAAGTCCTGTTGTTCCTTAGTGTGGAATCTGTAGTCCACATCAGTCCTTCTCCTGGTGGCATATGGATCAGACTCTCTCCATAGCCTCAATCATGAATCCTTCCTGATTTTCATATTTTCTGCAACTGGGTGTGCATCATTGTGATCAGGCATCTTGGGCTTCAGCTTCCTCAAAACAACAGAATCATCTTCCTCTTCTTCTTCAGCAGATTGAGGCACTGGGGCCTTGTTCTTCTCCTCAGCAGGGATGTTCCTGGTGCTCCTCTTGGGTTTTGGCTTTGGAGCTGGAGCAGTAGTCTTGGGAGCTTCTTTGGGCTTAGATGAAGCAGCCCCTGATCTTATAGCATCTCCCATAAGCTTTTGAGCTTTAGGTGCTGGTGCTGCATCCTCTTCCTCTTCATCATCATCTCTCATAATTGATGATCTGCCAAGCACTCTGGCAGTGGTCTTGTTGACCCTTTCTTTCATTTTCTTCTCTGCCACAACCTGTTCTTTGGGTGCAGATCCCAAAGTTTCTTGAGTGGATGATCTGGCCTTTGACATAGGAACTCTCTTGGCAGGAACCTTTTTCTTCATTCCTGGCTTAGTGGCAGCAGCTGTGTCATATTCCTTTTTCATAACTTTCCTCTTTGAGGTGGCCTCTTCCTCAACAGCCACATAGTCCTCATCCTCAGAATCTGAGGTTCTCTTCTTTCTGGTCCTGGTGGCTACCTTAGGCAAGTTGCTAGGTGTACTCCTGCTTCCCTCATCATAGCTGCTAGAGGGACTAGTGCCCTCACTTATGTGAACTTGCTCCTCAGACTTGTTCTGACTGTCACCCTGATCTGACATGATGCAAACACTGACAGCAGACCCTGTGTATAGATATAGATGAGATAGAGTAGATGAGCATCACAAAGTACAGAGGCTTTTGCAAAAGAATGAGTCAAAAACTTAGTTTTAGTTTTCCACAGAAAGCATTTCGGATCTACCGATTTGAAAATTCGGTGATACCGAAGCAGCTTTTGGAAGCTAAACTAGTGAACTCGGTTAGACTGAGTCACAGTTCAGTGGCACCGAGACTGCTAGGGTTTCACAAAGAGTTGAACTCGGTCACAGTGATTTGCAATTCTTGGTCAGACCGAGAATCACATGTGCAATGGCCTTAGCCAAATCAGTGGAACCAATTTCAACAACTCGGTTGTCCGAGATGATTTTGGCAAAAACCTAACCCTAAATTTTCACTCCACAACTAAACTACGGAGTGATTTCGCTGGATAGAGTGATCTCAATCATGGCAAGATACATGGCAAAGCAATGTGCTAGGAATCGGAGTGAGATTAACACAAGGATCAAGTCCATACCCTAAGTGCGGCAATGGACCTGCTCCGGCGGCAACGGCGGAGACGATTTCCGTTGACGGAGGTGGAGACCAGTGGCGGGAGGTAGCTGGCGATGAGGAGGACGATCTGGAGACCCAGGGAGGCAGAGTAGGCTGAGCGCGGGTGAAGGGGCTCGGAAAATTTTCCAAATTTTGGCCCGAGGATATATATAGCATGGCCCTGTCGGTGTGACCGAGTGGAACAACTCGGTGGCACCGAGGTGCATAACGACAAGCAGTTACTGCAACTCGGTGTGACTGAAAAGTTCAAATCGGTTGCACCGAGATTGAAAACCTAGATCGACTTAGTGATCTCGGTATTAACGAAATGGATGAATCGATCAGACCGAAACACACAAAGAAGTTTTGCAAGTTTAAGTCTATGACGAATCGGGGACTCCGAGTGCTCCTCACACAGAGTGGTTCGAATCTGACTTGATCAAACTTTGTGATGTTGCATGAATAGAGTTTGAGACAAGAAAAGCATAGATAGCTAGAGAAGGTTCTTAGGCATTCTTGTCCATCCACTTGGCAAAAGAAAAAGGAACCAAGCAATCAAAACAACAAGTGGATGTCCTCGAATGAGTAAATTATGCAACCAACATGCTCATACAATAAAATGGAAAATGAAATATGTGGCAAAGCATGCACAACCAATTCTAGCATCTATCAAGCAATTAGCGATGACTAGGTCATCTATATATGAGTATATTGACTTAGGAGTCAAATGAGAACATTTGATCATAGGTCATACTCATCGTTTAAGCACAAGTGGGGATACCACTTTTACATAAAGCGTTGTTGTGTTCACACCATTAGAGTTGCTTTAGCTCAATTCTTAGAGTAAAGCTCCCCCTAGATGTGAGATCCCCCCTAAGAGGTATGAACTAACCTTGGGTTTTGTCGATGACGACTTCATGTAGGTGTTGAAGATGTGTATGCTCAATGTTGATGTAGATCATTTAGAGCAATCCTTTGGAGTGAGTTGCACTTTCAATACCTACACGGGTTAGTCCAACAAGGAACAAACAAGGATATCCATAGACATAGAGTGATGCACACACAAGATGATGTCTATGAAAGCATTAGGTTACCTTTTCCCTTGTCTTACCAACAAGAGGGTTGGTGACTCCTTGAACTAGTGCAAGATGTGGAAGTTGATTGCACTTGTTCTTGCCAAAATGATAAGAGTGAAGTATGTTGGCAGAGTCACCCTCAAGAACTCTCTAGTTCTTCTTCTTCTGGATCCACATCATCTTGATGGGAATCCTTGGAGTTGTAGTCATACTTGATGAAGTAGAACTTGATGTAGTCCTGGGAACCCACTTGACCAAGGCCTTTGGTGCTTCTTCAAATGCATCAATTTCCTCTTGAAGCTTATCCTTGCCTTTTTGCTCGTGGTCTTGTGGTGGAAGATCATCTTGAGCTTGTGTCCCTTTGAAGGAAGTAGGATCATACTTCTTTTGTTGAGGAACAAACTTCGTCTTGGGGTATTGATCTTCTTCCCACTCAACTCCATTGGCATTGAACTTTCGTTCAAAACCAACACCTTGATTCTTCTGGTGTCTTCCTTGCTTGCGTACAATTTCCTAAAATTGCTTACTCCCGGCAAGGCTCTTGTAAACACCTTTCTCTATAATTCCCTTCAATAAGCTATTTTCTTGCTCAAGTGTAACTTAGCTAAGAGAATCATTAGTGGAACCAAGAGAACTACTAGAAGCAACAACATTAGATTTAGCATGATTATTGTTAATACTAGAGGAAGAGTCTTTCTTGTTCTTGTTACTAGACTTGACTTGAGGCATGTAAGTGGATAAGAGTAAATGCTTGGCAATGTAAGAAGAACTTTTCTTGCGAAGATCATCATTGATTGCCTTTAAGAACTCATGCTCTTGCTCAAGGTTGAGCTTTTCAAAACGTAATTTCTCATGAGTCCTTAAAAGTTCTCGATGATCTCCTAAGATAGTTTCATGAGCTAACTAAAGAGTATTTAGTTCTTTAGTTAGAAACTCAATCTTCTCCTTATCATTGTCATTCGTTTTATCTTGATTAGCATGATTAATTGATGTTTCATCATAGTATTCATCACTAGAGTTATTAACAAGTAAATCATCATCACCCAACAAGTCATCTTCATCACTATTGAAATCAACATACTCGGGGTATGATACCTTTGGGCCTTTAGCCATGAAGCATCTTCCAAGTCCTTCATTTGGTGAATCAAATATGTCGTAGGAGTTGGTTGACACAAGTGCTAGACCGGCAACACCTTCATCTTGAGTATATTCGGAGTCGGAGTGATAGCTTCTCTCGGAGTGATTGTCGGAGTCGGAGCCGGATACCCATTTACCAACATGAGCTTGATGTCTTCGTTTTGTGTAGCTCCTTGACGACTTGTCCTTCCTTTCTGAATCCTTGCTTCTCCGGGATGTTCTTCGTTCATAACGATCATCTCTACTCCTTCTCTCTCTTGATGGTGATTCTTCTCTTCTACTTTTTCTTTTTGGAGAATCTTCTCTTCTCTTGTAGGGTGTCGTACACTCATTGGAATAGTGTCTGGGTCTTCCACAATTGTAGCAATTTCGCTTTCGACTAGAAGATCTTTTGTCATTGTAGGACCTTGACTTGGAACTTCTCTCTTTGCTTCTACTCTTGTAGAACTTGTTGAAGTTCTTCACCATTAGGCTCAATTCTTCATTGAAGGTTTGTTTCTCATTTGATGATGCGGGAGTTTCACATGAGGCTTTGTAAGCACCACTTGACTTGTTATGGAGGTCCTCCTTATCCTTGAGTGACATCTCATGAGCAACAATTCTTCCAATGACTTCCGTTGGCTTGAGATCTTTGTAATTGGGCATCATTTGGATGAATGTGCATATGGTATCATATTTTCCGCCCAAAGCTCTTAGGATATTCTTGATGATGAATTTGTCGGTCATCTCTTCACTTCCTAAGCCAGTGATCTCATTTGTGATAAGAGCAAGCCTAGAGTACATTTCAGCGACACCTTCACCATCCTTCATTTTGAACTTGTCAAGCTGACTTTGAAGCAGATCCAACTTGGATTCCTTGACGGAGTCGGTACCTTCGTGCATATCAATCAAAGTGTCCCAAATTTCCTTTGCATTCTCAAGACGGCTGATTTTGTTGAATTCTTCGGGGCACAATCCGTTGAAGAGGATATCACAAGCTTGAGCATTGTATTGCAGCATCTTCAACTCTTCCGTGGTAGCTTCACGGTTCGGTTCTCTCCCATCAAAGAATTCACCTTGCAAGCCAATACACACAATAGCCCATACGGCACGGTTATGTCCAAGAATATGCATTTTCATCTTATGCTTCCAACTAGCAAAATTAGTACCATCAAAGTAAGGACCTCTACGGTGGTAATTTCCCTCGCTAGACGCCATACTCTCCTAGGTTGTGAAACCAAGGCTATGACTACCAAAAGCTATGGAAATCAAAGGAAATGGAGACCAAAGCTTTGATACCACATGTAGGATCGAAAGTATGTCTAGAGGGGGGGTGATTAGACTACTTGACCTAATAAAACTTATCCTTTTCCCAATTTTAGTTCTTGGCAGATTTTAGCAACTTTGGACAAGTCAAGCAATCTTAACACAATTCAAGCAAGCATGCAAAGAGTATATGAGCAGCGGAAAGTAAAGCATGCAACTAGCAAGAATGTAAAGGGAAGGGTTTGGAGGATTCAAACGCAATAGGAGACATGGATGTTTTTGTCGTGGTTCCTATAGGTGGTGCTATCGTACATCCACTTTGATGGAGACTTCAACCCACGAAGGGTAACGGCTGCGCGAGTCCATGGAGGGCTCCACCCATAAAGGTTCCACGAAGAAGCAACCTTGTCTATCCCACCATGGCCGTCGCCCACGAAGGACTTGCCTCACTAGCGGTAGATCTTCATGAAGTAGGTGATCTCCTTGCCCTTACAAACTCCCTGGTTCAACTCCACAATCTTGTCGGAGGCTCCAGAGTGACACCTAGCCAATCTCGGAGACACCACTCTCCAAGAAGTAACAAATGGTGTGTTGATGATGAACTCCTTGCTCTTGTGCTTCAAATGATAGTCTCCCTAACACTCAACTCTCTCTCATAGGATTGGATTTGGTAGAAAGAAGATTTGAGTGGAAATCAACTTGGGAAGGCTAGAGATCAAGATTCATATGGTAAGAATGGAATATCTTGGCCTCAACACAAGTGTAGGTGGTTCTCTCTTAGAAAAAGTAAGTTGGAAGTGTAGGTCCGTTTTGATGGCTCTCTCCATGAATGAAGAGGAGGTGGAGGGGTATATATAGCCTCAACACAAAATCTA
This sequence comes from Triticum urartu, assembly GCF_003073215.2. NCBI lineage: Eukaryota > Viridiplantae > Streptophyta > Magnoliopsida > Poales > Poaceae > Triticum > Triticum urartu. The sequence goes on from NC_053025.1 coordinate 425,213,918, forward strand.
ACCGTTACACACAACTTGCCAATCTCGGTGGGACCGAATTGATAAACTCGGTCGGACCGATTCAGCAAATCTAGTGACCGTTAGGATTTTCGGTGGGACCGACATGCAACTCGGTAGGACCGATATGGTTAGGGTTAGGGCATAACGTAATCTCGGTGAGACCGGTTACACAAACTCGGTGAGACCGATTTTGGTAATAAGCTAACCAGAGAGTTGGTCAGGTAAACTCGGTGGGACCGATCGCTCATCTCGGTGAGACCAAAATGTTACGAAAGGGAAACAGAGAGTTTACATTGCAATCTCGGTGGGACCGAAACATTACGAAGGGAAACAGAGAGATTACAATCCCATCTCGGTGAGACCGAGATCCCTATTGGTGAGACCGATTTGCCTAGGGTTTGTGGCAGTGGCTATGACTTCTGAACTCGGTGGCGCCGGATAGAAAGAATCGGTGGGGCCGAGTTTGACTTTTGGTTTAGGTCATATGTGGATGTGAGAAAGTAGTTGAGGGCTTTGGAGCATATCACTAAGCATTTTGAGCAAGAGCCTCATTAAGCAACACCTCATCCCTCCTTGATAGTATTGGCTTTTCCTATAGACTCAATGTGATCTTGGATCACTAAAATAGAAAATGTAGAGTCTTGAGCTTTGAGCTTGAGCCAATCCTTTTGTCCTTAGCATTTTGAGGGGTCCACTTGTCTCATCCATGCCATGCCAATCATTGAGCTTTCCTGAGATATTACTCTTGAAATAGCATTAGCTCAATGAGCTATATGTTGTTAGGAATTACCAAAACCACCTAGGGATAGTTGCACTTTCAGAAGCACCTGCGGGGTGCCCCGAGGGTGCCACAACCCACCAGGGCGTGCCCAGGTGGGTTGTGCCCACCTCGGTGGCCCCCCTCACCCCCTCTTTGCCCTATAAAATCCTAAATATTCCAAAAACCCTCATGGTTAACCTAGATCAGAAGTTCCGCCGCCGCAAGCCTCTATAGATCAGAAGTTCCGCCGCCGCAAGCCTCCAAAAACCATTCTAGACCCCGTTCCAGCACCCTGCTGGAGGGGGAAATCATCACCGGTGGCCTTCTTCATCATCCCGGTGGCCACCATGATGAGGAGGGAGTAATCCACCCTTGGGGCTGAGGGTTTGTACCAGTAGCTGTGTGTTTAATCTCTCTCTCTTGTGTTCTTGAGATGTCACGATCTTGATGTATCACGGGTTTTGTTAATATAGTCGGATCTGGTGTTTTCCCCTCTCTATCTTGTTGTGATGAATTGAGTTTTCCCTTTGAAATTTTGTTTCATTAGATTGAATACTTTTATGGATTTGAGAGCACTTGATATATGGCATGCATATGAATACTCGTGGTGATAATGGGGTATCATATTGATTCACTTGATATGATTTTTGGCACTCAACTTGCGGATTCCCGAGGTGACATTGGGGAAATCAACACATAGGGGTTGATGCACGTTCTTGTCTTTGTTTCTCCGGTAGAAATCTTGGGGAACTCTTTGAGCTTGTTTGTGTTGGATTGAGTATTATGAATCTGAAATTATTTGGTGTTAATTTAGTATGAACTCTTGGATAGATCGATCGAAAAGAATACCTTTGAGGTGGTTTCATACCCTACAAACGACTTCTGCTTATGTTCTCCGCTAGATAGGAACTTTGGAGTGATTCTTCATCGCACGTTGAGGGATGGTTATATGATCCAATTATATTAGCACTGTTGAGAGATTGCACTAGCGAAAGTACGGACCCTAGGCCTCATTTTCAAGCATTGCAATACCGTTTTTGTGCCTATTTACTATTTTCTACCTTGCTGCTTTTATTTATTCAGATTATAAATATATATTTCTACCATCCATATTACACTTTTATCACCATCTCTTCGCCGAACTAGTGGACCTATACAAATTACCATTGTATTTGGTGTGTTGGGGACACAATAGACTCTTTGTTATTTGGTTGCAGGGTTGTTTGAGAGAGACCATCTTCATCCTATGCCTCCCACGGATTGATAAACCTTAGGTCATCCACTTGAGGGAAAATTGCTACTGTCCTACAAAACTCTGCGCTTGGAGGCCCAACACCAGTCTACAGGAACAAGTTGCGTAGTAGACATTAAGCCTCATGTTTCTCACCAGCGAGCTTGGCCTTCTCGAGCTCAGCCACCACCTCCTCAGCGGCCATTTTCTTTGTGGCCGCCTCTGCCTCGGCTTTCTTCAGGGCCTCTTTCAAGCCGTCGACCTCGGCGGCAGCAGCTGCAAGACCATTACATTAAAAAATAGTATACAGTCTGGATCGTCACTATCCGGTACCAAGCAATTGCACATCTTATCACAGGGCTTACCTTGTGCCTCATCAAGCTGCTTGTTGACAAGGTTAAGCTTTTTATCGGAATGCTTGAGCTTCCGATCCATCTCCTCTAGAGCCGCTCCATTAGCAGTCGCGACTACAGAAGATGCCTGTGACACTAAAAAGTTCACACCACTTCAAATAATGGCATGTAGAACGGGATCCTACGCAGGTTTTCCTCGCAAACCTCACAGAGTCTCGGGAGCTACTACAGATATGGCACACTTAAACTAAAGTCTAAATCCAATTTATGAGAAAAAGGCATTACTTGACTTACCTCAAAGCCTGTTAGAAGGCCTTGGACAGCGTTGTTCAGTCCGGATTGGACGGACCGAACACCTTGCATGACCGCACTCATAAGAGTGTGGTGCCCATCAATGATGACGAAGTTGTCCGCCAACTCCTCCAGCGCGTCCGGCCAGCCTGCCACCGCACACTTGGAGGTGTTCGGCACTGGTGTTGGTTCCCTGACCCCTTCCCCACTAGAAGGAGGAACTTGTGCTGATGAGGGCAACGGGGGCTCGGGAACGGACGACTGATGGTGTCCGGATCGTTCGGCCCCCATTCCCACACCTACCAGGAGGGACACACCCTCCTGGTCTTTGGCGACCAAGATATCTACCTCGACCATGACGGTGTCAACCTCCCCCTCTGTGTTCAGGGGAGGAGGAGGAGTCCTCCGGGACCGCACCTCCCCGACCTCTTCAGGAATCAGGGGAGGTATGGAGCGTGACGCAGACCCACTATCCACCAGTTCGGTCGGCGGAGACGACCCCTCTGAGGTCTGCTCGTTGGGCGGTCGCGTGGAGGGCTGCAATTCTAAAGAGTTAGCCTCCGACCAGAGTGAATAACTAAAACAAGGTAGCTAAAAATACCAGCTCCATACCTGGTGGCCGGGGCTTGACCCTGGGTCCCTTCTTTAGAACCTTCTCAAATGCTTCAGTCTCCTCGCCCGAGCTGTCAGGCAGGGCCAGCTTGGGCCGGCACCGCCTCTTTAGGGCCTGAGGGGGTTGGACCTCTTCGACGTTCTTAGACGACGCCCTTTTCTTGGAGTGCAAGGAGGCACTCTCCTCCTCGTCCTCATCCTCATCCCCATCCTGTGTGGACGGGGCTACGGCATCTCCGTACCAGTGGTCCGGACGAGCCCTGCGGCGGAGGCCCTCTGAAAGCACAAGTGCTCCCTGGGTGATTTTGATAATTAATGACAGCATATCTCTAGTTGGACTAATACTTTTACCTAGTATGTTTCAGACAAGTTCAACAAATTGAGTGGCATGGACTAAAGGATGTGGAACCCCTTCAAGATGCTAAGGACAAAGGATTAGCTCAAGCTTAAAGATCAAGACTCTACATTTTCTATTTTAGTGATCCAAGATCACATTGAGTCTATAGGAAAAGCCAATACTATCAAGAGGGGATGAGGTGTTGCTTGATGAGGTTCTTGCTTCATAGTGCTTAGTGATATGCTCCAAAACCCTCAACTACCTTCCCACATCCACATATGACCTAAACCAAAAGTCAAACTCGGCCCCACCGATTCTTTCCATCCGGTGCCACCGAGTTCAGTTGACATAGCCACTGCTAGAAACCCTAATCAATTCGGTCTCACCGATGGGATCTCGGTCTCATAGAGATGGGCTTGCAAACTCTCTATTACCTATTGCAATATTTTCGGTCCCACCAAGATATGCAATCGGCCCCACCGAGTTTGCTTGGCCAACTCTCTGTTTCACTTATTACCCAAATCGGTCCCACCGAGTTTGAGTAATCGGTCAAACCAAGTTTTGGATTTACCCTAACCCTAGCACATCGGTCCCACCGAGTCGATCCAATCGGTCCCACCGAAAACCCTAACGGTCACTAAATTTGCTGAATCGGTCCGACCGAGTTTCTCAATTCGGTCTCACCGAGATTGGTAAATTTTGTGTAACGGTCAGTTTTTGTGTGGAGGCTATATATACCCCTCCACCCACTCTTCATTCATGGAGAGAGCCATCCGAACATACCTACACTTCCAATACACATTTTTTTGAGAGAGAACCACCTACTCATGTGTCGAGGCCAAGATATTCCATTCCCACCATATGAATCTTGATCTCTAGCCTTCCCCAAGTTGCTTTCCACTCAAATCTTCTTTCCACCAAATCCATATCCTGTGAGAGAGAGTTGAGTGTTGGGGAGACTATCATTTGAAGCACAAGAGCAAGGATTTCATCATCAACACACCATTTGTTACTTGTTGGAGAGTGGTGTCTCCTAGATTGGCTAGGTGTCACTTGGGAGCCTACGACAAGATTGTGGAGTTGAACCAAGGAGTTTGTAAGGGCAAGGAGTTTGCCTACTTCGTGAAGATCTACCGCTAGTGAGGAAAGTCCTTCATGGGCGATGGCCATGATGGGATAGACAAGGTTGCTTCTTCATGGACCCTTCGTGGGTGGAGCCCTCCGTGGACTCGTGCAACCGTTACCCTTCGTGGGTTGAAGTCTCCATCAACGTGGATGTACGATAGCACCACCTATCAGAACCACGACAAAAACATCCGTGTCTCCAATTGCGTTTGAATGCTCCAAACCCTTCCCTTTACATTCTTGCAAGTTGCATGCTTTACTTTCCGCTGCTCATATACTCTTTGCATGCTTGCTTGAAATGTATTGTGTTCGTTGAACTTGTGCCAAAACTCCACTTCAACTTAAATAAATTAAAAACTGCAACTTTTGCTACTTAGTGTCTAATCCCCCCTCTAGACACCTCTTCTCGATCCTTTCAATTGGTATCAGAGCCTTGGTCTCCATTGCCTTGGTTTAAACACCATTGGAGGAATATGGATGTGTCTACTTTGGGGAGTCTTAGACATAGAGTGCCTATTCTTGATGGAGAATATTTTCATGAGTGGAAAAATGAAATGCTTGAGATTTTCAATGAATATCATTTGAGCAAGTATATTGCGAGCCCTTGTGCACCTCATGTTGATCCTTTGCATCCTACCCTTGATGAGTTAATTGACATGATTCGCAATCTTAGAACTGTTAATCTTATCACTAGAGGCTTGCCTAGAAACTTGATTGGATGTTTGCCTACTCTTAAGTGTGCCTACACCGTATGGAAATTTCTTGAGGAACTCTTCCAAATTATTCCTTGAAAGATCTAGATGAAATCCTCCATAAGTCTATTGCCTTGATTAAGATGAGTTCCAATGATCCCAAATTTGGTGACTGCTTATTTGAGCTTACTAATCTTACGAGTGCCAAAGGAGATGTTGGAATCATTAGCAATATCATTTCCAGAGCTATTAGAATTCATAAAGATAACTATAGAAATGATCATTTGTCTAATGAATTACCCTCTCTAGGAATTGATCAATCACAAAATGATGTTGAAAATGGATACTATGATGAGGATGATGATAGTGACTATGATCTCGATGATGCGATGAGACACTTTGGTCTTATGTCAAATCTTTGCGGCTACATGGCTGGAGGAAAGGAATGGGTCCTTGATAGAGGATGTACTGATCATATGACCGGAGATAAAGACATGTTCCGTGAGCTTGCTGGAAACGACGGCCCTCGAAAGTATGTCACTTTTGGTGATAATTCAAAGGGTAAGGTGGTTGGCCTTGGTAAGGTGGCCATACCACATGATAGCTCCATACAAAATGTCATGCTCGTTGAATCTCTTGGCTACAACTTACTTTCAGTATCTAGACTTGCTGATTTCGGTTTCAATGTCCTATTTACTGAAGTAGACTGCCAAGTGTTTCGTAGAGATAATCATAAAATGGTCTTTACCGGTATACGTAGAGGAGATCTTTACATTGTTGATTTCACTAAAAAGGCTCAACCTATAACTTGCTTAATTGCTAAATCTTCTAAAGGTTGGTTGTGTCATAGAAGGCTAGGCCATGTGGGCATGCGAAACCTTGACAAACTCATTAAAGGAAATCATATCCTTGGCGTTAACGATGTCATATTTGACAAGGATAGACTTTGTAGTGCTTGTCAAGCAGGGAAACAAGTTGGAGGAAGTCATCGTGCTAAGAACATCATGACCACAAGAAGACCACTCGAGCTACTTCACATGGATCTCTTTGGTCCAAATGCCTACAAGAGTCTCGGTGGTAACTCATTTGGTCTAGTCATAGTTGATGATTTTTCAAGATTTACGTGGGTATTCTTTCTTGATGAAAAATCGCAGGTCCAAAAGATCTTCAAAAACTTTGCTAGGAAGGCCCAAAATCAATTTCACGTGAAGAACAAGAAGGTTCGGAGCGACAACAGAACGGAGTTCAAGAACGCAAATGTGGACACCTTTCTTGACGAAGAAGGGATTACACATGAGTTCTCGGCTACATATACACCTCAACAAAATGGATTCGTTGAGAGGAAGAACCGGACTCTTATTGAGATGGCAAGAACGATGCTTGATGAGTACAAGACGCCAAAACACTTTTGGGCGGAAGCGGTTGAGACAGCTTGTCATGCAACAAATTGCTTGTATCTTCACAAGCTACTCGGCAAGACGGCATACGAGCTCCTCACCGGTAACAAACCACAAGTTGGATACTTTCGAGTATTCGGCTCAAAGTTCTACATTCTTGATAAGCATCATCATTCTAAATTTGCTCCTAAGTCTCATGAAGGTTTCCTACTTGGTTATGGCTCAAACTCTCACACATACCGTGTCTACAACAATTTCACCCGAAAGGTTGAAGAAACGGTAGATGTGAAGTTTGATGAATCTAACGGCTCGCAAGTAGAGCAATTGCCAATTGATGTACGAGACAAAGAACCCTCGGAAGCAATCCAAGACTTGTCTATTGGCAAGATTTGTCCAACGGAGATAAAGGAGAGTACCTCGTCCGTCCAAGTGGAAGCTTCTACCTCACGACAAGGTGAACCAAGAGTTGATACGGAAGCATCCACGAGTGGGACACACCAAGATGAAGAAAACGAGGAAGTGCACCAAGACGAACGTTAACAACCTCCTCCAGCACGACAAGAGAATGACAACGCTAACAATGAAGAAGGCCAAGAAGAAGAACAAGATGAAGAAGATGTTCAACCAAGACCCAAGCAAAAGCTTTCACGAGTTCGAGCAAGAATTGCTAAAGATCACCCCATGGAGCAAATCTACAATGATATCCAAACCAGGAGAATCACTCGCTCTAAAACTCGTTTGGCTAACTTTTGTGAACATTACACATTCATCTCTAGAATTGAACCTATGAAGGTTGAAGAAGCATTGGAGGATCCGGACTGGATAAACGCTATGCATGAAGAGCTACACAACTTTGAGAGAAATCAAGTGTGGACATTGGTCGAGAAGCCCGACAACAACCACAACATCATCGGTACCAAATGGGTGTTTCGCAACAAGCAAGATGAAGATGGACAAGTGGTTCGCAACAAAGCACGTCTCGTCGCCCAAGGCTACACACAAGTCGAAGGTACGGACTATGGTGAGACATATGCTCCCGTTGCTAGACTTGAGTCCATTCGCATCTTACTTGCTTATGCTAATCACCATGATATCACTTTGAAGGAAATATGCCCTAGAGGCAATAATAAAGTTATTATTTATTTCCTTATATCATGATAAATGTTTATTATTCATGCTAGAATTGTATTAACCGGAAACATAATACATGTGTGAAAACATAGACAAACAGAGTGTCACTAGTATGCCTCTATTTGACTACCTCGTTGATCAAAGATGGTTATGTTTCCTAACCATAGACATGAGTTGTCATTTGATTAATGGGATCACATAATTAGGAGAATGATGTGATTGACTTGACCCATTCCGTTAGCTTAGCACTTGATCGTTTAGTTTGTTGCTATTGCTTTCTTCATGACTTATACATGTTCTTATGACTATGAGATTATGCAATTCCCGTTTACCGGAGGAACAGTTTGTGTGCCACCAAACGTCACAACGTAACTGGGTGATTATAAAGGTGCTCTACAGGTGTCTCCGAGGGTACTTGTTGGGTTGGCGTATTTCGAGATTAGGATTTGTCACTCCGATTGTCGGAGAGGTATCTCTGGGCCCACTCGGTAATGCACATCATTATAAACCTTGCAAGCATTGCAACTAATGAGTTAGTTGCGGGATGATGTATTACGGAACGACTAGAGAGACTTGCCGGTAACGAGATTGAACTAGGTATTGAGATACCGACGATCGAATCTCGGGCAAGTAACATACCGATGACAAAGGGAACAACGTATGTTGTTATGCGGTTTGACCGACAAACATCTTCATAGAATATGTAGGAGCCAATATGAGCATCCAGGTTCCGCTATTGGTTATTGACCGGAGACGTGTCTCGGTCATGTCTACATAGTTCTCAAACCCGTAGGGTCCGCATGCTTAATGTTCGATGACAGTTATATTATGAGTTTATGTGTTTTGATGTACCGAAGGAGTTCGGAGTCCCGGATGAGATCGGGGACATGACGAGGAGTCTCGAAATGGTCGAGACGTAAAGATCGATATATTGGACGACTATATTCGGACATCGGAAAGGTTCCGAGTGATTCGGGTATTTTCGGGAGTACCGGGGAGTTACGGGAATTCCTATTGGGCCTTAATGGGCCATACGGGAAAGGAGAGAAAAGCCTCAAAGGGTGGCCGCACCCCTCCCCATGGGCTGGTCTGAATTGGACTAGGGAGGGGGGGCCTTCCTTCCTTCTCCTTTTCCCTTCCCTTTCCTTCCCTCCTACTCCTAATACTTGGAAGGGCTCCTAGTTCTACTAGGAAAGGGGGAATCCTACTCCTAGTGGGAGTAGGACTCCCCTAGGGCGCGCCATAGAGAGGGCCAGCCCTCCCCCTCCTCCAATCCCTTATATACGGGGGCAGGGGGCACCCCAAAGACAACAATTGATCTCTTGATCTCTTAGCCGTGTGCGGTGCCCCATTCCACCATAATCCACCTCGATCATATCGTAGCGGTGCTTAGGCGAAGCCCTGCGTCGATAGAACATCATCATCGTCACCACGCCGTTGTGCTGACGAAACTCTCCCTCAAAGCTCGGCTGGATCGGAGTTCGAGGGACGTCATCGAGTTGAACGTGTGCAGAACTTGGAGGTGCCGTGCGTTCGGTACTTGATCGATCGGATCGTGAAGACGTATGACTACATCAACCGCGTTGTGCTAACGCTTCCGCTTTCGGTCGACAAGAGTACGTAGACAAGACTCTCCCTTCTCGTTGCTATGCATCACCATGATCTTGCGTGTGCATAGGAATTTTTTTGAAATTACTACGTTCCCCAACAGTGGCATCCGAGCCAGGTTTTATGCGTTGATGTAATATGCACGAGTAGAATACAAGTGAGTTGTGGGTGATATAAGTCATACTGCTTACCAGCATGTCACACTTTGGTTCGGCGGTATTGTTGGATGAAGCGGCCCGGACCGACATTACGCGTACGCTTATGCGAGACTGGTTTTACCCCCGTGCTATGCACACAGGTGACTAGCGGGTGTCAGTTTCTCCAACTTTAGTTGAACTGAGTGTGGCTATGCCCGGTCCTTGAGAAGGTTAAAACAGCACTAACTTGACAAACTATCATTGTGGTTTCGATGCATATGTAAGAACGGTTCTTGCTCAGCCCGTAGCAGCCACGTAAAACTTGCAACAACAAAGTAGAGGACGTCTAACTTGTTTTTGCAGGGCATGTTGTGATGTGATATGGTCAAGACGTGATGAGATGTAAGTTTTTGTATAAGATGATCATGTTTTGTTGACGTTATCGGCAACTGGCAGAAGCCTTATGGTTGTCTCTTTATTGCATAAGATGCAAGAGCCAAATAATTGCTTTACTTTATCGCTATGCGATAGCAATAGTTGCAAGAACAATAGTTGGCGAGACGACCATGTGATGACACATTGATATAGATCAAAATGATGGAGATCATGGTGTCATGCCGGTGACGATGGAAATCATGATGATGCTTTGGAGATGGAGATCAAAGGCACAAGATGATGATGGCCATATCATGTCACATATTTTGGTTGCATGTGATGTTTATCTTTTATACATCTTATTTTGCTTAGTTCGACGGTAGCTTTATAAGATGACCTCTCACTAATTATCAAGGTACAAGTGTTCTCCCTGAATATGCACCGTTGTGAAAGTTCTTCGTGCTGAGACACCACGTGATGATCGGGTGTGATAGGCTCTACGTTCAAATACAGCGGATGCAAAATAGTTGCACACGCGGAATACTCAGGTTAAACTTGACGAGCCTAGCATATAACAGATATGGCCTCGGAACACGGAGACCGAAAGGTCGAGCGTGAATCATATAGTAGATATGATCAACATAGTGATGTTCACCATTGAAACTACTCTATCTCACGTGATGATCGGACATGGTTTAGTTGATATGGATCACGTGATCACTTAGAGGATTAGAGGGATGTCTGTCTAAGTGGGAGTTCTTAAGTAATACGATTAATTGAACTTTAATTTATCATGAACTTTGTCCTGGTAGTATTAGCATATCTATGTTGTAGATCAATAGCTCGCGATGTTGCACCCTGTTTTATTTTTTATATGTTCCTAGAGAAAACTAAGTTGAAAGATGTTAGTAGCAATGATGCGGATTGGATCCGTGATCTGAGGTTTATCCTCATTGCTGCACAAAAGAATTATGTCTTTGATGCACCGCTAGGTGACAAACCTATTGCAGGAGCAGATGCAGATGTTATGAACATTTGGCTAGCTCAATATGATGACTACTTGATAGTTTAGTGCACCATGTTTAAATGGCTTAGAATCGGGACTTCAAAGACGTTTTGAACGTCATGGACCATATGATATGTTCCAGCAGTTGAAGTTAATATTTCAAGCAAATACCCGAGTTGAGAGATATGAAGTCTCCAACAAGTTCTATAGCTAAAAGATGGAGGAGAATAGCTCAAGCAGTGAGCATGTGCTCAGATTGTCTGGGTACTATAATCACTTGAATCAAGTGGGAGTTAATCTTCCAGATAAAATAGTGATGGAAAGAATTCTCTAGTCACCATCACCAAGTTAGTGGAACTTCGTGATGAACTATAATATGCAAGGGATAACAGAAACAATTCCCAAGCTCTTTGTGATGCTGAAATCGACGAAGGTAGAAATCAAGAAAAACATCAAGTGTTGATGGTTGACGAGACCACTAGTTTCAAGAAAGCGGCAAAGGGAAGAAGGGGAACTTCAAGAAGAACGGCAAGCGAGTTGCTGCTCAAGTGAAGAAGCCCAAGTCTGGACCTAAGCCTGAGACTCAGTGCTTGTACTGCAAAGGGACTGGTCACTGGAAGCGGAACTACCCCAAATAATTGGCGGATAAGAAGGATGGCAAAGTGAACATATGTATATTTGATATACATGTTATTGATGTGTACTTTACTAGTGTTTATAGCAGCCCCTCAGTACTTCATACTAATTCAGTTGCTAAGAATAGTAACTCAAAACGGGAGTTGCAAAATAAACAGAGACTAGTTAAGGGTGAAGTGGCGATGTGTGTTGGAAGTGGTTCCAAGATTGATATGATCACCATCGCACACTCCCTATACTTTCGGGATTAGTGTTGAACCTAAATAAATGTTATTTGGTGTTTGCATTGAGCATAAATATGATTGGATCATGTTTATTGCAATACGGTTATTCATGTAAGTTAGAGAATAATTGTTGTTCTGTTTACATGAATAAAACCTTATATGGTCATACACCCAATGAAAATGGTTTGTTGGATCTCGATCATGGTGATCCTCATTTTCATAATATTGAAGCCAAAAGATGCAAAGTTAATAATGATAGTGCAACTTATTTGTGGCACTGCCGTTTAGGTCATATTGGTGTGAAGTGCATGAAGAAAAACCATGTTGATGGGCTTTTGGAATCACTTGATTATGAATCAGTTGATGCTTGTGAAACATTGCTGATGGGCAAGATGACTAAGACTCCGTTCTCCGGAACAATGGAGCGAGCAACAGATTTGTTGGAAATCATACATACTGATGTATGTGGTTCGATGAATATTGAGGCTCGTGGCAGGTATCATTATTTTCTGATCTTCACAGATGATTTGAGGAGATATGAGTATATCTACTTGATGAAACATAAGTCTGAAACATTTGAAAAATTCAAAGAACTTCATAGTGAAGTGGAAAATCATCGTGACAAGAAAATAAAGTTTCTACGATCTGATCGCAGAGACAAATATTTGAGTTACGAGTTTGGTCTTCAATTAAAACAATGTGGAATAGTTTCACAAAATCATGCCACCTGGAACACCACAGCATAATGGTGTGTCTGAACGTCATAACCGTACTATTATTGGATATAGTGCAATCTATGATGTTTCTTACCGATTAATCACTATAGTTTTGGGGTTATGCATTAGAGACGGATGCATTCACATTAAATAGGGCACCATCTAAATCCGTTGAGACGACACTGTATGAACTATGGTTTGGCAAGAAACCTAAGCTGTCGTTTCTTAAAGTTTGAGGTTGGAATGCTTATGTGAAAAAGTTTCAACCTGATAAGCTCAAACCCAAATCGGAGAAGTGCGTCTTCATAGGATACACAAAAGAAAATGTTGGGTACACCTTCTATCACAGATCCGAAGGCAATATATTCGTTGCTGAGAATGGATCCTTTCTAGAGAGGGAGTTTCTCTCGAAAGAAGTGAGTGGGAGGAAAGTAGAACTTGATGAGGTAACTGTACCTACTCCCTTATTCGAAAGTAGTCCATCACAGAAATTTGTTCCTGTGACTACTACACCAATTAGTGAGGAAGCTAATGATAATGATCATGTAACTTCAGATCAAGTTACTACCGAACCTCGTAGGTAAACCAGAGTGATATCCGCACCAGAGTGGTACGGTAGTCATGTTCTGGAGGTCATGTTACTTGAACATGATGAGCCTACAAACTATGAGGAAGCGATGATGAGCCCAGATTCCGCAAAATGGCTTGAGGCCATGAAATCTGAGATGAGATCCATGTATAAGAACAAAGTATGGACTTTGATTGACTTGCCCAAAAGATCAGCAAGCCATTGAGATTAAATGGATCTTCAAGAGGAAAACGGACGCTGATAATATACAAAGCTAGAATTGTCGCAAAAGGTTTTCAACAAGTTCAAGGTGTTGACTATGATGAGAGTTTCTCACTCGTATCTATGCTTAAGTCTGTCCGAATCATGTTAGCAATTGCCACATTTTATGAAATCTGGCAAATGGATAAACAAAACTGCATTCCTTAATGGATTTATTAAAGAAGAGTTGTATATGATGCAACCAGAAGGTTTTGTCAATCCTAAAGGTACTAACAAAATATGCAAGCTCCAGCGATCCATCTATGGACTGGTGCAAGCATCTCGGAGTTGGAATATACGCTTTGATAAGTTGATCAAAGCATATAGTTTTATACAGACTTGCGGTGAAGCCTGTATTTATAAGAAAGTGAGTGGGAGCACTACAACATTTCTGATAAGTATATGTGAATGACATATTGTTGATCGGAGATAATGTAGAATTATTCTGCAAAGCATAAAGGAATGTTTGAAAGGAGTTTTTCAAAGAAAGACCTTAGTGAAGCTGCTTACATATTGAGCATCAAGATCTATAGAGATAGATCAAGACGCTTGATAAGTTTTTCAATGAGTACATACCTTGACAAGATTTTGAAGTAGTTCAAAACGGAACAGTCAAAGAAGGAGTTCTTGCCTGTGTTACAAGGTGTGAAGTTGAGTAGGACTCAAAACCCGACCACGGCAGAAGATAGAGAGAGAATGAAAGTCATTCCCTATGCCTCAGCCATAGGTTCTATAAAGTATGCCATGCTATGTACCAGACCTATTGTATACCCTGCCCTGAGTTTGGCAAGGGAGTACATACAATAGTGATCTAGGAGTAGATCACTGGACATTGGTCAAAATTATCCTTAGTGGAATAAGGATATGTTTCTCGATTATGAGGTGACAAAAGGTTCGTCGTAAAGGGTTACATCGATGCAAGTTTTGGCACTGATCCAGATGACTCAAAGTCTCAATCTGGATACATATTGAAAGTGGGAGCAATTAGCTAGAGTAGCTCCGTGCAGAGCATTGTTGACATAGAAATTTGCAAAATACATACGGATCTGAATGTGGCAGACCCGTTGACTAAACTTCTCTCACAAGCAAAACATGATCACACCTTAGTACTCTTTGGGTGTTAATCACATAGCGATGTGAACTAGATTATTGACTCTAGTAAACCCTTTGGGTGTTGGTCACATGTCGATGTGAACTATGGGTGTTAATCACATGGTGATGTGAACTATTGGTTAAATCACATGCGATGTGAACTAGATTATTGACTCTAGTGCAAGTGGGAGACTGAAGGAAATATGCCCTAGAGCCAATAATAAAGTTATTATTTATTTCCTTATATCATGATAAATGTTTATTATTCATGCTAGAATTGTATTAACTGAAAACATAATACATGTGTGAATACATAGACAAATAGAGTGTCACTAGTATGCCTCTACTTGACTAGCTCGTTGATCAAAGATGGTTATGTTTCCTAACCATAGACATGAGTTGTAATTTGATTAACGGAATCACATCATTAGGAGAATGATGTGATAGACTTGACCCATTCCGTTAGCTTAGCACATGATCGTTTAGTTTGTTGCTATTGCTTTTTCATGACTTATACATGTTCCTATGACTATGAGATTATGCAACTCCCGTTTATCGGAGGAACACTTTGTGTGATACCAAACATCGCAACGTAATTGGGTGATTATAAAGGTGCTCTATAGGTGTCTCCGAAGGTACTTGTTGGGTGGGTTGGCGTATTTCGAGATTAGGATTTGTCACTCCGATTGTCGGAGAGGTATCTCTGGGCCCACTCGGTAATGCACATCATTATAAGCCTTGCAAGCATTGCAACTAATGAGTTAGTTGCGGGATGATGTATTACGGAACGAGTAAAGAGACTTGCCGGTAACGAGATTGAACTAGGTATTGAGATACCGACGATCGAATCTCGGGCAAGTAACATACCGATGACAAAGGGAACAATGTATGTTGTTATGCGATTTGACCGATAAAGATGTTCATAGAATATGTAGGAGCCAATATGAGCATCCAAGTTCCACTATTGGTTATTGATCGGAGACGTGTCTCGGTCATGTCTACATAGTTCTCGAACCCGTAGGGTCCGCACGCTTAAAGTTCGATGACGGTTATATTATGAGTTTATGCATTTTGATGTACCAAAGGAGTTCGGAGTCCCGAATGAGATCGGGGACATGATGAGGAGTCTCGAAATGGTCGAGACATAAAGATCTATATATTGGACGACTATATTCGGATATCGGAAAGGTTCCGAGTGATTCGGGTATTTTCGGGAGTACCGGGGAGTTAAGGGAATTCGTATTGGGCCTTAATGGGCCATACGGGAAATGAGAGAAAAGCCTCAAAGGGTGGCCGCACCCCTCCCCATGGGCTGGTCCGAATTGGACTAGGGAGGGGGGGCGCCCCCTTCCTTCCTTCTCCTTTTCCCTTCCCTTCCCTTCCCTCCTACTCCTCATACTTGGAAGGGCTCCTAGTTCTACTAGGAAAGGGGGAATCCTACTCCCGGTGGGACTAGGACTCCCCTAGGGCGAGCCATAGAGAGGGCCAGCCGCGTGCGGTGCCCCCTTCCACCATAATCCACCTCGATCATATCGTAGCGGTGCTTAGGCGAAGCCCTGCGTCGGTAGAACATCATCATCGTCACCACGCCGTCGTGCTGACGGAACTCTCCCTCAAAGCTCGGCTAGATCGGAGTTCGAGGGACGTCATCGAGATGAACGTGTGCAGAACTCGGAGGTGTCGTGCGTTCGGTACTTGATCGGTCGGATCGTGAAGACGTACGACTACATCAACCGCGTTGTGCTAACGCTTCCGCTTTCGGTCTACAAGGGTACGTAGACAACACTCTCCCCTCTCGTTGGTATGCATCACCATGATCTTGCGTGTGCGTAGGAATTTTTTTGAAATTACTACGTTCCCCAACACACTTTGTACCAAATGGACATTAAAAGTTCTTTTCTAAATGGTAAAATTGAGGAGGAAGTTTATGTTAAGCAACCTCCCGGCTTTGTCAATCCTAAGAAACCTAATCATGTCTACAAACTTCACAAAGCCCTTTATGGTCTTAAACAAGCTCCTAGAGCATGGTATAAATGCTTGACCAAGTTCCTTATTGAAAAAGGCTTTGAAATTGGAAAAATAGATTCTACGCTTTTTACTAAAAGGGTTAATGGAGAACTATTTGTATGCCAAATTTATGTTGATGATATTATATTTGGATCAACTAACCCTCATTTTAGTGAAAAGTTTGGGAAGCCAATGTCGGAGAAGTTTGAGATGTCTATGATGAGTGAACTCAAATTCTTTCTTGGTTTGCAAATCAAGCAAACTAAGGAAGGCACCTTTGTCTTTCAAACGAAGTACACCAAGGACTTATTCAAGAAGTTCAATATGCAAGAATGCAAAGGTATGCCTACACCCATCTTGATTTGACCAAAGATGGTGAACCGGTTGATCAAAAATTTTACCGCTCTATGATTGGTTCATTGTTATATCTATGTGCTTCACGTCCCGATATCGTGCTAAGTGTGTGCATGTGTGCACGATATCAAGCTGCTCCTAAGGAATGTCATCTTAAGGCCGTGAAGAGGATAGTGAGATACTTAATACATACACCAAATTTTGGCATTTGGTATCCAAAGGGGGCTTCCTTTGATCTTGTTGGCTACTCCGACTCGGACTATGTCGGTAACAAGGTTGATAGAAAGTCCACTTTGGGTACTTGTCAATTCCCTGGTAGATCTCTTGTGTCTTTGTCTTCCAAGAAACAAAACTCGGTATCCTTATCCACCGCCGAAGCGGAATACATTGCCGCTGGTTCATGTTGTGCTCAATTACTCTGGATGACCCAAACTCTTAAAGATTATGGGATATATGTGAAACATGTTCCATTACTTTGTGACAATGAAAGTGCTATCAAGATTGCTCACAATCCCGTGCAACACTCTCGAACTAAGTATATTGAAGTTCGTCATCATTTCATCCGAGATCACGTTGCTAAGGGTGACATAAACCTTAAGCATGTTCCCACCGATAAGCAATTAGCGGATATATTCACTAAAACACTTGATGAGAAAGTGTTTTGCAGGTTAAGAGGTGAATTGAACATCATTGATGCTTCAAACTTGGAGTAGGAACTCCATTGGATACATGCAAGACTTGAGCTTACGACTAATCACTTGATATTTCTCCTATGATGATTATCTTATGTCTTGAAAATTTGCATCTTTCATGTTATCTAACACTTGTAGGTACTTGGATGAATCTAATTCTATGAGATTGCAACTCACTCACATCTTGAGCAATCTCTACATCACCAAGTCTCTATACAATGGTGGCTGATGACAAGGAAGCACGAAACCTTTCAAACATATCCTTTGACAAATTCTATGTTGAGTTTCATGATTGTCATGTTAGATACACAAGTGCTCTTCCTTGCAAAAACTAACCCATGTAGGTAGATGAACTCAAAATCCAAAGGGTGCTCCCAACTCTTGATGGGCTACATCAACCTTGAGCAACCCACACAAGTTCAACTACATGATCAAGATCAACACTGCCACCCAAGGTATGTTATTCCATCTTAGAGTAGCTTTACTCCAAGTCATGAGTCAAAGCAACTCGACAAGATGTGAATACATCAAAATACTTAAACGAAAAATGGTTACCGCATTTTGAGCTCAAACAATGAGTACGACCTATGATCAAGTGATCTCACTTGACTCCTAAGTCAATATACTCTAACATAGGTGACTTTGTCACCGCCCAACTCTAGATGAAGTTCTCTTGTGTTCTTTTCTGTGTTCTTGCATTTGTCTCATGCATATTTGTTTCCCCTTTCAAAAAAAAACTTCATCTAGATCTTTTAGTTTCTTTTCTTTGCTTTTTGTTCTGCATTTTCTACATCCAATTCATTGCATATCTTTGTGAGATCTTATCTGTCCAGTGAGCTCAGGTGACAAGTGTTTTTCTCTGTGATGAACTCAGTTCCACCGGTTTCATGTCTCCGGTCTAGCCGAAGATTTTCGGAGCAACCGAAGCATACAACTCGGTGACACCGATTTTTGGAGCAACCGAAGCATAAAACATTTTGCCATTTATTCCTGCTTTATTCTTGATCCAGCTCCACTCAATGAATCTTGTCCTCTGCAAGCATCACATTTACCTTAATGCTTTGTATTGTGATTCAAGGACCGAACCCATTCACAACAAATTCCAGAAGACCCTTCTTGGAAATTGATGTCAAAGGGGGAGAGAGAGATCACATCAAAGCTTAATCATATCTCTAGGGGGAGGGAATACTCAAGAAAAGAGTAATCTCCAAGGATCCCAGATGCTTGATGTTCAAGAGGATGGATGCCACATGTCTTCTTGGGGGAAAGACATGTTCATATGTGCTTATTTGCATTAGCTCTGTTCATTTGTTTCTTTGAGCTCTATTTTTATGTTGCCTATCGTCTCCCAGTATCCCATGCTAGAATCAGGGGGAGCAAGACATCCAAGGGAAAGAAAGTTATTAAATTCATTGCATATCTTTCTCTTTGGGGACATGTCAATATCTATCATGGTACTCTGTACTCACTCTACATGTCATCCCAGTCTTGGTACTCTTGTGGTTTCTTTTGTTTGCTCTAGCTAGTGGGTGCATCTGTGTTATCTAACCTTGTTTACGCAGGCTCATCCCATCCTAGCCAACTCAAGACCACAAGGTAAGTATATGCATCATAGTCATGTGTATGAGAAATTCTTGCTGATGTACATACTGTTTGCAAGAAGGACTCGTGGGCATGAAGGTACATTTCCCATATTCATGTCTTTTGCCCTGATGCATATAGCCAAGATACATGTAACACATTGCTACTCGGTCATGGTTATGCTCTCACATGCTTCTATATTCCATATTCACATGCTTCTATATTCCATATTCACATGATTGCATACATGTAGGGGGAGCCTATGCTTGTTACATGTCTTTCCAAAGCTTTACTTACTATTCTCTATATCTTTATCTAAAGCTTTGATGTATGTTGCCATCAATTACCAAAAAGGGGGAGATTGAAAGCACAAGTGCCCCTGGGTGATTTTGATAATTAATGACAACATAGCTCTTGTTGGACTAATACTTTTACCTAGTATGTTTCAGACAAGTTCAACAAATTGAGTGGCATGGACTAAAGGATGTGGAACCCCTTCAAGATGCTAAGGACAAAGGATTAGCTCAAGCTTCAAGATCAAGACTCTACATTTTCTATTTTAGTGATCCAAGATCACATTGAGTCTATAGGAAAAGCCAATACTATCAAGAGGGTATGAGGTGTTGCTTGATGAGGTTCTTGCTTCATAGTGCTTAGTGATATGCTCCAAAACCCTCAACTACCTTCCCACATCCACATATGACCTAAACCAAAAGTCAATTCTTTCCATCCGGCGCCACCGAGTTCAGCTGACATAGCCACTGCCAGAAACCCTAATCAATTCGGTCTCACCGATGGGATCTCGGTCTCACCGAGATGGGCTTGCAAACTCTCTGTTACCTATTGCAATATTTTCGGTCCCACCGAGTTATGCAATCGGCCCCACCGAGTTTGCTTGGCCAACTCTCTGTTTCACTTATTACCCAAATCGGTCCCACCGAGTTTGTGTAATCGGTCAAACCGAGTTTTGGATTTACCCTAACCCTAGCACATCGGTACCACCGAGTTGATCCAGTCGGTCCCACCAAAAACCCTAACGGTCACTAAATTTGCTGAATCGGTCCGACCGAGTTTCTCAATTCGGTCTCACCGAGATTGGTAAGTTGTGTGTAACGGTTAGTTTTTGTGTGGAGGCTATATATACCCCTCCACCCACTCTTCATTCGTGGAGAGAGCCATCAGAACATACCTACACTTCCAATACACATTTTCTGAGAGAGAACCACCTACTCATGTGTTGAGGCCAAGATATTCCATTCCCACCAAATGAATCTTGATCTCTAGCCTTCCCCAAGTTTCTTTCCACTCAAATCTTCTTTCCACCAAATCCATATCATGTGAGAGAGAGTTGAGTGTTGGGGATACTATCATTTCAAGCACAAGAGCGAGGAGTTCATCATCAACACACCATTTGTTACTTCTTGGAGAGTGGTGTCTCCTAGATTGGCTAGGTGTCACTTGGGAGCCTCCGACAAGATTGTGGAGTTGAACCAAGGAGTTTGTAAGGGCAAGGAGATCGCCTAATTCGTGAAGATCTACCGCTAGTGAGGCAAGTCCTTCGTGGGCGATGGCCATGATGGGATAGACAAGGTTGCTTCTTCGTGGACCCTTCGTGGGTGGAGCCCTCCGTGGACTCGTGCAACCGTTACCCTTAGTGGGTTGAAGTCTCCATCAACGTGGATGTACGATAGCACCACCTATCAGAACCACGACAAAAACATCCGTATCTCCAATTGTGTTTGAATTCTCCAAACCCTTTCCTTTACATTCTTGCAAGTTGCATGCTTTACTTTCCGCTGCTCATATACTCTTTGCATGCTTGCTTGAAATGTATTGTGTTTGTTAAACATGTGCCAAAACTCCACTTCAACTTAAAGAAATTAAAAACTGCAAATTTTGCTACTTAGTGTCTAATCCCCCCCTCTAGACACCACTTCTCGATCCTTTCACCCTCCCTGGCCTCCGGTGCCTCCTTCTTCTTGCCCTTTTTGTCAGGCGCCTTGTAAGGCACCACAACCAATAGTTGTTCTAGCCACTCTGATCGGGGCTCTTCGGGCAGCGGCGCTGGGCCATTGATCTTCTCGGCCTTGGCGATCCAGCCCTACAAAATCTCCATAGAGGTTTAGGCCGAATCGTACGTGGTATGAATATCCGAACACATGTTAAAGATAAATGTTGATCACCTCCTTTGGAGGGTTTGCTATGTCAAGGCCGATGTCCTTCCCCTCGACCGGACACTACTCTTGAGGCTTGAATAGCATACCCCATATTTTATCATGGGTTGTGCCGAAGAGGTGTTGCATGGTGGCCGGATCCTCGAGCTCATGCTCCCACATTGGCTTGGCCCTCTCCTGGCAAGGGAGGAGTCAATGGTAGAGCATGATCTAGACCATGTCAACCAGCTTTGTGTCAGCCTCCATTACGCTGATGACTCGCTTCTGCAGCACCTTCACATGGGCAGCGCACCACCAGTCCAGACTCTTGGTGGTCCACGAGGCCAGTCTGGTAGGGGGTCCGAACCTGAATGCGGGAGCCGCTCCCCAGGAGGCATTCCTTGGCTCGATGATATAAAACCACTCCTTTTGCCACACCTTAACGGTGTCGATAAACTTGCCCTTCGGCTACTTGACCCGCATCAGCTTACTGATCATGGACCCGCTGCAGTCCGCATGGTCGCCGCCCACCACCTTGGGCTTGACGTTGAACACCTTCAGCCATAGGCCGAAGTGCAGTCAGACTTAGAGGAGTGCTTCACGGAAGACGATGAAGGTCGATATGTGGAGGAGGGAGTTGGGGGCCAGGTCATGAAAATATTGCACGTAAAATAACATCAACCCCCTTACGAAGGGGTGTAGAGGAAATCCAAGCCCTCTGAGAAATGAGGGAGAAACACAACCCTTTCGCCCGGCCTAGGCGTGGGGATGATCTGGCCCGGCTCAGGGGCCCGATGGGCGATATTGGCCGACAAATAGCCGGCCTAGTTCATCTTCAGGATGTCATTGCCAGTGACGATGGAGGCATCCCACTTCCCATTGGCACCAGATTCGGCCATGGCGAGGGCGAGCGGGGTGAGATTCACCGTGAGGCAGAGAGATTGGGCGCTGGAGCTCTGAAGGATTGCATAGGCGACAGTGGAAGGTGGGAGAAGGCGTGGGATGCAGATTGTAGCTATCCCCTCTTTATAAGCCATAGAAGGACCACGAGTCCCTCTTTTCACGCCGTAGGCTTCTCAACTTCCCGATAATCTTGTAATATTATGTGCGAGTGGGGCGTCGGGATCATTGATCATATCCCCAAAAAATGAAGCATGATCTCTGCCTTGAAAAGACGTGCCAATAAGGAGTCGGCCTTGAGCCGCACATCAAGAACTGCCCACTGTGCAGAGTTATGACCGGTTGCGGCCCTCCAATTAAAGGGAAAAAAGTTGTCAGTCAAAGACACTGTTCACACTTGACCGACTGTCTTCTTTTCCTTCAGGTGTAAGCGAAATGGACATTTCAGTTTCTGAACACTGCATGACTCCGGGCGTACACATGATTCATTGAAGAACTCACCTCGCAATCCGAGTACTATATGGTGTGCGAATGCCGACACAATCCCCGGCGTTGGAGGCAAGTTCAGGGGCTACTGAGGGAGTCATGGATTATGGGGTCCTCAGGAAGCCGGCCCATTGGATGCGGGCTGGACTGGTGAGTCCCTATAACAACATAAGACCCATGATCGGATAAGGGAACTTCGGAGCTGTGGTGTGCCCTCCAAGCCAAGAATAGGCAGGATCTTCCTCTTACCATAACTAATCACGTGTAACCCTAACCCTATCGGTGCCTATATAAACCGAGGGTTGTAGTCTTTAGGGTTAGAGCTGCATATATCACCTCATCACCTTAAGGGTTAGCTCATTCTGATCTCGAGGTAGATCCACACTGTAATTGTATACACATCCAATATAATCAAGCAGGACATAGGGTATTACCTCTTCGAGAGGGCCCGGACCTGGGTAAACACCGTGTTCATCGTCCCGTGTTCCCCATCGATCCAAGATCCACAGCTCGGGACCCCCTACCCCGAGGTCTGCCGGTTTTGACATCGACACCCACACTCACTAGGCGACGGTTTAAAATGCCATCATGGAAAGGGGTTAAAACCGTTCATATAGCACCTCGTTGTACCAGTGATTCTTCTACCTAGTGGCAGTGCATCATGTTTTCTCATAGTTTTGGAGTTGGCTAGGCAGGTGTGTGGCCTTGGGGTCAGTGTGGAAGTCGGAGCAGTGCTACCTCTTGAGCACTGCGTTGGTTTTCCCTTGAAGAGGAAAGGGTGATGCAACAAAGTAACGTAAGTATTTCCCTCAGTTTTTGAGAACCAAGGTATCAATCCAGTAGGAGACTACAGGCAAGTCCTTTGTACCTACACAAACAAATAAGAACCTCGCAACCAACGTGATAAAGGGGTTGTCAATCCCTTCACGGTCACTTACGAGAGTGAGATATGATAGAGATAGTAATAATAAGATAAATATTTCTAGTATTTCTATGATATAGATTGAAAGTAAAGATTGCAAAATAAACGGCACCAGAAATAGCTAGTTGACGGGATATTAATATAATAGAGAATAGACCCGGGGGCCGTAGGTTTCACTAGTGGCTTCTCTCAAGATAGCATAAGTATTACGGTGGGTGAACAAATTACTGTCGAGCAATTGATAGAAAAGTGCATAATTACGAGAATATCTAGGAATGATCAGGTATATAGGCATCACGTCCGCGACAAGCAGACCGAAACGATTCTGCATCTACTACTATTACTCCACACAACGACCGCTATCCAGCATGCATCTAGAGTATTAAGTTCATAAGAATAGAGTAACGCATTAAGCAAGATGACACGATGTAGAGGGATAAACTCAAGCAATACGATATAAACCCCATATTTTTATCCTCGATGGCAACAATACAATACGTGCCTTGCTGCTCCTGCTGTCACTGGGAAAGGACACCACAAGATTGAACCCAAAGCTAAGCACTTCTCCCATTGCAAGAAAGATCAATCTAGTAGGCCAAACCAAACTGATAATTCAAAGAGACTTCCAAAGATAACTAAATCATACATAAAAGATTTTAGAGAAGAATCAAATATTGTTCATAGATAAACTTGATCATAAACCAACAATTCATCAGATCTCGACAAACACACCGCAACAAGAGTTACATCAAATAGATCTCCAAGAAGATCGAGGAGAACATTGTATTGAGATCCAAAAAGAGAGAAGAATCCATCTAGCTAATAACTATGGACCCAAAGGTCTGAAGTAAACTACTCACACATCATCGGAGAGGCTATGGTGTTGATGTAGAAGCCCTCCGTGATTGATTCCCCCTCCGGCGGAGCTATGGAAAAGGCCCCAAGATGGGATCTCTTGGGTACAGAAGGTTGCGGCGGTGGAAATAGGGTTTCGTGGTGCTCCTGGATGTTTTCGGGGTATATGGGTATATATAGGAGGAAGAAGTAGGTCGGTGGAGCCACGAGGGGCCCACAAGGGTGGGGGCATGCCTAGGGGGCAGGCGCACCTCCCTGCCTCGTGGCCTCCTCGTGGATTTCTTGATGTCCACTCCGAGTCCTCTGTATCACGTTTGTTCCAAAAATAACTCTCCCGAAGGTTTCATTCCGTTTGGATTCCGTTTGATATTCCTTTTCTGCGAAACACTGAAATAGGCAAAAAAACAGCAATTTGCACTGGGCCTTGTGTTAGTAGGTTAGTCCCAAAAATACTATAAATGTGTATAAATAAGCCCATTAACATCCAAAACAGATAGTATAATAGCATGGAACAATCAAAAATTATAGATACGTTGGAGACGTATCAAGCATCCCCAAGCTTAATTCCTACTCGTCCTCGAGTAGGTAAATATTTAAGACATAATTTTTGATGTGGAATGCTACCTAGCATATTTCTCAATGTAATTTTATTTATTGTGGCATGAATGTTCAGATCCGGAAGATTTAAGACAAAAGTTTAATATTGACATAAAAATAGTAATACTTCAAGCATACTAACAAAGCAATCATGTCTTCTCAAAATAACATGGCCAAAGAAAGTTATCCCTACAAAATCATATAGTTTGGCTATGCTCTATCTTCATCACACAAAGTATTTAATCATGCACAACCCCAGTGACAAGCCAAGCAATTGTTTCATACTTTTGGTGTTCTCAAACTTTTTCAATCTTCACGCAATACATGAGCGTGAGCCATGGACATAGCACTATAGGTGGAATAGAATGGTGGTTGTGGAGAAGAAAAAAAGGAGAAGATAGTCTCACATCAACTAGGCATATCAACGGGCTATGGAGATGCCCATCAATAGATATCAATGTGAGTGAGTAGGGATTGCCATGCAACGGATGCACTAGAGATATAAGTGTATGAAAGCTCAACAAAAGAAACTAAGTGGGTGTGCATCCAACTCGCTTGCTCACGAAGACCTAGGGCATTTTGAGGAAGCCCATCATTGGAATATACAAGCCAAGTTCTATAATGTAAAATTCCCACTAGTATATGAAAGTGACAACATAGGAGACTCTCTATCATGAATATCATGGTGCTACTTTGAAGCACAAGTGTGGTAAAAGGATAGTAACATTGTCCCTTCTCTCTTTTTCTCTCATTTTTTCATTTTTTTTATTTGGGACCTCTTCTTCTTCTTTTTTATGGCCTCTTTTCTTTTTTTCGTCTGGAGTCTCATCCCGACTTGTGGGGGAATCATAGTCTCCATCATCCTTTACTCACTTGGGACAATGCTCTAATAATGATGATCATTGAGCGAGTCCTGGACTAAGGGGTCCTCGGGCATCCGGCCTGTTAGCCATGGGCCGGACCGATGGGCTGTGAAGATGCGAAGACCGAAGACTGTACCCGTGTCCGGATGGGACTCTCCTTGGCGTGGAAGGCAAGCTTGGCGACCGGATATGTAGATTCCCTTCTTTGTAACCGACCTTGTGTAACCCTAGATCCTTCCGGTGTCTGTATAAACCGGAGGACTTAGTTCGGATAGGGGAGATTCATTATGATAGCCATAAAAGCTAGACCTCTAGGGTTTAGCCATACGATCTCGAGGTAGATCAACTCTTGTAATACTCCTATTCATCAATATCAATCAAGCAGTACGTAGGGTATTACCTCCATAGAGAGGGCCCGAACCTGGGTAAACATCGTGTCCCTTGTCTCCTATTACCATCGACCTGAGACGCACAGTTCGGGACCCCCTACCCGAGATCCACCGGTTTTGACACCGACGTTGGCGCTTTCATTGAGAGTTCCTCTGTGCTGTCGCTAAAAGGTTTGATGGCCCTGAGGGAGTCCTGGATTAGGGGGTCTCCTGACAGCCGGACTATATCCTTTGGCCGGACTGTTGGACTATGAAGATACAAGATTGAAGACTTCGTCCCATGTCCGGATGGGACTCTACTTGGCGTGGAAGGCAAGCTAGGCAATACGGATATGGATATCTCCTCCTTTGTAACCGACCTTGTGTAACCCTAACCCTCTCCAGTGTCTATATAAACCGGAGGGTTTTAGTCCGTAGGACACAACAACTACAACATACAATCATACCATAGGCTAGCTTCTAGGGTTTAGCCTCTCTGATCTCGTGGTAGATCTACTC
The DNA here is from genome assembly GCF_003073215.2 of Triticum urartu. Lineage (NCBI taxonomy): Eukaryota > Viridiplantae > Streptophyta > Magnoliopsida > Poales > Poaceae > Triticum > Triticum urartu. Next base: position 425,240,767 of record NC_053025.1, read on the forward strand.
TTGTACTACACATATCATCAATATTAATCAAGCAGGACGTAGGGTTTTACCTCCATCAAGAGGGCCCGAACTTGGGTAAAACATCGTGTCCCCTGCCTCCTGTTACCATCCGTCTTAGACGCACAGTTCGAGACCCCCTACCCGAGATCCGCCGGTTTTGACGATCGCTTTGACGAGTATCTGCCACCACCACCTCCTCGAGTATCTCTTTGACGATCGCTTTGGTGGAATAGTGCGGAATTGAGTCTACAACAACCCTGGACAATTTCGTCGAGTTCCGATGGAGGAATCTCTAGCAATCCACGATATACCGGAGCCCTGTCAAATCTGGATGGGAATTTGGATGAGTTTAGGGCGTGGTGTCCAGCTTCTAGCTCGGACGTCCTTTGGAAGATCCAACCACTGATCGGCTGCGGAATTCCTATATCTACCACCTCTCAAAATTTCGGCTCGATCCGACCGTCCAAACTCCGGGAACCTTCCGATTAGTGCATCACTTTTTGGATCTGTTTTCTGCGCGAAAACGAATCCGACCCGGGTTCATCTTTTTTATGAACGGGAGTTTGGACATCCCTTTTGAAGGAAGTTTTGTATGGGGTATTGTGTTTTGTTCCCGAACACATCCCACTAACTTTAAGATCTTTTGAACATGATCTTCAACATCATGCTGGTGTCAAACCAGTCCGGCAATATTACTCCACGGATGCCGACCTGCGCTAGACACGTCGTCACTTTAGCCGAGCTCAACTTCTTCGGATCATCATCTCGGCAAGCTGAACAAGAGTCCGGCATCGCAAAGGATAAATCATCATCAACATCGCCGCCCCATGGATTACACGGAGCGGGCATACCGGCATCGCTGCACGGTTGCTTCATCAAGCCGGCATCGACCACGTCACGACCTGCATCGACAGGGCCGCACAATTGCTTCTTCAAGCTGGTGTCCATCACGCCGACCTACTTCGACTCATCGGCTGACGCCGAGGCTTCGACATCTCGGCTGGACCGGGGGCTTCACCATCTCTTCATCAACCTACTCCGGTAATGGTGTGCGGATCGAGTCCCAATTTTGGGAATCACCTTCCTTCGGATTGCTACAACAAATAAACCAGGTGCTATTAATCCTAGTATTTTTTGCTTGTTTGGGTTCAATTTTTCCCAAGGAATTATTACTCTTGTTTGTCCATCATATGTACACAGGTCTATCAAATGGTGGCCGCATTAACGACGGTCGCATGGCGGTCTGGTCAGTCTCCGTACATAGTCCGATGAATGCCGCACTCGGAGCTTGGACCGACCTGCGAATTCAGGCTTTGCCACGCCTTTACTGCATCACGCCGATGCCCTGCATCGACTTGACTTCGGCGCCAGGCCATATTTCTTTTATTACTTACTTTGCATAAATTATTTATTATGCAACATTTTTATTATTATTATTATTACTATTATCTCCGGTCTGCACTACTTTTTGTGCACAGGAAAATGATCCGGGGACTTCGGCATCACTCTGCCGGCCTGCATTGACCATGCTATGTCACCACTTCGGAGTGCCGAGCTCTCTGCTCCGCCACCTCGGGACCGGCTTAGGGGATGGCACCTTGCCCCGCATCAAGCTCGGACCGCGTCATCAATACCGAACATATTAACCAGCTAAGTCGCTTTCATGCTCAAAGCTTTAATTTCTAACTTGTGTTCGGTTCGGCCAAGCATTATACTTTTTTGGAAAAAAGTTGCTTGTAAAAAACTTCCTTGTCCAAACTTTTTTTGTGACGCATAAATTCAAATACCCCGTTTACTTGGGGGCTTCCTTTATGAAGCTTTTTCCTGTTGCATATGATTATACTTGTACGGCTTCGTTCCTTGTTCGTGTATTACGCCACAATATGCACCATATTGACTTAAGCAATTTGCAAGCTAGATTGCCTCACTCCTGTGTTTACCCCTACGTTCCCGATTGTTCGGCTAGGGAGTAAAGGGAGCACCTCTGCGATTGTCACGATCGGGTCAACCGAGCCGGACCTCAGACTGGGTGAAGCCGAAAGCTAGCGCTCTTATAGTTATTCAATGATGGTCGGCACATAACGGAACTCATGAGTACAAAAAATCTATTGCACAAGTCTCATAATAACAATGAGCACCGAAGAAAGATATCGGTGGGGGTACTATTTTCTTCGAAGATGCTTCTTACACTTCACGGTAATATAGCATAAGTTCCCTGAGCGCGCTTTGTCTGTTACAGCCTTATGGCCTGATTGCCTGGTTATTGGAAACACCGTCGATATTCTCGACCGATGGAGTACATAACACTTTTCGGTCCTTAACCGAAGAGGGAGAAGCTGACGGTCGGTTAAGACGCGTTTAAAGTTCGGTTCAACATGGATATGATATAAGTACTTCGGTACATGCAATCATTCTTCTACCCAAGTCACTTGGGGGCTCTTAAGTTTATTTGAGCCATTTTATAATAAGTGTTCTTCTTCTTAGTCGTTGCAAAGTTTTACTATTATTTATCACTCCTTTTTTCGACACGAGTGTGCGGTCACTAGCCAGGGAGCCTAATTTCTCTCTCAAAGCCGCTAGAGTTTAGTTTGCTAAACTGGCCTGATGAGAAGTACTCCGCCTTCAGGATAGGAGGTTGAAGCCGTAGGCTGACCCGCTCGAAGTCTTGAGATAGGATATGTCATGTTAAAAGACGACAGAAGCACTTCTTTTTTCTAAGACCAATTTTTGGATTGGCACCGAACACTTGATCTTGTTCGAACATCATGTTTTTACTGACGTTTCTTGGTTTTCCAAGCTTTTTGGCACTTTTAAACTATTTGTGCTTTTCCAGCATTAGTCTCGAAGTGCAACGCCGGACACCTTTAGGGATTCGGCAAAAACATTCTCAGATATTGCTATATATGCATCGGTTTCGAATTGTGTCTTCGGTCAATAGTTGGGTTGCCCGGCTCCTGCACTTGCTTCCTACGTTCCGTTTTATTCGGCTAGGCGTGCAAAGGGAGAACCACTGTGATTGTGCTTCCAGCTCACATGGTTAAGCACCTTAGTGGAGAAAGCCGAAAACTGACTGTCACAATAAGCGTAAACTGGTCAGCGATCCGATGACTATGACGGGCCATTCATAACATTGGCCGAAGTGTTTACGACTTGACCTCGACTGTCGCCGAACACTACCGGGGGCTATTAACTGGCCTCCCAAACTAAATCCTCGATATTTTGCTCTTACATTAGAGCTGAGGTTTAATGATCATGCTTAGCATGACAACCCAAAGAAAGGAACCGATACCGGGACTATTTTCTTTGGAAGACATTTCTTCTGTTAAACAGTAATATAACTCTCTGTGTACCTTTGTTTATAAAACCGTGTGGCCAGATTGCCTTGTTTGTCGTAAATCTTTTCCCTCATAAAGGTTTTATAAAGTAGGACAAACACTCCTCGGCTACTGGCCAAGGAGGTGGAAGCCGATGGTCGGTCAACAAAGTTTTGTACAATGCGGATCCGAGCATTAATGATGTAAAGTACTTGGATACATAGAGTCATTACACATAATTTGTGATTTTACTATGGATATTGATCCTTAATTCGGCCACCCGTGCCCGCATTAAGGCTAGGGGGCTACTGGGCTTCGGGCTTATTATTTACAAGTATTAAAGGGGCACATCGATCCCCTGATCCAGTGTTGCCACCCGACCAGTTTCTCGGGGGCTACTGCATTGCTTGTCCAATGCAGAAAATTTTATGTGTAATATAGTTTCCAAGGAGATTTTGATCCTCAGGTTGGTCGGCCGCACCCAACCTAAGTCTTGAGGACTGAGCACGCCGCTTTTGTGTCCCGAAGTATTCTGCCGAGCTAGGACTTGATCCTCAGGCCGATTTTGCAAATCAACCTGAGTCTCAGCAGCTACTGGGATCAGCGGTCTTATGTCATCCTTCATGTGCATCTCGGGTTTTAGACCGATACACACCTTGAGGGCTACTGGCTATATATCTCGGCAGAGAATAAATTGCACCAATAAAAAATATTGACAAAAATCGGCCCATAGTCGGGGTGGTGCACCACCTCGGAAGCAGCCCGGTATATAGCTCGGGTGCTAGTGGCTGGCTCCATAGAGGGCATTTCCGGCATTAAGCTCGGCTAAACTCCTTCAAAACTTCTTTGAACCAAGGTGATTTACGACACCTTGGATACGGTCCGGCGTTGGAGCTCGGATACATAGTCCAGCGTTGGAGCTCGGATACATTCCGGCGTTAGAGCTGGGAAGTGCGGACTTGGGCGCTGGAGCTCGAGTGCGCGGAAAATGGATAGGCAAAGGAGGAAGAAGGCATAGGTGAAAGGGTGGATTCTTATCCCCTTATATGGGCAGACGCAACTACGTGTCCCCACCAGCCTGGTAAAACTCGCTTGCCTCCCAAGCGCCGTGGTAAATGGCACGGTTAGGGTTACCCACGTCCGTATTGATGAGAAACCCGTAAAAAGGGCACGCGATCTCTGCTTTGACAAGACGTGCCAAGGAAACCGCCTCGCAAAACATGCTGAGGTGGAAAAGTAAAAACGATTCGAGTAAAGGACTTGGCCGTAGTGTGATAGCGCACTGCGGAATACGTCAGGAGATTTGATTTGTGTCAATATTATTCTATCTATGGCAATATGTGGAAACTTATTTTGCAGAACCGGACACTACTCTTGGTGTTTACAAATCTTCTATGAAGGACTTGGAGGAGGAACCCGCCTTGCAATGCCGAAGACAATTTGCGCGCCGGATTCATCGTCATTGAGGCCTGGTTCAGGGGCTACTGAGGGAGTCCTGGATTAGGGGGTGTTCGGGTAGCCGTACTATACCTTCAGCCGGACTCCTGGACTATGAAGATACAAGATTGAAGACTTCGTCCCGTGTCCGGATGGGACTTTCCTTGGCATGGAAGGCAATCTTGGCGATGCGGATATTCAAGATCTCCTACCATTGTAACCGACTCTGTGTAACCCTAACCCTATCCGGTGTCTATATAAACCGGAGGGTTGTAGTTCGTAGGCAATCAACTCCATACACAACAATCATACCATAGGCTAGCTTCTAGGGTTTAGCCTCCTTGATCTCGTGGTAGATCTACTCTTGTACTACCCATATCATCAATATTAATCAAGCAGGATAGGGTATTACCTCCATTGAGAGGGCCCGAACCTGGGTAAAACAAAGTGTCCCATGTCTCTTGTTACCATCCGGCCTAGACACACAGTTCGGGACCCCCTACCCGAGATCCGCCGGTTTTGACACCGACACCTACTATCATCGATAGCGATGCAGTCTAGGGTGAGACTTTTCTCCCCGGACAGATCTTCGTATTTAGTAGCTTTGCACTGCGGGCCAATTCGCTTGGCCATCTAGAGTAGATTGAAAGTTACGCCCGTGGCCACCAGGTCAGGTTTGGAAGCTTAAACTACACGGCCGATATCCGTGGAGACTTGATCTTCGATGGATTCGAGCCTCTGCCTTGTGCGTCACACGGTCACGATGAGTAAGATTTAGCTCTACCACCGAACAGTGTTCAGGAGATCGCACAAGCAGCCGCTCCGACTCTTAATTCGGAGCCAGTTGCGCCGTCCATGGACGGGTGGATGGACCCCGCCACGGAGGCCTTACCCTTAGCGGCGATCGAGCCAAACATCGACCTTACCTTGCACGAGAGCCATGTTGATAAACTGCCGGATCCCTGTCCGGCCACGGACTCCGAACCGCCCGTGCCCGCTCCTATCGAATCCGATTGGGCGCCGATCATGGAGTTCACCTCCACGGATATTTTTCAGCACTCGCCCTTTGGTGACATACTGAACTCATTAAGGTCTCTCTCCTTGTCAGGAGGATCCTGGCTGAACTATGTCCGGCAGGATTGGGATGCGGACGACTAAGAAATTCGCGGCCCACCCACCACCCACTTAGTATCCACTATCGATGACTTAACCGACATGCTCGACTTCGACTCCGAAGACATCGACAGTATGGACGATGATGCGGGAGACGTAGAGGAACCACTACCCACAGGGCACTGGACAGCGACATCATCATACAATATATACATGGTGGATACACCCAAAGAAGGCAATGGCGACGAGATAGCGGAGGATGACCCCTCCAAGAAGCAACCCAAGCGCCAACGTCAGCGACGCCGCTCTAAGTCCTGCCAAAGCAAAAGTGGTGATACCGGCACAGGAGATAATAACACTCCAGATAGTGCCGAGGACAACAACAATCCCCTCCAGCAAGATTTAGAGCAGGAGGATGGAGGAGCCAGCCCTCCTGAGAGAGCGGCAGATGGAGAGGAGGAGGATGATAATTACATGCCCCCCTTCGAAGACGAGGCAAGCCTCGGCGACGATGAATTCGTCGTGCCAGAGGATCTTGTTGAACAAGAGCGCTTCAAACGTCGGCTTATAGCCACGGTAAATACCCTTAAGACAAAGCAGCAGCAGCTTCAAGCTGATCAAGATCTGCTAGCTGACAGATGGACTGAAGTCCTCACGGCCGAGGAATATAAACTCGAGCGCCCCTCCAAGAGTTACCCAAAATGCAGGTTGCTACCTGTAAGTGCATCTAGTGCCCCTTAGTGATTTTGGTGTATTGAAGACTTATAGGTTAAGGGACTAATGCGTTTGTGAGTGTACACAGGTCTATAAGGCTATGAGGAGTTTGATATTTATAGAGAAAGTTGACCACTAAAAATGAAGTTCTTGGACTGAAGACTTTGGATCTCTGAAGACTTTATGGAGACTTTGAAAATGAAGAAATTGGTGTGACCATGAAGACTTGGTATTCATTCGAGGAACATGAAGCGTGAAGGCTTTTGTTTTCGTAGTTTCATTTTCTCTTTCTTGAGTCATAGGAAACACTGTACTGTTAAAGGGGGTCGAGGAAATACTAAGGAAAAATTTCCATGTGATGCTCAACTCAAAATCCTACACCTACCAATCCCTTCGAGTGAAGCCATTAGAAATCTCATACAGTTCAGTCAATTTCTTCAGTGACAAAGTCTCTGAGGAATTTGTCCTGACTGAGGAGTTAGCAATTCTCCAGTGCGGATTTCCTACACAGTGAGGAACATGATAGCCCTGAGGATTTTGCTACTCAAAATTCCGACCGTTGCTGTGCAATGCGCCAGCTATCCCAAAATATCTATCCACCTAACGGTCATATCATTGAAGGGCATTTAGGTCTTATCATGTCGGGCTGCTCCCTAGGCTATAAATAGCCGCCCCCTACAACCACTAGCTGGTTGGCTGCTCCGAGAGAAACCCATCCTCAGAGACTTTGAGCGAAAATCATCAAGTGAGGAAAAACCCAAAACCCAAACACCTACAAACCCCAAGTGATTGAGCATCACTAAAGAGATTGATCCTGCGTGGATCTGACGCTTGTTACCTTTGAAGACTGTGCTTCTTCCAGAGGGTTAGGCGTCATGGTCTAGAGCATCCAAGAGGAATTGTGGATCGCCGAGTGACCGAGTTTGTGAAGGTTTGGAAGTCGCCTGAAGACTTACCACGAGTGATTGGACGAGATCTGTGTGACCTTAGTTCAAGGATAATACGGTGAGGACTGGGTGTCCTGAGCTGCGTGTTCAGGACTGTGTGTCCTTGAGTTTAAATACTCAGCCACTCCAACCAGACGTACAACTGAGACAACAGTTGGAACTGGTCTACCAAATCATTGTCTTCACCAAGCTCACTGGTTCCATTTCATCAACTCTTTCATTTCCTCATAATTGAGTTGTGTACTTGTTCTTATCTGTGTTTGAAGACTTTGACTGAAGACTTTCTCAATTTCCTCAGTTCAATTTCTTCAATCTGTTTGTCTTCATCCTGTGTTATCCTGTGCTTATGCTTCCTGTACTATGTGCCTGTCTTCATTTCATCATGATGACTATGCTTGTATTCTGTTATGTTTACTGTTGAGTACTTATTCCGCTGCTAGTAGTTCTTCGTTAAGGAATTTCCTCACCGGCAAATTCCTCAGTGAAGAATTTCATAAAAATCGCCTATTCACCCCCCTCTAGTCGATATAACACACTTTCAATTGGTATCAGAGCAAGGTACTCCCTTGTTCTGTGTGATTTTCGTTTAATCACCTGGAGTTTTAGTTATGTCGACCGCAGGTATGACGAAAGTGACATGCCCCATCTTTGACGGTCACGAGTATCCCAAGTGGAAGGCCATGATGAAAAAACGCCTCATGGCGATGAACAGCGAGCTGTGGACTGTCACTAAGATTGGTCTGACCAATCTGTGCAAGATGGCGGAAGCTGATGACATTCACAAGTACACTCTTCTCAACCTCACGATGAAGGATGTCATCTGCTCTAGTCTGTCACAAAATCAGTTCAGGAATATCATGCATCTCGATCATGCGAAGCTCATCTGGGACCGTCCCTCTGAGGTGTATGAAGGTCATTGAACCTATCATGATCCTTGGTTTGAGGACTTCAAGGAATCTCTCAAAGCTATGACATTCGAACCAGAATCATCATCTTCTGCATCATGCCTTATGGCAAAAGACGCTGAGGTAACTGAATGATACCTATCCGAGTCTAGTGATGATGAATCTGGTGATGAATTTGGACCCAACTATGTCAAACTTGCGTCCCTTGCCACTAAACAACAAAGAGCTTTGGAAAAAGTTCACTACATGCTAAACAAGAGCGATGATATGTTGGGTGAAGAAATGGATCAGTCAAAAGCTTTGGTTGAAAGTCTTCAGAGACTTCATACTAAGTATGACACCCTTCAAGATCAACATAACACTCTCTTATCCGATCATGAGAAGCTTTCTTATGAATTTCTTCGAAGAAAGCAAGACCTTGAGAAGCTAAGAGTGAGTTATGAAGATCTTCAGAAGGAGCGCGATTCACTATTTGCTCAACAAATCAGCGCTTCTCAAAAAGGAATTTGTTCCGCCATGCTTGAAGTGCATTGAACATGAATCTGCTAATTCTTCACCTGAATGTTCAAATGCTGCTAATGTTTCAAATTCTTCACATGCCTCTGCTACCACTAATTCCTCATCTGAGGACATTGCTAGTATCACTGATGATGCAGGGTTGAAGGAATTGTACATGACAGGCATGTACAAAAGCCTCAAAGGGCATCAGATTCTTTGTGATGTGCTTAAAAAGCAGATCCTCAACAGGAACCCTAGGAAAGAGTGTATTGCCTTTGAGAGGAAACTCAATGCTGATGGTACATATTGGAAGCCTGAGCAGCACCCCAAAACTACATGGGTTGCTGCAAAGGCACCTCTAGTTGATCCATCTAACCTATCTGGATATGCATGTGAATCTCCTCATTCTGATGATGAGTCATTTGACTCCAACTACAAACTGTTCAAAAATCAGAATGGTGAAGTATTTGCTAGATATGTTGGCACTAACTGCAGGAACGGTCCCCCTATAAAGAAAATCTGGGTTCCCAAAAGATGCCATGAAAATCTTGAGGTGAATGTCATTATGACACCACCCGTGAAGAATAGGAACCCCAGATCAAATTCTTCATATGGACCAAATTCTTCATATGGATCCAAATCCTCATACGGACCAAACTCCTCACATGGATCAAATTCCTCAAAAGGATCAAAGTCCTCATATGAACATCATCGTGCTAACCCGTCTGTTTCGCAGGGAAGATCTAAGGATTATGGATATGTGCATTATTCTTCAAATGATTATGTCCATAAGTCCTTGAAGAATTTCTCTGCTTACTCTTATGCTTACTCTAACCCCTCTTATGTGAAACGAAATGGACTGGCTTCTATGCCATCCTTCTCATATGGAGCTCGCAGAATGATGAACTCTTTGCCACCCCTTCAAATGTGGGTGGTGAAGAAAAAGAACTAATCTCCTCTGCAGGGTCAGGTCTCCAGACGTACGTAATCGTCTGAAGAATTTGCTGGAGACCTGAGCATGCCTGATAGGACGCAGGCTAATCATGAATAAATGAACTTTCATTTCTCACGTCCACATATTGCTTTATCTATTCTCTTGCTTGATGAAATTGATTTGATGAATTGATGTAATATTCTTCACTGATGAAGTATATGAGTTTGTAAGCTGCACTAATTCATCTGCAGGATGATCAACCCAAAGCCACTGAGTGGGGTCCTCGATAGTGTATGTACAAACCACATGACTGGTGACAAGAATCTATTGATGGATGCTCCATTATCTCCGTCGCATCTGAAGCATATCATCTTTGCTGACAAAGGCAAAAGTCAGGTATTGGGTCTAGGTAAGGTTGCGATCACAAAGGATCGACACATGGACAAAGTCATGCTTGTTGAGTCCTTAGGATACAACCTTATGTCTGTCTCAATGCTTTGTGATCTTGATATGGTTGTTGTCTTTGGCAAGTACCGTTGTGTTGTGGTTATGGAAGCTGACAATTCCAAAGTCTTCGAAGGCTTTAGGAGAGGAGACCTATATATTGTTGATTTCTCTACAGGACCACAACCAGCCGTGTGCTTACTTCCAAAAGCTTCAGAAGGCTGGCTCTGGCATCGACGACTTGGTCATGCAGGCATGAGGAATTTGCACACGCTTGCGAAGAAGAAGCATGTCATTGGCATCGAGAATGTCAAATTCCTCAAGGATCACCCTTGCGGAGCCTATGAAGCTAGAAATATGACCAAGGCCAAGCATCCAGCGAAGACTATCATGACCACTACTCGACCATTTGAATTGCTTCACATGGATCTCTTCGGTCCTAATCATTATTCTGCTATTTCAAATGAAGCATCTCAATATGGCTTTGTTATTGTTGATGATTATTCTCGTTACACATGGGTACACCTTGTTACTTACAAACATGAAGTGCAGGAAGTCTTCAAACGATTTTCCTCGAGGGCTTCAACCAACTTTGGTGTGAAGATCAAGCACATCAGAAGTGACAATGGCACTGAGTTCAAGAATTCTAGTCTCGATGACTATCTTGATGAACTTGGTATTACTCATGAGTTATCTGCTCCTTATACTCCTCAGCAGAACAGCGTCGTGGAGCGTAAGAATAGGACTCTTGCTGAGATGGCTCGCACTATGCTTGATGAATACAAAACACCTTGTCGGTTCTGGACTAAGGCAATTGATAATGCATACCACATCATCAACAGAGTATATCTTCACAAATTCTTCAAGAAGACTGCCTATGAACTCCTCACTGATAAGAAACCCAATGTATGTTATTTCAAGGTCTTCGGTGCTAAATGTTGGATTAGAAATCCTCATCACAACTCAAAATTTGCAGAGAAAGCACATGAAGGTTTTATGCTTGGTTACGGAAAGGACTCGCACACCTACAGAGTCTTCAACAACGTTCTTCACAAGGTTGTTGAAACTGTAGATGTGCGGTTTGATGAAACTAATGGCTCGCAAAGAGAGCACCTACCTACTGTGATAGATGAACCAGCACCTGAGGAAACTATCAAGTTCAAGGCTACTGAGGATGTCATTCCTACTGAAGAATCTGCTAAAGAATTCATTCCAGAACATGAAGAACGTCGAGCTAATGCACCTGAAGAAAATGCTGAAGAAAATGGTGCTGAAGAGAATGCTGATCAAATTCTTCAACGGCAACCAGCTCATCCTCGCATTGCAAAAGAAGTGCAAGTTGAAAAGATCATCAATGACATCAAAGAGCCAGGTCCTCTCACATGGTCAAAAGCTTCACATTTGTCTAACTTTTGTGGGCACTATGCTTTTGTCTCTATTACACAGCCCACTAAGGTAGATGAAGCGTTTCTGGAGCCTGAGTGGATTCAGGCCATGCAAGAAGAATTACATTAGTTCGAGCTCAACAATGTCTGGGAATTGGTCAAACATCCAGATCCTCGCAAGCACAATATCATCGGCACAAAGTGGATCTACCGCAACAAGCAAGATGAAAATGGACTTGTGGTGAGGAATAAGGCACGACTTTTAGCTCAAGGCTACATACAGGTTGAAGGAATTGATTTCGATGAAACTTTTGCACCTGTTGCTAGACTTGAGGATATTCGCATATTACTTGCTTATGCTAACCATCATGATATCACTTTATATCAAATGGATGTGAAAAGTGCATTCCTCAATGGTAAGCTTGAGGAAGAAGTATATGTTGCTCAACCCCCAGGTTTTGAAGATCCAAAGAATCCTGACAAAGTCTTCAGACTCAACAAGGCCCTCTATGGCCTCAAGCAGGCCCCACAGGCGTGGTATGATACTTTGAAGGAATTCCTCATGACGAAAGGCTTCAAACCCGGTTCACTCGACCCTACTCATTTCACTAAATCTTATGATGGTGAATTGTTTGTGTGCCAAATATATGTTGGTGATATTATATTTGGCTGTACTGACCAACGTTATAGTGATGAATTTGCCTATATGATGAGTGAAGAATACCAAATGTCTATGATGGGAGAGTTGAAATTCTTCTTAGGTCTTCAAATTCGTCAACAACGCAATGGCATATTCATATCTCAGGAGAAATACCTCAAGGATGTACTGAGAAAATTCAGCACGCAAGATTGCAAAGGTGTCAAAATTCCTATGCCCACAAATGGCCATCTGTGCACTGATGAAAATGGTATTGACTTCGATCATAAGGTATACCGCTTCATTATTGGTTCTTTATTGTACTTATGTGCATCTAGGCCAGATATAATGCTTAGTGTTTGCATGTGTGCCCGATTTCAAGCTACACCGAAGGAATCACACCATAAGGCTATGAAGCATATTCTTCGATATCTAGCTCACACACCAACACTTGGATTATGGTACCCCAAGGGCTCGGCTTTTGATCTCATTGGATATTCTGACTCTGACTATGCTGGTGATCGTGTGGACTGCAAGTCAACATCTGGTACATGTCATTTCCTCGGACGATCTTTGGTCTGTTGGTCCTCGAAGAAACAGAACTGCGTATCACTATCTACTGCTGAAGCTGAGTACAATGCCGCTGGTTCTTGCTGTGCTCAACTCCTATGGATGAAGCAAACTCTCAAGGACTACGGCGTCAACATGAAGAATGTGCCTCTCTACTGTGACAATGAGAGTGCCATCAAGATTGCTCACAACCAAGTTCAGCACTCGAAGACAAAGCACATTTAGATTCGTCATCATTTTCTTCGCGATCATGTGTTGAAGGACGACATTTCTATTGAGCATGTGAAGACTGAAGAATAGCTAGCCGATATCTTCACAAAGCCCTTGGATGAGAAGAGATTTAGCAAGTTGCGGTGTGAGTTAAATATCCTTGAATCTTCGAATGTTCTTTGAAAAGGACACTCATCCTAACACTTATGCAAAATTGATGACTTAGATGTGCAACACATGAAGAAACGTTTTTCTTCAATTCAATGAAGAATAACACTCTTAGTGTGAAGAAATTAACGAAGAATTTGATTCTCAGAACCCTACGATAATTGTACGCGGTGTCTGAAATCATCATTCTTATACGGTGGGTCATGCCACCACTAAAAGTTGAAATTCCTCAATTATTCATATTCTTTAACTTTGCATTGTCTTCACTGCTTCCGTCGTCTTTCTTCATTGGCTATATATATATAAATTTATGTCCTCTACAACATTCACTTATTGCTAATTCTTCAAGTTGGTTTTTCTGCTAAGTGAATGTGATCGGACCCTTCCCCCTCTATGCTATACTCAACCCAGTCTATTCACAAATTCTTCATGTGCGTTCTATTTGAAACTCATTCGAAATCTTCACTGTGTCCTTGTCAGCTGAAGAAATTGCGGACGGAACTTTAAAACCTATCTTATTGAAATTTTCGGCTTTGCCGCTCAAACCGTTCCGCATCCCACGTTATACTTATCCACTCACCCACGATCGCACACGATCTCCACCTCTCAGTACGTCGGTAACACATGTCAAGCGAATGAGAAGGGTCAGGGGCACGTTCGTCCAATTTCTTCGGGCGAGCAGTTTTTCACCGTGGCTATAAATACCCCTCCGCCCCTTCCTCACTTCTTTTACTCCGCTCGACCTCTCTCTCCAGCTCGAGCTTCTCAAACCCTAGCGCCGCCGCTACATCATCACTGTCGGTGAGGAACAACTTCACTACCTCGACCTCATCGCCGACGTACTCATGCCGACCACGGAAATCTTCACTCCGCCGCCGCCGTAGCCGTCTTCCTCCGCCAAGTTAGGGCATGGAAGAAATGCACGAACGAACTTCACATCTCCTCACTCCAGTTCGTCGTGTTCTTCGTCCAGGGTAATTAAAAGTTACTTTTACTGCCCTCGTTGATTCAAATGATTATCTTCAAAATCTTCAAAGGTGTTTTTCTTCATAGTTTCACACACTAAACACCTCACAAGTCATCTGTTCTTGATTCGTTTCTCTAAGCATCATTTTTCTTCAAGATTCCTCAATTGTGTGGATCTTCGATCTATACAACTCTGGAACCTAAGACAAAGAACGCTTACTGGGATTCTTCAAGACTCATCTGGTCAAATTCCTCAAACTTGTTCTTTTGAAAAACCTTCCGAGAACGCATATGACCTATCCAAATTCCTCGCAACTATACTCTGTTCATAGGTACACATGTCAGCTGCTGAATCACTAGGTTCTCATCAACTTAACTCATTTGCAGCGTTCCTCAAAGAAAAGTTGCATACTTCTTCAGAGAATTCAATTGTTCAAATTCCTCAACTAAAGAAAATGGCTGACGGTAAGAAGCCATAGAAGGGAGGAAAGAGGCCCGAGGTAAATACAGCGTTTGAGATCCCTCATGAAATATATGCTGGGTACTGCACACCTACTGAGGAAACCAAGAATGAGCGCAAAGTGCACATTCAGAAGATAGAGAGGAGATGGGCAAGAGAATGGAGGGAGTACAGATATGTCACTCCTAAGTATATGTAGAAATTCGCACTCAATCCTCCATGCCCAAGAGCTCCATTGGCACCTGGCCAAATCGCTGATCCCACCAGCCTCAAGCGCGGTGAGGACTATCCTGATGAATGGTCCAAGCGCCAAGCCAAGTTGGCTAAGCAAGCCAAAGAAGCAGTGAGGAAATTCAATGAAGACTCTGCTACTGCCGCTGCCTCTGCTGAGGCCTTTGCTATCAAGCCAAAGAAGGCTATGTCAAAGAAGCCTGCGCGCAAGCCAAGTGCTTCACCAACAATGCCCTCACGGCCAGAATCCTCAAAGCCCTCACGGCCAATTCCTCATGCTGCTCCTGTTCCTCCAAAGTCCTCAGCTCCTCCGCCAAAGCCCTCAGCTGTTCCGACTAAATCCTCAGCACCTGTGCATCTCGCCTCGTGCCAAAGGACTGCAGGCATCTCTATTGCCTCAGGTGTCTCAGCTAGTTCCTCAGCTGCACCAAGTTCCTCAGCTAGCCCCTCACTGCTAAAGACAAAGGCCACTACTAGACGAGGTCCTCGCCCAAGTCCTCAAAAGAAACAAGTCGCTTTCCAAGTGCCGTCTGAAGAAGATGAAGTTGATGATGATTAACTTGCATAAATCATCAGAGACAGGCAAGTCAGGGCCGCTAGAGCCAAAGGAACAGGGGTGCCACTGCTTTTGGATCCCAAGTTGATCCTCGACTACATTGATGTTTGGCACAAGGACCCCAACACTCCCATGCCTGACTTCAAGCTAACTCCTGGCCAAAGTCACATGCTGACCCACTTCATTCAAGAAGAAAAGTGGAAATTTGATCAGGCCAGGCAGATCAAGAAAGCGCAGTACAAGAAAGAGCGCTATCTAAAGAAAAACGTTGTCTCTATGACAACTGAAGAACCTGTCACTATTCAGACTGAGATCAAGAAACTCAGTGATGACTTTGACGCATATCGCGCTGATTGGCTTGGAGCCAAGGTTCGTTTTGTGAAACTTGCGGATAACTTCACTTCCAATGTTGCAGCCCCAACGCAACAGGAAATTCCTCGGGCTGAAGCATCTGCTCAGCCTACTGAAGAAAATGCCAGCACCGCTGATGACAATCAGGCTGCTGAAGAAAATGTGAGTTCCAGGGCTGATGACTGCATTCCAGCCACTGAAGAAATTGTTAGGGCACCCACTAATGGTGCGCCTGAAGAAAATCAAGAACTCAGGGCAACTGCATCAGTTGTGTCTGAAGAAAATCAACCAGATTCCTCAGCTGCTCCTGCACCAACTTCAACTCCAATCCTTCCATCTGCATCAGATGTGAAGAAAACCAAGGCTGCAGAGCATGCTGCAGTGAAGAAAAGGAAAGCATCAGTTGCTTCAGATTCTTCAGCTCCGAAGAAAATGAAGCCTATGACAAGTTCATTTGCAAATTCGATCGATGCTATTCCCATCTCATCCAGGCCATCAAAGGACCTTGTTCCTTTTGATGAAGAATATGTGAGACCCAGCGGATCTGATGAAGAAACTCCTTCTGCTGCTTCGTCAAAGCAGATTGATGAAGTAATTGAAGTGGATGCGATCCCTTCAACACCTGTCATCTCCTCGCCCATGCCTCAGTTCACAACTGAAGAGGCAGGCGTTGAAGAAATGGAAGATTAAGATGTGGACGTTGGCTGCTCCACACCCGTAATCAGTGATGAATTCTGGGAAAGTCAGCATCCAAACTCTCCATTGTTCACCCCTCTACAGCAAATTCCTCAGTCCCCCACACAAACTGTACAAATGTGATCTGAAGAAACTCATCCCACAACATCTGTACATGAGGAAATTCCAGCCACTAGCGCTGAAGAAACTGCTGCTGCTGAACAACCAACGATGTAGACTGCCGCTGAGGAGGAACCGGAAATTCCTCAGCCTGAAGAACTTGCGATTGAGATTCCTGAGGTCGTGATGCAACTCACTGACACTCCTCTTCTGAAGCCAAAGGATCCATTCTCATGCAAGCAAAAGTTCAAGGCTGATGATTTCTTCGGCGAGCACGTATTCTTCGAAGATTACAACCCATATAACTCTGCTCGCATTAGGAAGAGGCGTTTCTGGACTGCTAGTCAAGCCAATTTCTATTCCTCCGTGCTGTTCAACAAGGAGAAAATCTTCTACCATGAGCATATTCCTCACGTGGATATGGAATCTCTGTCGTGCTTCGCACCAGTCCTTAGTGTTCTTCACGACGCAGGACTGCTAAACTTTTGCTATGACATCTGCGATTGGAATGAAGAACTAATTCTTCAATTCTATGCAACGCTGCACATCACCGGAGATGCTGAAGATGTGAATTCATGGGTGTTGGACTGGATGTCTGAAAACACTCACTACACTGCACCAGCATCTGAATTGCTTTGTGCTCTACCACTCAGTCCTCCCCTTGAAGAAGCTCGCTGCATCTACAATGAACCTGAGCTCACACATCATTACATGCAGGTGCTGATGAAACCTTTGAAGCCAGGTCAAGCACCAAGAACCAAATTCCTCGTGAAGGAATTGCTGTATGTGCCCAGAACTGTCTATTGTATTCTTACGAGGACAATCAGTCCTATCAAAGGCCACGACTCATCTGATGAGGAAATTGTTGGTATCATGAAGAATCTGGTATTCAACATCGTTCATGGCATTCCTATCAATTATCACGATTTCTTCATGAGGACTATGGCAAATGTTGCACTGTCTCCATTTGAGCTGAAGCCTTATGCTCCTTGGATTATGAGATTCCTCAGGACAAGGTCTTCACTCAACTACAAAGCTGATTTCCAGAATCACCTTAGCTACTTGCCCCCAATTGAAGTCCTCAAGCAGACATATTCCTCAGTTGATGGAAAGGGCAAGGCACCAGCTATAATAGATGAAGGCATTCATCCATTGGATGGTCAGTTTCGCAAAGCTGCATCTTATTCCACCAATGATGACTCTGCCAATGCACCCAAGTCCACTCCTTAAGCCACTGCTCCGCGCGTGATGACTGACCGTGAACTTCTGCTTAGTCTTCACCAGAAGGTGGATCAAAATCACAAATGGGTTAAGCGTCAGTTTGGTTCATTTCTTCACAACATGACTGCTACACACAATGCAAAGAAGAAAAACCATTACTACCTCCATGAAGTGTTCGGTCGCACCTGGGCAATTCTGTCACATCTGTATGGTGAAGACGATCTGAAGAAAATGGGTCTCAAGGAAGATTTTGACTGGTCTGCACCTCCACCGAAGAAATTCAAGAAGGTCAAGGTTCCTTCTCTGGTGGCCAGCTCATATTCTTCATCGCGCGACACTGATGAAAATGAAGACTTGGACGACACTGCGGCAGGCCCTTCTACAACAAATGACCCCAACAATGCTGGCGCTCCTTCATCAACTTGATATTCTTCAGGGGCGTTAGTCCTCATATTCGGTCCTTTTGGTCATTTGATGACAAAGGGGGAGAATTTTGAGTTAGTCTTCAAGCGGGTCTTTCTTTATGGGTGTTTTTTTGTTAAGTTACAACTCTCGTTCTTCTGAAACTTTATTGGATCAAGTTGTAAACTTAAACATGATGGTTCTCTGATACTTTTGATATGTTTTGTTGCATGCTTATTCCTCATATATGCTAATGCACGCATGCTGAATTACAGTCACCATATTTCATCATGCATTTCAAATTCTTCTATGTTTTATGTCAAATGCGTGTATGAATTACAAGATATAGGGGGAGATCTCCATGATTCAACTCTTCAAGTGTGCATTGCTTCAAAAGCAAATTCCTCACTATGCACATCTTCAGGGGGAGTTCTTCTATATCTTGCAATCAAATTCTTCAATATCAGTAGTTACACTTCATATGTTTATTCCTGTTGAAAACTTAACCTATATTGTCATCAATCACCAAAAAGGGGGAGATTGTAAGTGCATCTAGTGCCCGTTAGTGATTTTGGTGTATTGAAGACTTATAGGTTAAGGGACTAATGCGTTTGTGAGTGCACACAGGTCTATAAGTCTATGAGGAGTTTGATATTTACTGAGAAAGTCGACCCCTAAAAATGAAGTTCTTCGACTGAAGACTTTGGATCTCTGAAGACTTTCTGAAGACTTTGAAAATGAAGAAATTGGTGTGACCATGAAGACTTGGTATTCATTTGAGTAACATGAAGCGTGAAGACTTTTGTTTTCGTAGTTTCATTTTCTCTTTCTTGAGTCATAGGAAACATCGTACTGTTAAAGGGGGTCGAGGAAATACTAAGGAAAAATTTCCATGTCATGCTCAACTCAAAATCCTACACCTACCAATCCCTTTGAGTGAAGCCATTGGAAATCTCATACAGTTCAATCAATTTCTTCAGTGACAGAGATGAAGTTCTTCTGGTCTCTGAGGAATTTATCCTGACTGAGGAGTTAGGAATTCTCCAGTGCGGATTTCCTACACAGTGAGGAACATGATAGCCCTGAGGATTTTGCTACTCAAAATTCTGACCGTTGCTGTGCTATGCGCCACCTATCCCAAAATATCTATCCACCTAACGGTCATATCATTGAAGGGCATTTATGTCTTATCATGTCGGGCTGCTCCCTAGGGTATAAATAGCCGCTCCCTACAACCACTAGCTGGTTGGCTGCTCCGAGAGAAACTGACAGTTGTCATTTGAGAGCAACCCATCCTCTGAGGACTTTGAGCGAAAATTATCAAGTGAGGAAAACCCCAAACACCTACAAACCCCAAGTGATTGAGCATCACTGAAGAGATTGATCCTGCGTGGATCTGACGCTTGTTACCTTTGAAGACTGTGCTTCTTCCAGAGGGTTAGGCGTCATGGTCTAGAGCATCCAAGAGGAATTGTGGATCGCCGAGTGACCGAGTTTGTGAAGGTTTGGAAGTCGCCCGAAGACTTACCACGAGTGATTGGACGAGGTCTGTGTGACCTTAGTTCAAGGAGAATACGGTGAGGACTGGGTGTCCGGGACTGTGTGTCCTCGAGTTTAAATACTCAGCCGCTCCAACCAGACGTACAACTGAGCCAGCAGTTGGAACTGGTCTACCAAATCATTGTCTTCACCAAGCTCACTGGTTCCATTTCCTCAACTGTTTAATTTCCTCATAATTGAGTTGTGTACTTGTCCATATATGTGTTTGAAGACTTTGACTGAAGACTTTCTCAATTTCCTCAGTTCAATTTCTTCAGTCTGTTTGTCTTCATCCTGTGTTATCTTGTGCTTACGCTTCCTGTACTCTGTGACTATCTTCATTTCATCATGATGACTATGCTTGTATTCTGTTATGTTTACTGTTGAGTACTTATTCCGCTGCTAGTAGTTCTTCGCTAAGGAATTTCCTCACCGGCAAATTCCTTAGTGAAGAATTTCATAAAAATCTCCTATTCACCCCTCTAGTCGATATAACACACTTTCACTACCCCGACTGGAGGAAGAAGCGTATGACGCGGCTGATCAGCCACCTCGTGGCCACGATAGAGAGGCATTCCAGCCAAAAACTCAGCCCGCACCCCGACGCCATTCAAATAAAAAGGCATGGGGAGATACGCCAGACCTGCGAGACATATTGGAGGACAAAGCAAAGCATGCAAGATCGATCTACGAATCACGAGGGCGCGCCACTATGCGAGACGATAAACGTCATGCCGGATACAGCAGAAGTAAATCCGTTCGGGCCGAACACAGCGGGCTAGACCCATTCGAGCTGCGTCGCGATATAGCCCAGTACAGAGGTGCCGCACACCCCTTATGCTTCACAGACGAAGTAATGGATCATCAAATCCCAGAAGGTTTCAAACCTGTAAATATTGAATCATACGATGGCACAACAGATCCCGCGGTATGGATCGAGGATTTCCTCCTCCACATCCACATGGCCCGTGGTGATGACTTACATGCCATCAAATACCTCCCACTAAAGCTCAAGGGACCAGCGCGACATTGGCTTAACAGCTTGCCAGCAGAGTCCATTAGCTGTTGGGAAGATCTGGAAGCCGCATTCCTCGACAACTTTCAAGGCACTTATGTGCGGCCACCAGATGCCGATGACTTGAGCCACATAATTCAGTAGCAAGAAGAATCGGCCAGCAATTCTGGACTCGGTTCCTAACAAAGAAAAATCAAATTGTCGACTGTCTGGATGCAGAGGCCCTAGCGGCTTTCAAACACAACATCCGCGACGAATGGCTAGCCTGGCACCTTGGTCAGGAAAATCCGAAATCTATGGCAGCCCTCACGACACTCATGACCCGCTTTTGTGCGGGAGAAGACAACTGGCTGGCTCGCAGTAATAACATATCAAAGAACCATGATACTTTGGATACCAAGGACGGCAATAGCAGGTCACGTCGTAACAAACATAAGCGCCGCATTAACAGGGATAATAATGAGGATATGACAGTCAATGCCGGATTCAAAGGCTCTAAACCCGGTCAGTGGAAAAAGCCATTCAAACAAAGTACGTCGGGTCCGTCCAGCTTGGACTGTATACTCGATCGCTCGTGTAAAATACATGGCACCCAGAAAAGCCAGCCAATCACACCAACAGGGATTGTTAGGTGTTCAAGCAAGCCGACAAGTTAATTGCCGAAAACAAGGATAAGGGGCCACATAACAATGACGAGGAGGAGCCCTGACAGCCACACACCGGAGGACAGAAGAGGTTTCCCCCACAAGTGTGGACGGTGAACATGATATACGCAACCCACATCCCCAAGAGGGAGCGGAAGTGTGCGCTCAGGGACCTATATGCGTTGGAGCGAGTCACCCCAAAGTTCAACCCATGGTCCTCCTATCCGATCACTTCCGATCGCAGGGACCATCCCACTAGTATCCGTCATGGCGGATTCGCCGTACTAGTTCTAGACCCAATCATTGACGGATTTCACCTCACTCGAGTCCTTATGGACGGCGGCAGCATCCTGAACTTGCTTTATCAGGACACAGTGCGCAAAATGGGTATAGACCCCTCAAGAATCAAACCCACAAAACGACCTTCAAAGGCGTCATTCCAGGCGTAGAGGCCCATTGCACAGGTTCAATTACACTGGAAGTGGTCTTCGGATCCCCGGATAACTTCCGAAGCGAAGAGTTAATCTACGATATAGTCCCGTTCCGCAGTGGTTATCATGCATTGCTCGGGCGAACCACATTTGCGAGATTCAATGCGGTACCGCATTATGCATACCTCAAGCTCAAGATGCCAGGACCTCGCAGGGTTATTACAGTCAATGGAAACACAGAGCGCTCTCTTCGAATAGAGGAGCAGACTGCGGCCCTCGCAGCAGAAGCGCAAAATAGCCTCTCAAGGCAATCCACCAGTTCGGCGTTTCAAGACCCGGACACCTTCAAGCGCGCTCGGAGCAATTGGCAAATAGACCGCCTGGCGCGGTCTGAGCTCGCGTAGCAATGCGACCCCACCCCAGTCCCAGCCAAACGGCGAAACTCGTGCCACGCGTACATAATTACGCATTAAAAATACCATGGGCACAGGTTGGGAGGGGGGCACAACTGCGGCATGCCCCAAGACGCGGCTTAAACCGCACTAGGGGCTTCCCGTTTGGTTACTTTTCTCTTTTTCAGGACCTTAATCTCTGGAAACCTTGTCCGGCAGCACTATTGCCGAACACATGATGCAGCAACCAAGGAGGCAGAAAGCTACGTCACACCACGGAATTCCCAGGTGGATTACAATAACGAGCGAAATATTTGATTTAATACTATTCCTCAGCTTGCCCTTGGAAGGGACATAGTCCCACTCTTTGCTTATCGCACTATCTATATCATTCTGCTTTAACGCACCTTTTTGAATAAACAATGCATAACATCATGACTATTATTGCATTCTTGTTATATATATATATATGTGTGTGTGTGTGTGTGTGTGTATGTGTGTGTGTTCATTAACGAAGCCTTGCAACCGTACACTTTGGTACGGCCAATGATGAAACTATGTACCTAGGGTAGGGTCATGGACCTGTCCCAACTGCCCTACCCAAGGACATCTCTAGAAGAAATCACCTTTCAATCGACTTGGAGGTGTTCCACTCGACAGACTCGAAGACACTCGACCAAGAAGCAATCACTCGACCAAGATCCAACCACTCGACAGCCAGGAGACCTAAAGTCACTCCGCACGCTAATGGTCGGTTATTAAGTAGCTTTTATGGTCATCATAGCACTTTATTAGGGGCGTTACCAGTAATGCCCGACCTTAATGTATTTAAAACCCTGCACAACTGAGGGCCGGAGGGGTCCGGCGAACTCTATATAAGCCACCCCCCTCCTAAGTGTAAAGGGTTCACACCCCTGTAATTCATACACGCATAATCCAGTCGACCGCCTCCGGGCTTCGAGACGTAGGGCTATTACTTCCTCCGAGAAGGGCCTGAACTCGTAAACCTCGTGTGCTTACAACTTCTCCATAGCTAAGATCTTGCCTCTCCATACCTACCCCCTACATTACTGTCAGACTTAGAACCACGACAGTTGGCGCCCACCGTGGGGCAGGTGTTTTAGCGATTTTTTGGAGGAGTTGCGATCTTTTCCGTTCCAAATCATCATGGTTTCTGGTGGAGTTTTGGTAGAGGGCCGCGAGATCCGTCTCGGCGCGCTCACGTTCATCGCCGACGACTCTGCTTGGCTTCAGGAGGCTCCGCTCAACATGGACGCACTCCCTGTCCACGGGGCAACACAATTTAGCGCGTGCGTCCGCGGCGTTCTCTTGCGGCAACCGTCGACCGCCTATCGGCCGGCTCGTGTGTTGTCCTCCCTCCCTGTTTCCCGTCGGCGCAAGCGCTCCGGTCGGTCGAGACTTCAGCGGTGGGTGAGACACGCGGTGGCACGCCAGTCGGCCACCCCTCAGGTCGCGACAATCGAGCCCGATGAATCCCTCTACGGCCTGTTCGATCTGTTGACTGGCTCCGCAGAGACCGCATCCGAGTGCGACAGCAGTGATCCGGCGGCGGAGGTTCTGATGGTCGATGGATCGCCCAGTTCTCCCGGTTTTCTCCACACCGACGGAGGCGCAGGTGGAGGCGACCCGTCGCGTCCCCATGAGGAATATCTCCCCGAGCCTCTCACGTCGCTGCAGAGAGAAGAACTGCGTCGCCAGAACATGGATGCACTGCACACTCCTATCTTTGGAGAAACCCCTGAGGCTCGTGCCTTGGAGGACGCGCGCCTGGCAAACTTGGCCGAGCGCACTCGACTGGAGAACCTCCAGTGAGCACTCGACGAGCGTGCGCGACAACGGGTTCCAGAATCCAGTTGACGTCAGCTCTTTCCGCCCCCGCAGGTATATCGAACTCCGATTCCGAATTTAGCATCTCCAGCCCGTATAGCAGAGTCGATTCAGCCTTCCCAGTCGGAGGCTGGCAGAGGCTTGCTGCAGATTAGAGAGTTACTGCGGGCAGCAGGAGACCAGAATTCCGCTGTTTCTCAGTCGCGGAACAGGATTCATAGCAGATCCGTTGCTTCAGACACAGTCCAGTCGGCTCATAGCATAAGATCGCCCTCGAGGCGTGAGGAACGTGGGGACCGGCGTAATCAGTACGGGAACCGTGAGCAGTATGATCACTGATTCGATCGTGACGATCGACGTCGAGTGCCCACCCCTCCCCCGAGGAGCGGGTCGTATGCGCCTCGACAGCAAGATGACAGGTGCCCTCATAGTGTTGGGCGAAGGATTCCAGTTGACCCCAGGGAACCAGGCTTTGATGCGAGATCCATTCTCGTTCAAGGTTTGGTCGACAGGAACAGGGCTCACCGAGAAGGTCATGACAGAGATGCACTACCAGCAGCAGAGTACACGTTTCAAGGCCAGAGTGCTTTAGTAGAACCATCAGGGCCGCTGTGATTCCTCCCAACTTCAGGTTGGCGACTGGAGTCAGTAGGTTCACTGGTGAGTCCAAACCCGATACTTGGCTTGAAGACTACCGAGTGGCCATCCAGATTGGCGGCGGCAATGATGAAGTGGCCATGAAGCACCTGCCTCTCATGTTGGAGGGCTCGGCCAGAGCGTGGGTGAATCAGTTAGCACCCAGAAGCATTTACACTTGGGAAGATCTCGCCCGTGTGTTTGTCATCACATTTCAAGGAACATGCAAGCGACCGGCAGAGCTGATGGAACTACGGTCTTGCGTGCAGAAGCCGAATGAAACTTTGAGGGATTACATCCAGAGATGGATCACGTTACATCACATAGTAGAGAATGTGCCTGACCACCAAGCAGTTTGTGCCTTCAAAGAAGGCATCAAGTACAGAGAACTGAATCTAAAATTCGGTCGAACCAGAGATATGTCTCTGAATCAGATGATGGAGATTGCTACCAAGTACGCTAATGGTGAAGATGAGGATCGACTCAGGAGTGGCAAGCTCAAGCCAGTCGCTCAAGAAACCGGAGGAAATTTCAATCGAAAACAGAAGCGGAAAGCTGAGCCAGCTGCTCCTGGGGAAGCCTTAGCTGTGACTCAAGGAAAGTTTAAGGGGAAACCCAAAGGACCTTGGAACCCCAAGAAAGTTAAAGACCAGGACAGAAATGATGTGTTGGATTTGCCATGTCACATCCACACCAAGAAAGATGAAGAGGGTAATTTCATTTACCCGAAACATACCACTCGACAGTGTCGACTCTTGATCCAGCAGTTCCAGGGCAAGTAGCCCAAAGATAAGGAAAAGGAGTCGGACAAAGTTGAGGACAAGGAAGATAGTGATGATGGATACCCCCAGGTCAATTCCACCCTGATGATTTTTGCTGATGTTTTAAGCAAAAGTCGACTGAAAGTTATCAACCGAGAGGTGAATATGGTTGCTCCGGCGACACCCAGTTATCTGAAGTGGTCTCAGACTGCCATCACATTCGACCGGTCCGATCACCCAACGCACATTGCCACCCCTGGGAGGCAAGCTTTGGTGGTCGACCCAGTTGTTGAAGGCACTCGACTGACCGAAGTCTTGATGGATGGTGGCAGTGGTTTGAACATACTATATGCTGAGACATTGAAAGGGATGGGCATTCCGATGTCCAGACTTAGTACCAGCAACATGAGTTTCCATGGAGTCATTCCTGGGAAGAAGGCTGAATCACTCGGCCAGATTGCTCTTGATGTGGTTTTCGGTGATTCCAAGAATTACCGCAAAGAAAAGTTGACGTTTGAAGTTGTAGACTTCCAGAGTGCCTGTCACGCTATTTTGGGCAGGCCGGCTAATGCACGCTTCATGGCCCGACCATGTTATGTGTATCTCAAATTGAAGATGCCTGGCCCCAAAGGTGTGATCACTATTACGGGCAATCGGAAGAAAGCAGAAGAATGTTTTCAGAAAGGTTCAAAGATCGCTGATGCTCAGATGGCAGTGGTGGAGCTGCAGGAATACCAGAAGACTGCAGACCCGAGTGATTTGTTGCGAGCCAAGAAGCCTGCTATAGAATCAGCTTTTCAGTCGTCTGGCGAAACGAAGACAGCTCACATCCACCCGACCGATCCCAGCGCTGCTCCAACTCATATCTCAACAACACTCGACTCCAAATAGGAAGAAGCGCTCATCCAGTTCCTCCGTGAGAACTGGGACATTTTCGCATGGAAGCCTTCTTACATGCCAGGTGTTCCCAGGGAGCTGGCTGAGCATCGCCTACGAGTCGACTCAAAAATAAAACCTGTCAAAGAACATCTCCGATGGTCCGCCGTCCAGAAGAGAAAGGCTATTGGCGAGGAGGTGGCTCGGCTCTTAGCAGCGGAGTTCATCCGAGAGATCTACCACTCCGAGTGGCTCGCCAACGTTGTCATGGTCCCCAAGAAGGACAAGTCACTTCGCATGTGCATTGACTTTAAACATATCAATCGGGCCTACCCGAAAGATCATTTTCCTCTCCCCCGCATCGACCAGATAGTCGACTCGACTACGGGATGTGAGCGACTGTCTTTTTTAGACGCCTATTCTGAGTACCATCAGATCCGTCTGTATGGACCTGACGAGATCAAAACAGCTTTCATCACTCCATTCGGGTGCTTTTGTTATGTTACCATGCCCTTCGGCCTCAAGAATTCCGGAGCCACATTCATGAGGATGATTCAGAAGTGTTTGCTCACTCAAATCAGTCGGAATGTGGAAGCATACATGGATGATATTGTGCTCAAGTCACGGAAGGGTTCCGACCTGCTGACTGACCTTGCTAAAACCTTTGCCAACCTCAGGAGGTATGATATCAAGCTTAATCCATCAAAGTGCACATTCGGAGTTCCTGGCGGAAAATTACTCGGTTTTCTCATTTCCGAACGAGGAATCGACGCCAATCCAGAAAAAGTCGGTACTATACTCCGAATGAAAAGTCCTGTGCGAGTGCACGACGTCCAGAAGCTTACTGGTTGCTTGGCCGCTTTAAGTCGATTCATATCTCGTCTCGGTGAAAAGGCATTGCCTCTTTACCGATTGATGAAGAAGTCCGACAAGTTCGAGTGGACTCCTGAAGCTGATGCAGCGTTTGCAGAGCTCAAAGCTCTGCTCTCCACCCAGCCGGTGCTTGCTGCCCCAATCAGCAAGGAGCCTTTGCTGCTTTACATCACAGCCACGGGACAAGTCGTCAGTACGGTACTTACGGTCGAGCGGGAAGAAGAAGGAAAAGCCTTCAAAGTTCAGCGCCCAGTATATTATATTTCTGAAGTTTTGACCCCGTCGAAGCAAAGATATCCTCATTATCAGAAGCTTGTATATGCGATTTATATGACCACAAAGAAAGTTGCTGACTACTTCTCTGATCATTCCATTACAGTCGTCAGCGACGCTCCATTGTCAGAGATCCTGCATAACAGAGATGCAACTGGTCGAGTGAAAAAATGGGCAACCGAACTCCTTCCTCTAGATATCAAGTTTGAGGCAAAGAAAGCTATCAAGTCCGAGGCAATAGCAGATTTCGTCATCGAGTGGATTGAACAGCAACTGCCGACTCAGGTTCAGTCGGAGCATTGGACCATGTTCTTCGATGGTTCCAAAATGCTGAATGGTTCCGGTGCCGGGGTGGTGTTGGTCTCCCCCCGAGGAGATAAGCTCAGATATGTTCTTCAAATCCACTTTGATTCCTCCAATAACGAGGCAGAATATGAAGCACTTTTATATGGGTTCCACATGGCCATTTCACTCGGCGTCCGTCGCCTCATGGTCTATGGCGACTCAGATTTGGTGGTTAATCAGGTGATGAAGGAGTGGGATGTCAGAAGTCCAGCCATGACTAGTTATTGCAATGCAGTGAGAAAGCTGGAGAAGAAATTCGAGGGGTTAGAGCTTCATCACATACCCCGACTGAAAAATCAAGTAGCTGATGATTTGGCAAAAATAGGTTTCAAAAGAGAAGCCATTCCCAACAATGTGTTTTTGGAACACATCCACACACCATCAGTTCAGGAGGATCCCTTCACTGAAGAGGCCCCACAGCCAAAAAGTGTCACGGATCCGACTAAAGTTGAAGTTCCAGCTGTGGTCGACCTGATCATGGAAGTCTTGGTCATCACTCCCGACTGGACAATACCGTACTTCGTGTATATCCTAAGGAAAGACTCCCAGAGGACGAAGAAGAGGCTCGACAGATCGTCCGTCGATCCAAGGCCTTTACAGTCATAAAGGGATAGTTGTATAGAGAAAGCGTGACTGGAGTCAGTCAGAAGTGTATAACACCAGAAGAAGGTTAGATGATCCTTGATGATATCCACTTGGGGACCTGTGGTCATCATGCGTCCTCTCGGACCATTGTGGCTAAAGCATACCGAGCGGGATTCTACTGGCCAAGAGCGAATGAAATGGCGAAAGAGATAGTCGACAAATGAAGGATGTCAGTATTACTCCAATATGTCGCACAAGCCCGCGTCAGCCCTGAAAACCATTCCACTCATCTGGCCCTTCGCTGTTTGGGGGCTGGATATGGTTGGACCACTGAGAACGGGCAGGAGCGGCTTCACTCATGTGCTAGTAGCAGTCGACAAGTTCACCAAATGGATTGAAGCTAAGCCTATCAAGAATCTTGATGCTTGCACTGCTATCAGCTTCATCAGAGAGTTGATGTTCAGATATGGAGTTCCGCACAGCATCATCACTGACAATGGGTCAAACCTCGATTCCGACAAATTCAAGGCCTTTTGCGCCTCTCAGGGCACACGAGTTGACTACGCTTCGGTCGCTCACCCCCAGTCGAATGGGCAAGCGGAAAGAGCAAATGGCTTAATTCTCAAAGGACTGAAACCTCAATTGATGTGCGATCTCAAGCATGCAGCAGGAGCGTGGGTCGATGAGCTTCCATCAGTTCTTTGGGGATTGAGGACAACCCCGAACCGATCGACAAGAAGAACCCCATTATTTCTGGTCTATGGAGCCGAAGTAGTCTTGCCGAGTGACCTGCTTCACAACGCCCCCTGAGTCGAGCTCTACTCTGAAGATGAAGCAGAACAAGCCCGGCAGGACGCAGTCGACCTCCTGGAAGAAGAAAGAGAAATGGCCATGATCCGATCGACCATCTATCAGCAAGACTTGCGTCGATTCCACGCCAGAAATGTGAAGAGTCAAGCCTTCCAACAAGGAGACTTAGTCCTCCGAGTGGATCAGCAGAAACCACACAAACTCGCTCCTACTTGGGAAGGCCCCTTCATAGTCACCAGAGTCCTCCACAATGGAGTGTACCACCTCTATAATGTCGATCGCCAGATTGATGATCCACGAGCCTGGAATGCGGAGCTACTCCGCCCCTTTTATACTTGAATTCGCCCTATAGTGAGTCGTATTACAATTCACTGGCCGTCGTTTTACAACGTCGTGACTGGGAAAACCCTGGCGTTACCCAACTTAATCGCCTTGCAGCACATCCCCCTTTCGCCAGCTGGCGTAATACGTTTCTCCTAAGTTTGTAGAAATAATTTCCTACCGAGTGGTGAGCCAGCCTCCCACTCGAGGGTTTAGCTGCGAACCCGTTTCGCCTAAGTATTTGAAAATCCTACCGAGTGGTGAGCCAGCCTCCCACTCGGGGGGCTTAGCTGCAGTCTAGTACTCGCCTAAGTATTTGAAAATCCTACCGAGTGGTGAGCGACCCTCCCACTCGGGGGCTTAGTTGCAGTCCAGTACTCGCCTAAGTATTTTAAAATCCTACCGGGTGGTGAGCGACCCTCCCGCTCGGGGGCTTAGCTGCAGTCCAGTACTCTCCTAAGTATTTGAAAATCCTACTGAGTGGTGAGCCAGCCTCCCACTCGGGGGCTTAGCTGCAGTCCAGTACTTGCCTAAGTATTTGAAAATCCTACCGAGTGGTGAGCCAGCCTCCCACTCGGGGGCTTAGCTGCAGTCCAGTACTCGCCTAAGTACGAAACACATCTGAATCCTCAAGGATGACGAGGTGCAGGTCGACTGCCACCTTCTCCTTGGGAGCTTTGCCATAAATACAACATGCGCTCCACCCCGCTCTGCAGTAACGAGGTGCAGGTCAACTGCCATCTTCTCCTTGGGAGCTTCGCCACAAATACAACGTGCGCTCCATCCCACTCCACAAGGACGACGAGGCGCAAGACTACTGCCACCTTCTCCTGGGGAGCTTCGCCACAAATACAATGCGCGCTCCATCGCCGAACCGCAAGGACGACGAGGTGCAGGTCGACTGCTTCCTTCTCCTTCGGAGCTGCGCCACAAATACAAAAGTTGTCTCGAATGAAGAACGAGTCCCACTCGACGGGGGATTCATGAAGATATTCAACGATAAACCAAGTTCAGATAAATCCTAAAGGTTCCGGACCACAGATCGAAGTGCTCGGGCATTCAGCCCGAAAGAGTTTAACGGTTACAAAAACCACTCGGCATTCTGAGGCAAATTTAAGGTGAGGCATAAAAGTTTGTTCACTCCGCAGGAGGAGGACTAGTAGGCTCGACGAACTCGTCTAGGTCGACGCCGTCGATGATCCGAGTTGCTGCAGCGATGAAAGTGTCCATAAAAGATCGGAAGTCATGCTTCTGGGTGTTGGCGACCTTGATTGCTACCAGCTTATCTTGTCGCACCTCCTTGCAATGGACACGAACCAAAGACAGAACCACATCAGCACCACACCGGGCAGAAGATTTCTTCCACTCCTGCACTCGGTCAGGGATCTCGTTAAGTCTAGTCATCATGGACTCAAGATCATTCTGGAGCGTGGCCTCTGGCCAAAGTGCCGGGTCGATCCGTGACGTGGTGACCTTCAGTCGAGCCAAGTAGTCCACAACACCGTCGATGTGGGATTCCAGTCGGAGCAGATTCATGGCAGTTTCATCTTTCACGGGGGAATTGATTGGGTCCAAACCTGGCTCAATCCGCCCAGTCTCCTCCTCGAAGTTCTGGCAAAACTCTGCATTCACGATCCAAGGATAAGTCAATTTTCGTACACTGAGTCGACACAAAAAAATCTGTCCGAACAAAATGTGCACCTTCAAGCTTGATGAACAACTTCTTGGCAAGGCTCCTTAGATAGCTCTCCAGATCGTCCCTCCTGCGAGCGATGCCTTCCATCTTCTCGTACAGGTTGAGATTGTCCTTCTTCAAGCGCGTGCACTCCTTGTTGGCTTCGTTTAGAGCAGATTTCATCTTGGTATTCTCTTCTTCCAACTGGCCGACCGAAGCCAGTTTCTGTTCAGCCAGAGCGGTTCTGTCGTCAGCTTCCTTTCGAGCAGCAGCCAAATCCTAATCCTTCTTCGCCAGAGCTTCTCTTAGTTTTTCTGCAAAGAAATGATGCTTGATTCAGAAAGAGCAGAAGGGTACTCAAGCCTAAGACAAACCAGTCGACAAACTCGTCTTACCATTGGCGCCGTCCTTGGCCTTTTGCAGCTCTGTCTTGGCCAGCTCCAAGTCAAGGTTCAGTTGGATCTGCTGTTTCTCCAAGTTAGCAAAGTGAGCTCCAAGATCACAAGATTTCTGAAATCAAAGAGGAGAAGTTATTTTACAGCGAAAAACGACAAAGACAATGAGTACTAAGACTACGATCGACTGCCCGCAGTCCACCATAGTCTCGGGGACTACACCTAGTGGGTGCACTTTGCGTGCCCCCACCGGTTCTGATCCCACTCGACCGGCTCGCCGAAGTCGAGTGCAGGGAGTAAAAAAAAAGGGGAGAGAAAGAAGAACTCAGACCACAGTCGACTGCCAGCAGTCGACCGCAGTCTCGGGGACTACACCCAGTGGGTGCACTTGGCGTGCCCCCACCGGTTCTGATCCCACTCGACCAGACCGAGTGGAAGAGACAAACTACCAGTTCGGTTTACACTCGACAAAATACAAAGACTACAGTGGACTGCCAGCAGTCCACCATAGTCTCGGGGACTACACCCAATGGGTGCACTCAACGTGCCCCCACTAGTTCAAAAATTCAATCGACGCACCCAGTGGGTGTACAGATGCAAAGATTTTCGGAAAGAGTCTTCAGATAGCATATCCTAACAGAACAAGCGGTGACCAACTAACCTGAACGTTGCTTTGGAGAGCCGAGCTGGCGTCGTAGGCGGCCTGACTGGCGTCCCGCACCGTCTTCATCTTCTCCATCATGATGCCCGCCTGGCGTATGGCTTCCATGGTAGCATTCACTTCGTCCTCTGGGACATGATGGGTCGCAAAACCTGAAGGTGGGTCGACAGGGGCCTGAGCAGTCGACGAAGAAGGCAAGGCACTCGACAGTGGCACGACGAAGATAATAGAACCCCGATTGGCGTCGCCAGTGTCCTGAACGACTGGTTCCGCCCTCGACGTCGACTGTGGCACCTTGCTTGCAGGAGCTTGCCTATTCTTCCTCGTCAAAGGCCTCTTGGGCTCTTCATCATCATCGGGGAGGTCGATAATGTTGGGAGCTGTGCAAAGCTCAATCGCCAAAATCACATCACCCAATGGTGCACATTGCAGTTGAGTCGACCAAATAAAGACAGAATGGCAGAAATCATACCCAGATTGGAAGTGACCACATCCTCGATTACCTCATCCTCGTCCCTGTAAGCCGAGGTCCCAGAAGTAGCAGCGCTGCCAGTTCCAAAGTTCGTTTGGTTAAAACAAGAAAAACAAACAGCACGGGGTGTCAAGTGAATACAAAGGGAGACACTCACGCAGAAGCGACGGGGATGTCAATCTTAATCTTCGGCAACGCCTTCCGAGTCTTCGGCTCTGCAACTTTGGGATGCTTTGGCGCTTTTTCGATCGGGGTTGGTGAAGAGATCCGAGGACGCTTTGAAGACTGACCAGCCAGAGCAGTCGCCTTTTCGCGGGCGCTCGGTCGTTCTTGGTCAAGCTTGGATCGCCTCTCCCTGCGAGGAGGCGACTCGACTTCTTCTTCGTCACTTGAGTCGTCGCTTTCACCGTCAGAAGTCCATTCGCCACTGTCGCCGCCGCTCGCCTCTCCTTCCAGATCCTGCTCTTGCTCTCCGTTGGGCATTGAATACATTTCGATAAGGGCCTGAAAGAAAGTAGGAAGAGTAAAGTCAGTCGAAGCGGTATAGACAGCTGCGCGGGTGAATTCAGATTACAATCAAAAGCTCGGAATCGGACCTTCTCTGGTACGTGGGACTGGTCGAATGGAGGAACTCTCCTGGCTCCCCTGGGGTTGTCCTTGTTTCCGGTCATGCCTGACAGCCACTTCTCCAATGTGTCGTCATCGACCTCCTCCGGGTGAATCCGAGTGGAGTCGTCAAGACCCGAATACATCCACATCGGATGGTCTCGGGCTTGAAGAGGCTGGATGCGCCGCTGAAGGAAGACCTCCAAGAGATCCGTACCGGTGACCCCATCACGGATAAGCTGGACCACTTGCTCGACCAGCACCCTCACCTGCGCCTTCTCCTCCGGGAGCACCTTCAAAGAGGAGGGTTTCCTCACTCGGTCCATGGTAAAAGGAGGGAGGCCAGTCGACTGACCTGGCGTCGACTGGTCTTTGCAGTAAAACCAGGTAGACTGCCATCCGCGAACCGAGTCGGGAAGAATCATGGCCGGAAAGGAACTTTTCCCTCTCATCTAAACACCAAGATCGCCACACATCTGAATCACTTGAGTTCTGTCATCACTTGGATTGGCCTTTTTCACCGTCTGAGAGCGACAAGTGAAAATGTGCTTGAAAAGACCCCAGTGAGGCCGACAACCTAGGAAATTCTCACACAAAGAAACGAAAGCGGCGAGATAAACGATTGTGTTGGGAGTGAAGTGGTGGAGTTGTGCCCCAAAGTTCAGAAATCCCCAAAAGAAAGGGTGAGGAGGCAAGGAAAATCCACGGTCGACGTGGGTGGCAAGGAGAACACGCTCACCCTCCCGAGGTTGCGGCTCGGATTCCTTCCCCGGAAGCCGCATCGATTCATGCGGGATCATCCCTCCTTCGGCTAGGTCGTCGAGATCCTCTTGGGTGATCGTCGAGCGGATCCAGTCGCCCTGGATCCAGCCCTTCGACGGGCCGGTTCGCAAGGAAGACCCACCCCGACTGGTCGCCTTCCCCTTCGCCTTTGCCGTCGCCTTCTTCGCCCGCTCTAGAGCCGCCGTCTTCTCCTTCCCCATCGTCCCGGCGAGACGCGTACGGAGCGGTGGCGCTGGGGCGAGAGCGAGCGCGGCGAAGGAGCCTGAAGAGGAGAAGAGATAATGGGGACGCACTGTTCAAGAGACCCCGGTTCGACGCCTTATATGAGGCCGCTTCCGAGTGGCTGACTGGTAGGCCCGAGCGGTCCTGTCAAATCCCGTAACAATCGCACGCGTGATACGTGGCGAAAAAGGTGGCGCGGGGATCGAGGCGGCTCCGCCCTCTCCCATCCGATTACTGAGGCCTCCCCCGTCCCGCGCGCTTCCCAAAATTCGGATCCCGCGAAATCTGTAGGCAACAGAACAACTTGTCAGACCGAAGATCTCCTCCGCACCGTCACTCGGAGCCTTTCAAGTAAAGAAACTCACTTGACAAAAAACTAAGAATGGATCAAGGCGACTGAAAAGGAAGTTGCTGCCATCACTTAGATTCATTGATCCGAAACAAGATATGCTCATGACATGAAAAATTAGTCGGAGAAGTGCTCTACCCCTTCCCCACTCAAACCTCGATCCATTCGGGGGCTAATGATGAAGCTATGTACCTAGGGTCGGGTCATGGACCTGTCCCAACTGCCCTACCCAAGGACATCTCTAGAAGAAATCACCTTTCAATCGACTTGGAGGTGTTCCACTCGATAGACTCGAAGACACTCGACCAAGAAGCAATCACTCGACCAAGATCCAACCACTCGACGTCCTGGAGACCTAAAGTCACTCCGCACGCTAACGGTCGGTTATTAAGTAGCTTTTATGGTCATCATAGCACTTTATTAGGGGCGTTACCAGTAACGCCCGACCTTAATGTATTTAAAACCCTGCACAACTGAGGGCCAGAGGGGTCCGGCGAACTCTATATAAGCCACCCCCTCCTCAGTGTAATGGGTTCGAACCCTTGTAATTCATACACGCATAATCCAGTCAACCGCCTCCGGGCTCCGAGACGTAGGGCTATTACTTCCTCCGAGAAGGGCCTGAACTCGTAAACCTCGTGTGCTTACAACTTCTCCATAGCTAAGATCTTGCCTCTCCATACCTACCCCCCTACATTACTGTCAGACTTAGAACCACGACAGCCAATACACCAGGGGCTTACGTACCCCACAATATGGTGTGAAAAGTCAGAACACTTTCACAAGTGCGGCACCCCGAACTTATAGCATTATATGCATCATCTCTGAATCATGTCTTTGGTCAAATGTTGGGTTTGCCCGGCTCCTATGTTTTGGTACCTTACAAGAGTGCTCAGGTTTATCCCGAACACCCCAGCACTCGTGGCATGGGGGTAGAAGCCGAGGACTAGCCATCTCTCAGATTGGATAAACGGCCAAACAGAAGGTAATATTTTAAATTCATACAAGCAATGCATAGCGCATATGAAACAAGTTTTGATCATACAGGATCACACGAGCAAGTTTACTCAAATATTACATCCTTTGAACATTCGTCCGCTACAAGACGGGCACCCTGCAGGACACCCTCATAATAAATCTCGGGGGTGCGATGCTCCTTGCCCTACGGCGGCCCTTCCTTGATCAGCTTCACAGTGTCTAGCTTGGCCCACTACACCTTCACACGGGCGAAAGGACGGCGTGCCCCTTCGATGCAGATGGACCGCTTGACGACCTACAGCCGTGGGCAGGCATCCACAAGCCACCTCACTAGGCTGAATAGCTGTTCGGAAGGGCGTCGCCAGGCCACAGCCGGACTATAAGGCCCTTCATGGCCTGTTCGGCCGCCTTGTGCAGCTCGACCAGCTGCTTTAGCTGGTCGCTCAGAGGCATCGGGTGTTCGGTCTCAGTATACCGAGACCAAAACAGCTTCTCCGTTGAGCTTCCCTCCTTTGCCTGGTAAAATTGTGTGGCATCCGACACGTTGCGAGGCAAATCTACGAATGCTCCTGGAGAGCCTCGAATTCGGGTAAGTAATCAGTAATTTAGTTTCACATGCTTGCTTTCCATATAGAATGCCTTACCCGCCACTATTTTCTTCATCGCGTCAATCTCCTGGAGGTCCTTTTGGGCCTCGGCCTTGGCACTCTTTACGCTCTCGAGGGCCGCGGCAAGCTCAGACTCTCGCGTCTTCGTGTCAAGCTCCAACGCCTCGTGCTTCATCACGAGAGCTTAGCTCTTGCTGCACCTCGCCCACATGAGCCTCTTGTTTTTCCCGCTCGATGCGCTCCTTGGCCGCTTTATCTTCGGCCTTGGTTAGTGCTTGCTTCAGGGTCGCCACCTCGGTCGTGGCCCCTGGCAAATATAGGATGATCTTGTCATTTCGCAATCGCGTCTTCTTTTATATATACATATCTACAGATAGGGTATTACTTACCCTTGTTCTCCTCGAGCTGCCTCTTGGCAAGGCCGAGCTCTTTCTTGGACCCTCGATGTCCTGCTTCAGTACGGCGACCTCCGCAGTCAGTGCGGCGGACGCCAGCAGCGAGGCCTGCATATGCATATTGACATACTTATATTAGACTCCTGCGATATTATTTGATCCTCTGTTCGGCTTTTCTTTGTGAACACCGAACAAAGCATCAGGGGCTACCGTCTATGCGGTAATATTTTTCCTATATTTTAAAACACTTACCTCAAAGCCTGTTAGAAGGCTAGCACAGCCTTCAGTCAATCCGCTCTTGGCGGACTGAACCTTCTGGACCACCGCACTCATAATAATATGGTGCTCCTCGTCGATGGAAGCACTGTGAAGTGCTTCCAGCAGATTGTTCGGCGCCTCTGGACGGACAGAGGTCACTGGCATAGGCGTCTTGCCCCTCTTAGAAGGAGGCCGCCTGCCTGAGCCCGG
This sequence comes from Triticum urartu, assembly GCF_003073215.2. Classification (NCBI taxonomy): domain Eukaryota; kingdom Viridiplantae; phylum Streptophyta; class Magnoliopsida; order Poales; family Poaceae; genus Triticum; species Triticum urartu. The sequence continues at coordinate 425,277,986 of NC_053025.1, forward strand.
AAGCACTGGAGGTTCCGGCGCGGTGTTCGGCTGAGGGCCGAACTCGGAGCTCTCAGGGGCCTTGTCCCCTCGGCTCCCGGAGTCCGAAAGGCCACCTTGAGGCGCCTCCGGGACTGTCTCCCCTCGACCCGGTGCCTCATGAGAAAGCACCTCGGCGTCGTCCGCAGGATAGGGGGAGGTGGCGGTCGGGACTGGATCGCTATCCATGTCCGACGAGCCCAGGGAGCCGTCCGATGATACATCGATACAGGCTCGGGGCGGCCTGCATAATCATATTTCTGCGTTAGGTGAAGTAGTGCTGCAAAGGAATACTATGACTTACTCTGGTATCCGAATACTTACGGCTTCCCCAGGGGCGTGGCCCTGGGCAGCCACTCGTCTTCGCCGTTGGCGGTGGTGGTAGAGTAGTCCGGAAGGAGAGTTCTCCCCTTCTTGGACCCTTCGGCCTCCCCAGTTGGGGCGGCCTTCCTTTTCTTGTCTCCCCCGTCTAGAGGGGGAGCATCCTCTTCTGCCTCCTCGTCTTCAGGGGAGGATTGCGTCGTAGAGTCCTCGGACGGTGAGTCCGATGACGCCTGGCGTCGGGAACTCTTTCGGGTTCCCTTGGCCTTCTTGGTCATCTCCGCCACTGTATATGGTATGGGAGTTCCCTGGAGCCGGAGTCAACATCTTCGCCAGAAGAGCGTCTGCTGGGCCTTCAGGCAAAGGAGCCAGATAGTCGATCTGTCCGGCCGTCTCCTGCCAGTCCTATCAAAGGTATGGGAGTTTAGATCCCGCATGGAGTCAATCTACAAAAATAAGTATCTTGTGAAAGGTAAAGCAGCTTACCGCACTGGCTTGGCGCTTCACGCTGAATCTGCGATCCTCAGTAATGGGAGGGGGGACCTCGGTGCTTTTGAACAGCACCCTCCAGGAATCTTCGTGAGTTGTGTCGAAGAGCCTGTTCAGAGTTCGGTGTTGCGCCGGGTCGAACTCCCACAAGTTGAAGTCCCGTTGTTGGCACGGGAGCATCCGGCAGTGGAGCATGACACGGACTACGTTGACGAGTTTGAGCTTCTTGTTCACCATGTTTTGAATACATGTTTGGAGTCCGGTCAGCTCTCCCTAACTACCCAAGGACATGCCCTTCTCTTTCCAGGAGGTGAGCCGCGTGGGGATGCCAGATCGGAACTCGGGGGCCGCTGCCCATGCAGGGTCACGCGGCTCAGTGATGTAGAACCACCCCAATTACCACCCCTTTATGGTTTCCACAAAGGAGCCCTCGAGCCATGTAACGTTGGGCATCTTGCCCACAATGGCGCCTCCGCACTCCGCCTGGCGGCCGCCCACAACCTTTGGCTTGACATTGAAGGTCTTCAGCCATAAGCCGAAGTGGGGCTTGATGCGGAGGAAGGCGTCGCACACGACGATAAACACCGAGATGTTGAGGATGAAGTTCGGGGCCAGATCATGGAAATCCAGGCCGTAGTAGAACATGAGCCCCCGGACGAATTGGTGGAGAGGGAATCCCAGTCCGCAGAGGAAATGGGTAAGGAACACTACCCTCTCATGGGGCCCGGGGGTGGGGATGAGCTGCTCCTCATCTGGGAGCCGGTGCGCGATGTCGTCGGGCAGGTATCCGGCTCTCCTCCGTGACGGAGGAGACCATCCACCTGCATCCCGCTCCGGACATGGTTGGGGAAGGTTGAGGTGGGAAGTGCGGACTTGGGCGCTGGAGCTCGAGTGTGTGAAAACGGATGAGCAAAGGAGGAAGAAGGTGTGGATGAAAAGGTGAATCCTCATCCCTTTATATGGGCGAAAGAAACTAAGTGTCCCCACTAGCCTAGTAAAACTCGCTTATCCCCCAAGCGCCGTAATCGATGGCGCGGTTGGGTTACCCACGGCCGTATTGATGAGAATCCCGTGATAAGGGGACACGATCTCTGCTTTGACAAGACGTGTCAAAAAACTGCCTCGCGTTATGTGCGGGGCTAGTTAAAGGAAACGGTTCGAATATTCACCAGGCCATGACATAATTTCGTGTTGCCAAAACAAGTTAGCAAATTGGATTTATGGAAATATTATTCTCTCTACGGTGGTATGTGGAACTTATTTTGCAGGGTCGGACACTATCCTTATATTCAAATTCTTCCGTGGTATAATCGGAGGAGGAACCCGCCTTGCAATGCCGAAGACAATACTGCGCGCCGGACTCATCGTCATTGAAAGCCTGGTTGAGGGGCTACTCAGGGAGTCCTGGATTAGGGGGTCTCCGGACAGCCGGACTGTTGGACTATGAAGATACAAGAATGAAGACTTCGTCTCATGTCTGGATGGGACTCTACTTGGTGTGGAAGGCAAGCTAGCCAATACGGATATGGATAGCTCCTCCTTTGTAACCGACCTTGTGTAACCCTAATCCTCTCAGGTGTCTATATAAACCGGAGGGTTTTAGTCCGTAGGACACAACAACTACAACATACAATCATACCATAGGCTAGCTTCTAGGGTTTAGCCTCTCTGATCTCGTGGTAGATCTACTCTTGTACTACCCATATCATCAATATTAATCAAGCAGGACGTAGGATTTTACCTCCATCAAGAGGGCCCAAACCTGGGTAAAACATCGTGTCGCCTGCCTCCTGTTACCATCCGCCTAAGACGCACAATTCGGGACCCCCTACCCGAGATCCGCCGGTTTTGACACCGACAGGCCCCTTCAATCGTCAATAATGACGCCATCCAAGGAGAAACTTTCCTCCCCAGATAGATCTTCGTGTTCGGCGGCTTCGCACTGTGGGCCAACTTGTTTGGCCATCTGGAGCAGATCGAAGGCTACGCCCCTGGCCATCAGGTCAGATTTGGGAGCTTGAACTACATTGCGGAGACCCGTGAAGACTTGATCTTCGCCGGATTCGAGACCGCGGTAGCCGCTCCCGGTCACCCCGATGATCATGACCTAAATCTGTGATCTGGCCGCATCTAGGAGACTGGTCCTGTAACCGCTCTGGCCCTAGATCTGGAGCAAGCTACGCCATCCAAGGACAGGAGAATCAACCCTACCACAGAGGCCACTGATTCCACGGCGTCGGAGCCGCACATAGGCTTAGCTCTCACGATGTCTTTGTCAGCGAAACTCCGGACTCGTCTCCGACCGTAAGTTCTGAACCACATGAGCCCGCGGACGCCGAGCTTGATAGTTTATCAATCTTCGAATTCAGCACAGCAGACATCTTCCAGCACTCGCCCTTGGGCGATGTGCTAAATTCCTTAAAGAGCCTGTCCTTGGCGGAGGAGCACAGCCGAACTATATCCGGCTCGAACCAGGGGCTGACGATGGAGAATTTTGCTTCCCACCCACCACCCACTTCATAGCCACAGTCGAGGATTCGACCGATTCACTTGATTACGACTCCGAGAACATTGACGGTATGGACGACAATGCCGAAGACAATGAAGACCCCGTTGATACAGCTAATGAACAAGATAAACGGGAAGATGGGCAGGTTAGCCCTGGTAATCAGGCCACGCACGAAGATTCGGAGGACTACAATTACCTTCCGCTCTATGAGGATGAGGTGAGCCTCGGCACCGAGGATTTCATTCTGCCTGAGGAACCTCTTGAGCAGGAGCGCTTCGAGCACCAACTAATAGCCACTGCAAGGAGCCTGAAAAAGAAGCAGCAGCAGCTTCAAGCTGACCAAGATCTGCTCAATGATAGATGGACCGAAGTCCTAGCCACCGAAGAATAGGGCCTTAGTGGCCCAGCCAAAAGCTATCCGAAGCGTAGACTCCTACCCCAGGGCGAGGACAAGGCGCTCAAGCCCGTTCCATCATCGCACAAGGCGGCAGGTCGACCACAACTTGGTCCGGGTAAAACGACAACTCAAGCCGAACACCAGACCGCCCCACCTAGCTGTAAAGGCAACAACAAAATAGCTCAGGGTTGTGCATACGACCTTCAACAGGACTTGGATAGTAGAGAAGGACACTCAAGAGCGATCTACGGATCGCGAGGACATACCTCGACACGTGACGACGGCCACCTATTCGGACGTGACAAACCTAGCCACGCCTGGGCCGAAAAACGCAAATGGACTCCATCAGAGGTACACCGCAGTGTGGCCCAATAGAGAGATGCCGCACACCCTCTTTGCTTCACAAACGAAGTAATGGAGCATGAATTCCCAGACGGGTTCAAACCTGTAAATATCGAATCATACGATGGAACAACGGATCCCACGGTATGTGAAAGCACAAGTGCCCCCGGGTAATTTTGGTAATTAATGTCAACATATCTCTTGTTAGACTAATACTTTGATCTAGCATATTTCAGATAAGTCCAATAGTGGAGTGGCTTGGACTAGAGGATGTGGGACCGCTTCAAGATGATGAAGAAATGATTGGCTCTAGCTCAAAGCTCAAGACTCTACATTTTTCATTTTAGTAATCCAAGATCACATTGAGTCCATAGGAAAGCCAATACTATTAAGAGGGGATGAGGTGTTGCTTAATGAGGTTCTTGCTCAAAGTGCTTAGTGATATACTCCACAACCCTCAACCACTTTCTCATATCCAAATATGTCCCAAACCAAAAGTCAAACTCGGCTGAGGGAGTCCTGGATTAGGGGGTCTCCGGACAGCCGGACTATATCCTTTTGCCGGACTGTTGGACCATGAAGATACAAGATTGAAGACTTCATCTCGTGTCCGGATGGGACTCTACTTGGCATGGAAGGCAACCTAGGCAATACGGATATGTATATCTCCTCCTTTGTAACCGACCTTGTGTAACCCTAGCCCCCTCCGGTGTCTATATAAACCGGAGGGTTTTAGTCCGTAGGACAACATACAATCATACCATAGGCTAGCTTCTAGGGTTTAGGCTCTCTGATCTCGTGGTAGATCTACTCTTGTAATACTCATATTATCGGATTTCGGGTTCTGGCAGACCCTTGAGGTTCGAACAATGGGGTGCGCGCGGAGATTTCACCTCCTACCTTCCTGCACCCCTCCGCCACGCTAGGATCAAAGCTATGAAAAGAACAACACAAGGGACACAGGGTTTATACTGGTTCGGGCCACCGTTGTGGTGTAATACCCTACTCCAGTGTGTGGTGTGGTGGATTGCCTCTTGGGCTGACGATGATGAACAGTACAAGGAAGAACAGCCTCCGAGGGTCTGTTCTTGGCTGGGGCGATGAACTGCTGGGAGGAGTTCGGCCACCTTTCTCTATCGCACTCTCTCTCTGCTTACCACCACTCTACTTGTCGAGCCCTTGGAGGAGACTGAGCCGAACCCCTTGGAGGAGACTGAGCCGAACCCCTTGGAGGAGACTGAGCCGAACCCCTTGTAGGAGACTGAGCCGAACCCCTTGGAGGAGACTGAGCCGAACCCATTGGAGGAGACTGAGGCGAACCCCTTGCTACGTGGGTGGCCGGTCCTATTTATAGTGGCCCTGGTCCTCTCTCCAAATATTGAGCGGGAAGGGAGCCAACAATGGCGGGCTAATTTGAAAGGGGACAGCAAGTATCAACTATCCTAACTAAAGTAGTCTTCGCCTGCGCAAAGCTCTGGTGATGACGCCGTCTTGGGCCCCATGGTGACCTCCATCTCGTAGTCCTCCTGGTCTTGGTCTCATTGCACCGAAATGGCAACCTTTGCCTGATGCCTCGGTACTCTGCGGCTGCGCTTCCCCCTTTACACCAAAGAGGAAAGGAGGACGCTGCGCGGGCTGGCACCCGCCTGGCACCCTGAGTCGTCATGGCTTGCGTCACGGGCACCTCGCGAGGTACCCCGCCTTGATCTCTCCGCCTCCTCGTGAGCCAGCCTGATGAGGCCGTACCTGAGGAAGCTCCGTGTTGTCCGCCCCGCGAGGCTTGGCCCCTTGCGAGGGTCTTGAGTTGGTGTTGGTGAAGATGGGTCGTGCTGGGCCCCCCTTTGAGCCACGCCGCAGGCCGCAGGCAGGCAAGTCTGGGGACCCCCGTTCCCAGAATGCCGATAGTAGCCCCCGGGCCCAAGGCGCGCCCGGACTTGGCTGTGCAGGAAGGGGGAAGGGCAAGAGCGAAGCGCCGTGGGCCCTAACAGCCTGCGGCCTTGGGCACCGCGTGGCGGTTGACTGGAGGTGGGTGCCTTAGCAGCCGCGCGAGTTGATAAGGGAGTGGCGTCCGCCTAGGCCCTTCTTCTTGCTTCCCCCGGTTGCTGTTCAGATCCCCTTTCCTGCGCTTCTCCTTCCTTCCTCCGAAATCTCCAGATCTACCCTGACCGTGCGACCCAGGAAGCCATGGCGCCTCGCCAGCCCCCGGCCGCAGCTTGGTACTCGTCTGCCCTGGACCCGCCGAACTTGTCGGAGGCGGGCCTTGCCCGGTTGCGCCGGATAGCGACGGCGTGAGGCATCGACGGGGCGAAGGAGTTCAAGGCCGGCTCCGCCACCCCTGAGGGTCAAAGGAGCACCTTCTATCTACTCTTCGTAAGTGCCATTGTTGCTGGCCTGGTGCCTCCCTTCTCCGAGTTCTTCTTATCTGTCCTCTGCCATTACAAGCTGGAGGCTCTGCATCTCCATCCCAACTCCGTCCTTCTCCTCGCGATCTTTGCTTATTATTGCGAGGCCCACGTTGGGGTGCAGCCCTCAGTGGCCTTGCTGCGCCACTACTTCTCCCTCCGGACCTCTCGCGGTCCTGCTATCTCGAACTCTGGGAAGAGGATTGAGGGCTTCAGGAGCAAGTGGGTCTTGGTGGACGCTGAGCGCATCCACCCTCGGCTGATCTTGCCCACCGAGCAGCCCACGAGCTCCAGCAACTGGGGTCGAGCGGAGCTCACGGATCCCCGTGCGAAGATGGTGTTGGAGGGAGTTCCTGGAGCACCAGCTGGCTCCGCTTCGGCAGTACTCGCTTCCAATGTGGAGGCCCCGTCCGAGCCCCGCGGCCTGGGCCGAAGGAGACTTGGCTGCCGTTCTCCAATCTCTGGTCGGGGGCAATGTGGCGAGGTTGGAGGGCGCTCCTACGCCCTTGTTCCTCCGCGACGACTGGGAGCGGGTAGTGAAGTCCATGCCCGTCTTCAACGGGGAAGGGCCCGTGCCCCTAGAGGCTCCCGAGGGACCGGTGAACGTGCCCTCTGGCGACTCCAGCAAAGAGGAAGAAGGAGGGGAGCGCGGAAAAGGGCCTGACTCCGAGGCGACTAACGGAGAGTCGAGGGCTCCCCTCCCCCGGCGCAGGTCCCGTGTTCTCCGCCTCTCTCCGAACGATGACGACGAGGATGACAACGAAGACGACGACGAGCAGGACGGCGGGAGCTCGCCCCCGATCCCGAAGAAGGACAGGACCGGGCTGATATCCCGCAGGTCTCCCCCGGCCCCGGGGCGATCCGCAGACGCACATTCCGCCTCCAAGCTTCCCGAGGTTGACCCTTCCAGCCGGCTTTCGGGCTTCAAATTTGGCTGGAGGCCGCTTGAGCTCACTGGCGACGACCCGTAAGCATTCGATTCTCGTCTTTATATCTTGCTCTGCTTCTGAGGCTTGACGTCCGCGTCTTGGGATAGCTTGGCGCCCGCAGCAAAGAAGTCAAAGGGGGCTCCTGAGGTTCCGTTCGTGACAGCGCCCCTGAAGGAAGGTGACCGCGACACACAAGCTTCTTCCGCCCGGTCATCCTCGCGGGGCTTGACTAAGCCAGCTGGGGCGAGCTCATCCCCCACGGCCCAAGTGGCTCCCGTCTGCCACCGCTGCTACAGGTGTCGGGGTGCGGCAGACTCCGCCTCAGGATGCTGCAGCCGTGCCACCGCCTTCTCCTCCTACTCCATCGGCTGCTATCTCCCTGACTCCTTCCGCCGTTCTGGACCGCGCTGTTGCTGAGCTGGACCGGCTGCGGCAGGATCTTCTCGGCGCCGACCCTCGCCTGGTGGCCGGGCACTTGGAGCTGGTTTCTGGATGGGTTCGCTCCAACGCTTCAATTCGGGCGGCGCTGGCCCAGGCCTCGACGGCATGCTTCGAGGAGAAGCAGGCCGTCCTTGAAGCGAAGGCTGCACGCGATGCAGCCCTGGGAGAGGTGGTCGACGTCCGTGGTCGCTGCAAGGTGCTGGAGGACGAGCTGCAGGGCCTGCGGGATCAGCATGCGAAAGAGGTTCGCCTTCGCCAAGAGCAGGAAGAAGGCGTGAAGGCTCGCGAGGCGGCCGTTGAGGGCCGGGAGGCCAAGCTCAAGAAACGTCGCGACCGCCTAGGCGCGCTGGAGCAGGAATTGGGGGCGAGGAAGGATGAGCTGGACAGCAAGGCCCTAGTCTTCGCCGAAGACCGCATGGCCTTCACGGAGCTGGAGGCGAAGGCTCGCTCCTTGCTGAGGACGCTTTACGACAGCGGCCTGGAGAGCCCGCTGGCCGGCGCCGAGGACGGCCCTGCCAAGCTGCTTCCCTTCTTGGTCCACGCTCTTGAAGATGTCGCCCTTGGCCTCGGCCCCACGGCCGAGGCCGAGGCGCGCGTTCTGTCTTTTGCTGCACTGACGCGGGTTCTCACCCACATCCACCTTCGCGATCCCGGGTTCGACCTTGACAGCCTGCTGGAGCCCGTGAGCGGCAAGCATGCGGCGGCTGCTGCCGAGGCCGTGAAGGGTCGCGCAGAGGCTCTGCTGGGGAAGTTCCGGGCCATCAGCACCAAGCCGGAGCAAGGCGCTATCGACCCCGCTCTTCCTTGAGGCGAACCCACGCCGCGCTGCTCCCCCACCGCCAAGTGACTCCATCGTGGCTCATGTCCTTCTTTTGATTCCTGCACATGTATCATGCCTCGGGGAGGCGTTTAAACTTGCGCCTGATATTGGGATAACAGTGTGGACTGTAATATTTGCTTTCGAATTCCTTTGAAATTTGTGCTTTTCTTTCCTACTTGCTTACGTTCTACACCGGCAAAGCCCGGCCCCACGCATACCTCACCCAGCAGTAGCCCCGACCGGAAACCAGGACGGGACCAAGGCATGAGGGGCTACGGGACAAGTTAGGCTCCTGAGTCGCGATGCTCAGGAGTCCCCCTTGGCGCACGAACAGCAAGTAGGGAGGTGTGATGTGGGTGGATCCACCATTCTACGTCTGCAGAGCCCGGCCACGCGCGTACCTCACCCAGCAATAGCCCCGACTGGAAACCAGGACGGGACCAAAGGAGTGAGGGGCTACGTGACTAGTTAGGCCCTTGAGTCGCGATGCTCAGGAGTCCCCCTTGACGCTCAAACGGCCTTCATACCTTGGCTCCGCTCGGGGAGAGGCGCGCGACGAACTAGGCCCGTGGGGACCTGGCTGGGCGGCGTGCGTCTGGGCGTGACCCTGGCGCTGCCCCGTGCCCAGCCCCGTCGCGCGGCACTCCCAAGGGGAGGCGTTGCGATGAGGCTAGACACTAAGCACTGGGCTCCCTAAGGTTGATGCGGCCCGGAGGCCAACCTCAGTTGTTTATCACTAGCGCGGAGCATAGCGCTTCCGTATGAGTACGGGCATAGCCACTCCTCAGCAGTGTCGTCAGCCAGCGCGGAGCATGGTGCTTCCAGTGGTGCGTGGGAGGGGGCCCCCCTCCGGGAGGAGCCCCCGGGGCGTGTACAGCCCCGCCCTGACACGTGGCTGGCACGATAGGGCCTGGTGAGGTGTATCTGGGCACCCGTGAGCTAGCACGGGACTCACGGGGCCCTACCTCTAGGCGGGTTGCGCCTAGCACTGGGCCTTATCTTGTGTTGTGCCCCTGCAAGTTCGGTTAGATGCCTGCACTCTACGTCCTCGGGTCCCGGCCCTCGAGCTGGTCTCAGCCATCGCTGGTATGCCAGGTCGCGATGCCGTGGTCAAGGCCAGAGGGTGAGGGCTGGAGAGCCAGTAAGAGCCCTGAGTCGCGATGCTCAGGTACCCCCCCCTTTAACGTGCAAGTGGTCAACATGGAGAAGAGGAGGCGCCGCGGACCGGCATCAAATAATCAAGCATGGCAGTTCTAACGCATTACTGGGAATAAACGCAAATGGGGTACATGCCGCTGAGCCTGGCCCGAGCGGCTTGGGGATCATGAAGCCCGAGGGGCGCCCCCAACAAGGTAAGATAACGACGCGGAATAAAAGGGATACACGCCGCAGGGACGGACCCACGTGGCCTGGGAATAATGCAGCCCTAGGGGCGCTCCCAGCTGGAAGTGAAACTTGAAAGATGTCACCTGATGACGTTGAAGACGAAAGGGTGTTGGTGTAGCCGGCTTGGTGGGCTGCGGGAGCCGATCCTCATGAGCCCCCAGGCCCAGGGGCCTCGGGAGGCTCCGGAGGCGCTGGCGGTTCCTCGCGGGCCATCTCCATCTCCACCAGGGCTGCGGAGCACCTGGCCTCTTGCGCCTCCGTGATGCCCCTCATGAGGCGCTGGTACGCGTCAGCCACGCTCGGCAAGCCGTAAGGCATGCGAACGCAGCTGTGGGGTGGACCTCCGTAGCGCCCCACTCGCGAGGGCCAGAGGCGCCCCAAGGAGGCGACTTCATTGAGCCCTGGTACGTCGACGCAGACGCGCAGCCCGCCATCCTCGCCTGGATGGGGAGCCACTGCTGGTAGGCAGCGGGCGCCTCTCATGACTCTGGACTCCTGTAGCTCCTGAATGGCCTTGCTGACGAACTCCTGTGGGTCTGGATCTCCTTACCTTGCTCCTTCTTGAGGGAAACGTGCTTTGAAACACGCCTCCATGTGGTGCCCCAGCGCCTCCCTCGCGACCCTTGCTAGGTCGGTGGCCCTCCAGGGGAGAGCCCCCGAGCCCTGCCTGAGGAGGGTGCCGGGCGCGCTTTCCTATGCGATGGAAGGAGGTTCCCCCTGGGCAGGCACGGGCCTAGAGGGGCCTACCTCCTGAGGGGCCAGGCCGGACGATGTCTTCTTCTTCTTGGGGGCGGCCTCAGGAAGCCTCCTGCTTCCGCGATTCGGGTCCCCCAGTGATGCGGCCTGAAAGGCTCGCTCCAGGGAACACACTGCGTCCTTCTCTTCACAGGGCACCGTGATGACTCTGCCGCTTCCTGGCATCTTGAGGACGTTGTAGCCATGATGAGTCACGGCCATGAACTTGGCCAGCGCCGGGTACCCGAGGATGGCGTTGTACGACAGGCGGATGTGAGCGACGTCGAAGTCGATGAGCTCGATGCGGTAGTTGTCACGTGCCCCGAAGGTGACTGGGAGGCGGACCTGCCCGATCGGGACCGTGGAGCCGTCGGTGATACCGGAGAAGGGCTTGGTTGGCTGAAGCTGGCTGTAGGGCACATGGAGGTTGTTGAACGTCTCTTCCGACAGGACGTTGAGCCCTGCCCCGCCATTGATGAGGGTCTTGGTGACCACCACGTTGCTGATGATTGGGGAACAAATCATCGGGAGGATTCCGGCTGTAGCCGCACACTTGAGTTGATCTGCTGAGCTGAAGGTGATGGCACACGCCGACCACCTGAGAGGGCGCGTGGCTAAGAGCCTGGGGAGGGCTGCATTCACTTCGCGGGCGAACTGCTTGAAGATGCGCTGAGAGGCTGGGGCCTGAGCTCCGCCCAAGATGCAGGCGATCGCGCGAGGCTCCTGGAAACCCCCAGCCTCCTCGTCATGGTGGCGGTCCTCGTTCCTCCTCGGCTGCGGCGGCAGCGGTGGGAGGCCTGCGTTGCCTTGCGGGCGATCCTCGCGAGGCTGATCCCTCCAGCCTCCCTCGCGAGGTGGGTCTTGCCAGCGATCCTCACGAGGTTGGTCGCGCCACCCCTGGCGCGGGCCACGGTCTTCCCAGCGCCCTGCGTTCCTTCCTCCTCCTTGGCCGTATCCCCGGTCACCACGGTCAGGGCGACGGCTGATCCTTCCTTCACGCACGGCTCGGAGTTCTTGGCATTCGCTGGTGTTGTGGGTGTGGAGGTCGTGGTACACGCAGTACCGGCTGCCCTTGGGAGGTTTGGGTTGTTCTCTGCCCCGCTTGGTGTCTGGTTCTGCCGCGAGCACGGCAGCCCCCTTGCGCTTCACTTCCTTGGCCTTGAGCTTCTTCTCTTCTGGGTCTGCGGCAGGCAGGTCAAGGAGGGAGAGACGCCCTTCCTCAGCCCTGGCGCACTTGTTCGCCAAGTTGAACAGCTCCAAAGAAGTGCACAGGTCTTCATGCATCGCCAGCTCCTCCTTCATCTTGACATCGCGCACGCCGTCGGAGAAGGCTGAGATGACGGCCTCTTCAGTCACCTTGGGAATCTTGAGGCGTGCGTTGTTGAAGCGCTGGATGTACTTCTGCAGGGTCTCCCCGGGTTGTTGCTTGATGCGGCGCATGTCGCTCACGGTGGGTGGCCGGTCGCGAGTACCTTGGAAGTTGGCGATGAAGCGAGCGCGCATCTCTTCCCAGGAGGAGATTGTGCCTGGAGCCAGGTTCAGGAGCCAGGTGCGGGCCCCGTCCTTGAGCGCCATGGGAAACCAGTTCGCCATGACCTTCTCGTCTCCATTGGAAGCTTCGATGCCCAACTCGTAGAGCTGGAGGAACTCCGCAGGGTCGCCCGTCCCGTCGTAGCGAGGAGGCAGGTCCGGCTTGAACTTGCCCGGCCACGCGACGCTGCGCAGTTCGGTGGTGTAGGCGCGGTAGCCTGCTGTGGCCATGTCAGGCCTTGAGTGATGGAGAGCCTGGTCCTGCATGTCCCCACGCGCAGGAGCAGGAGGATGGTCGCGACGTGCTGGAGCAGGGAGTGCCCGCGCAGCTTCTGGCGGGCGAGGGACTTCTTGGCAGCTCTGTTCTTGACGCGCTGGCACCTGACAGAGCGGGTTCCGCCAAGGGGCCACGCGTCTTGGAGCCATGGCGTCTTCTTGAGGGGGAGGCGACCGGGGCGCCGCCGGAGCCTCGTCGCCCGCGCGGGGCGGGGTGCGGTGCAGCGGAGCGGACGGCGCGGAGGAGCCCCCTGCGGCTAGGACGAGTTCGGCGATGCGGTCGAGCCATTCTTCGTAGACGTCGTTGACGGGACGGTAGCACAGGAGCTTGTTTGCCGCGATGTGTGCAGCCCGAGCCTCCATGGGCGCGCGAAGCGCGCGGGACAAAGATCCAGCCAGGGCGAGTGAGGGAGTCGCGGAGCTGCCGTCTTGGCACACGGATGGATGCTGAGACGATGCTTGCTGCTCGTCCCCCGCCGGGCCGGTGGCGGCGTTGATGGCGGGCGACGGGGAACGGCGAGGACGCCTGCCGACAGGGGCTGTCTGGGCGACGCGGGAAGCTAGGGCGGCCCGGCGCTCCGCGCGGGCCCGACGTGCGTCAGACATGAGTGTGATAGTCGGAGCAGAGCGGAGCGGTGGAAGATGAATTCCGGCGCACCCCTACCTGGCACGCCAAATGTTGGATTTCGGGTTCTGGCAGACCCTTGAGGTTCGAACACTGGGGTGCGCATGGAGATTTCGCCTCCTACCTTCCTACACCCCTCCGCCACGCTAGGATCAAAGCTATGAAAAGAACAACACAAGGGACACAGGGTTTATACTGGTTCGGGCCACCGTTGTGGTGTAATACCCTACTGCAGTGTGTGGTGTGGTGGATTGCCTCTTGGGCTGATGCTGATGAACAGTACAAGGAAGAACAGCCTCCGAGGGTCTGTTCTTGGCTGGGGCGATGAACTGCTGGGAGGAGTTCGGCCACCTTTCTCTATCTCACTCTCTCTCTCTGCTTACCACCACTCTACTTGTCGAGCCCTTGGAGGAGACTGAGCCGAACCCCTTGGAGGAGACTGAGCCGAACCCCTTGGAGGAGACTGAGTCGAACCCCTTGGAGGAGACTGAGCCGAACCCCTTGGAGGAGACTGAGCCGAACCCCTTGCTACGTGGGTGGCCGG